>NC_089495.1:184401846-184714096 GCF_036850765.1 Saccopteryx bilineata
CTCATCAACTCTGACAGCTCCTCCTCAGAAAAGTCACAGGTCCATTTCAGCTGCTGTTAAGTACAATCTGAGAATTATGTAAAAAAAATATATATATATATAACAAGGGCTGCGAAGTAAAATGAGAAATGGAACTGGCAAAGATATATATATATATTGGTGAGGTTAGGTTAATGTAGATTTAGAAATAAGTAAACAATCTGAAGAAACACTATTTTGTACTCACTCCCCCAACAAAAGTACACAGAAAGTGAAAAAAAAAAGATAGGTTAATTTAATTCAAGGACAGAGAGATAACATGGAAGTAACTCTGGTTCTTTGTATACTTGTCGTCCCAAGCAAAAAATCAATTAGCAATAAAATGAACACCAAGAGTTTCCCAGGAGCCAAACAAAGTACGGTAGGAGACGAAGCCATTCTTCCCAGCCATATACGCGAGGCTAATTTGAGCACAGGAAATAGCACCACAGAACCACAAAGGAGGCACTAGGCTGAGCTGCATTCTGTACACATGTATGTAAATCCAAGAGTGTAAGTTTGAGAACTTCTGGGCTACTACAGATCTGCTGCCTCTCATAATGACGATAGATAGGTCAAGGTCAGCAAAAAAAAAAGGGAAGCTGCACAACCATATTACCTCACCTGCAGAATCACTCGTGGACACAGAACACGGTGGAATCCATGGATAAGAAAAGGGAGGGCTCCTCAAGGGACCCCACAAAGACTCCGGCATCCTGTTCCCTGGGTTGTTCTTCCCGCCCTGGTCATTACCCCAAGGACTGAGCCCCAACAGAAAGCAGAGTAAACCAGGGATGACATCTGAGATGAGTTAACATAAAATGGGTTCATATTGAACAACCTAAAGTAAATGAATATTATTTCTTATAAACTTGTATGTTTAACTTGAACTTTTAAATTTGGTAAAAAAAAAAATAACTATGCCACTGATTTTATTTATCCCTTTTTGGAGACAAGAACAATTCTACCAGGTTCTGGTCATTTCAGTTCTCCAGCACTCACAGCACACCAATGAACCTGGAAGGTTGCCTGGGTGTTCTTATTAAGGACTTATGTTCAGCTTAAAGGTGACACCTGACTCGATCCACCATAACTTTCATGCTAACTGCTATACCAACCCTAACAGTTAAGAAATCCAGTCAACATACTTTAGATTAATTGAAGTGAATAAATATTCTGCAGAAACATTTTTTTTTTTACTCTTAATGGACTTCCTCACATATTATTTCGCATTGTGCTAAAATGTTAGAGCAAAAAGGTAAAAAGTTAACTAGGCAAGATAAGTTTGGAAAACGTTAAGAGGTGGTTCTAGAAGCAGGGATTACTGCTCATCCTCAGCAGCTGTCTGTCTTGCTATCACTGCTGTGCCTAACTAGAGAAGCTAAAAAAGGATAATACTTTGCAGAGACAGCAACTTTACCTCTATCCATGAAAACAATGAAGCCCAACATAGCCTTTCTGGGTTGGTCCTCTTCATCTTATCCTTAATATTAGAATGCATAATGCAACATGATAGCCACTAGTCACAAGTAGTTTTTAATTTTAAGTTAATGAAAATGAAAAATTCAGTTCTTCGGTCACACCAGTATCATTTCAAGTGCTTTATAGCTACATGTGGCTAGTAGCTACCATATTGGGACACTGCAGATACAGAACATTTCCATCATCACATACACACACAAAATCATTGAATTGCATTTCCTCAAACCAACTGCAGCCAGGTTCTAAAGTTGGTATACAAAGTCTACACCCGGGGTCCCCAAACTTTTTACACAGGGGGCCAGTTCACTGTCCCTCAGACCGTTGGAGGGCCGGACTATAAAAAAAACAATGAACAAATCCCTATGCACACTGCACATATCTTATTTTAAAGTAAAAAAATCAAAACGGGAACAAATACAATATTTAAAATAAAGAACAAGTAAATTTAAATCGACAAACTGACCAGTATTTCAATGGGAACTATGCTCCTCTCACTGACCACCAATGAAAGAGATGCCCCTTCTGGAAGTGAGGCAGGGGCCGGATAAATGGCCTCAGGGGGCCGCATGCGGCCCTCGGGCTGTAGTTTGGAGATCCCTGGTCTACACCATGCCAAGGAAGTTTTTATCTCTATGGTTCGCAGACAGTTTATAAGCTGGGAACCACATGGCATGTTGCCACCCATTGTAAAGATGTTTACAAATGAATTTTCCACAAACCCTTTGCATAACTTATTCCTGAATGTTTCTGGATAATGGAATGAGCCTAAAAAGTATACATATGCTAAGTGCCTCCATAATTCAGATAAAATGAGATCTTAAATTGATTCATTTTTAAGAAAAAACATACGTCTTTTGGAAAAACATTCTGATTTTAATTCTTCTTCTTGTTTTGCTGTTGCCAAATCCCAGGAGATACATTGAGATGCTTCTGAGTTCCATGCACACCGGATGCCAGGTCCTGCTGCTAGACAAGCAGCTTCACTCTGGTGTGCCTGGCACTGTTCTGAGGTGAATACCAGGATATCACTGAGGAGGAGACTATTGAAACCACCAAATATGTACATGGTGCTAAAAGAAAAGAAAAGGGAGAGTAATTTACTGAAACATTATATAAACGAAGGCATGATTCACTATTTACAATCTTCAGATAAATCCTACATATCAAAAGACCTGTAAAAAATTATTTTTCAAGATCTCAGAAAACATTCTTATACCTCCCTCTCAAATTCTAACCTTTCATCCTGGGCTATCCTACCCAGAAGAGGACCAAGACTCCACCTACTCTTTACTGAACTATAGTATGTTTAAAAGTTCTCATGATAACATGGTTACTTCTAACTATAATTCTCTGAAATATTTTAGTGCCAGGATAAGCCCACATGTGTGCCTTGACCAGGGGGCTCCAGCTGAGCCAGTGACCCTTTGCTCAAGACAAGGACTTTGGGCTTCAAGCCAGTGACCTTTGAGCTCAAGCCACTGACCATGGGGTCTTGTCTACAATCCCATGTTCAAGCCAGTGAGCCTGTGCTCAAGCTGGCGACCTTGGGACCTTGAACCCAGATCCCCAGTGTCCCAGGCCGACACTTTATCCACTGCGCCACCATCTGGTCAGGCCTGCTCAGTATTTCTTCATTGTCTTGTTAGGTCCTTACTGCATACTTTTTAGTTGTCTTTCAATGAAAGACTTTGTTGGCTGATGCCAGAAGTAAAAGTCTACCTGGGTCCAGCATCAAGACTTTCAGCCTTTTAAGTCAAGCCATTTCCATTAAACAAAATGGAAACAGACTCATAGGTATGGAGAACAGACTGACAGCTGTCAGAGGGGATGGGGTTTAGGGAACTGGGTGAAAAAGGTGAAGGGATTAAGCAAAGAAGAAAAACTCAGATACAGGGGATTACAAGAGGGAAAGGGGGTGAGGGAGGTAGAAGAGAGTAAAAGGGGTATTAATGGTGATGTAAGGAGACTTGACTTGGGGAGAACACACAACAAAATAAACAGATGATGTATTATAGAACTATACATCTGAAACCTATATAATTTTATTAACCAATGCCACCCCAATAATTCAATAAAAATATTTTAAATTAATTATTAATTTTTAGAGAGAAACATCAATTTGTTGTTACACTTATTTATGTATTCATTGGTTGATTCTTATATGTTCCTTGATCTAGAATCAAACCTGCGACTGGAATTTCGGGACAACAATCTAACCAACTGAGCTACCAGGCCAGGGCCAATAAAAGAAAAAATTTTTTTAAAGCTGTTAATAGGCCATATATGCAGAATCACAAATATTCAAAAACAAAGCAATTGTATAATAGCTCCAGGGAAAGTACTTAAAATGCTATTGTGGGAAACAAAAGCCACAAGGTTATTAAACTGAGTGACACAAGTTGTGTCAGGGTACACCAGGCCGTATCTGCCGCATACATGGTATCTCTGTGCCTGTTGTGCACCTTCAATCCTGCCAACGAAAGGACCAGATTAGATCCTGAAGAGTTAGCTCAGGGGCTGTGTACACAGGAGAGATGACACCATTCTTAAAGATCAGAGGGAGCTTTGCAGGGCAAAGATTTGTATTTCTCTTGCAAAGATCTGAAGATAGAAACAAGATCAATAGGCAGAAGATACAGAGAAGCAGATTCCAGATAATATAAAGAAGAATTTGCTAATAACTGGAGCTTCCTTCTTAGGTGTTTTCTATTCCTGGACATGTTCAAAGGGTATCTTCTTTGGTAGGCATATTCACTAGCCCTGAACATATTTATTTATTTATTTATTTATTTTGTATTTTTCTGAAGCTGGAAACGGGGAGAGACAGTCAGACAGACTCCCGCATGCGCCCGACCCGGATCCACCCGGCACGCCCACCAGGGGTGATGCTCTGCCCACCAGGGGGCGATGCTCTGCCCCTCCAGGGCGTCGCTCTGTTCCGACCAGAGCCACTCTAGCGCTTGGGGTAGAGGCCAAGGAGCCATCCCCAGCGCCTGGGCCATCTTTGCTCCAATGGAGCCTTGGCTGTGGGAGGGGAAGAGAGAGACAGAGAGGAAGGAGGGGGGAGAAGCAAATGGGCGCTTCTCCTATGTGCCCTGGCCGGGAATCGAACCCGGGTCCCCCGCACGCCAGGCCGATGCTCTACTGCTGAGCCAACCGGCCAGTGCCGCCCTGAACATATTTAAAGGGGATGCCTGCATTGGGAGTTTGGAATGGATGATTTCGAGGATCTCTTCTAACTCTGACAACTTATGACTTACCAGGAAGTTTGGTATTAACCCATAATGAGGTATAAAGTGTTTCATTCTCAACATTTTCAATTTCCCTCAAATCAACTGACTAACTGAAGCATAAAGATAATATAGCTCTCTAAATAGTCATTACTATATCACAGTGATCTTTAATCAGTATGCCACAATAATTTTTAAAACATGCAAAACTTGACTATTTAGTCAGAGCACAGTAACATTAGGCTGTCTAACAAATCAAAAATCTTTAAAGAACACTCTAAGGAATAGGTAGAAAAGCTACTCCGATTGCCGTTATATGAAAGAGACTTCTCCAGGATCAGGCTGATGCAGAGCTCTGTTAGTCTGGGCCAGGCATTTTCAAGCAATATGTTGCAGGCCTCATATTAACAAAGACTATAAACTTGTTCTCTCTGAAGCTTCACAATCTCTCCATCTCTGTTCCCCTACCTTATCCCCATCTGACGTGCCCTCTCTCCGTTTTCAAATCTTATCATTCAGACCTAAGTACCACAACAACAGCAACTGGCAGAGACCTTAAGACAGTTGTCACACATAACTTTTGTGATCCCATGCATTCAGATAACATCAAACACAGCATACTCCTGCATGCTAACAAAACACATTAACAAACATAGCATTTCAATAATGGTACCTAAATATAAATCAGGAAATTCATACCTACATAATTCTGTGAAAAACTAATAGAATGAGAAAATCCTGCAAATAATATGCACCAGTAAGTCCAATCCCACTTCCTCGTATTTTACTTCATTTTCATTTTAAACACAAGAGAAAAGGAGCAAGCACTTCTTTCCCAGTTACCTGTTGTGTAAGACTGCTGAGTGGCCAAACCTGTTGACATCATGGTGGAGATCAGGTCTGGGAAGCACTGACCAGCGGTCACAAGCTAGGAGCGAGAAAAACACATGCCAGATGAGACGGCCATTCATCATCAGTAGAAATTGGCATTTTTGGGGGGGGAAGAAGACAGCAACAAACACAACCTCATAAAATGTGCCTCCTGCTTTTACTCACACTATAATTTCTGAGGTAAAGTGCAGCAGCAGGAGAAGAGTGGGGCATGGAAGACAGACGGGACCATATGGCAATTCTAATTAGCGAACGCATGCAACATTCGTGACACCCACACTGCTCACTCTGTTGCCTATCAATTTCACTTGCTAGAATGATGAACTTAAGCAAATTTACATTTTTCAAAGCTTATGTAAGTAAAACATATGGGTTCCATAATTACTTTCCACTCTATAGTGACTTGCCTAAACAGTACCTAAAATAAGAAAATACAGATAGAAAATAACTAAAAGTCAAAACTAAATCAAACTTTATCAAAATTTTAAAAAGTCCTTTCCTAGACCCCTTAGATCTACTAATTTTCCTTTATTCTGATCCACACTATCAACTGCTCTTGCTGGTAAACCATACCAAGCTCACTCTCACTGTCTCTTCTGAAACAGAGACATTCACACTCACTAACCAAAGGTTCTTCCACTCAATTCAGACCTTTATTCAACCTTGACAACAATAGCTTTTTATTTCCTTCTCCCACCAGCCCAGACTCTGTGGTCTTTCTCACATGGAGAACAGAGGCTTCCTGTCCACCCACCTTGCTTCTTCTCTAAGAACATAATGAGGCCAAGACCCCTTCCTTAGGGCACCTGGCTTTCACCACAGCACTGAAATATGCCCAAGCAGGTACTCAACTTACCCTTTCTTCCCCTCACAGATTTTTAAAATTAAAATAGTCAATATTCACTGTGTATATCTCACTTTACATTCCTTTTTAGACTCTTGCAATCTGGATTACTCCTCCATGTCTATAAGGTAATAACTTCTCTGTTGCTAAACCTGAAAGACTTTCCAGGCTTTATTTAATCCCTTTGTAGCCATTGTTAACAGCTCCCTTGCAGGACACCTTTGCCTCACTTTCCTTCTACTTCTCTGACATGCTTTCACAGTCTGCATTCTCTTTCCAGTTTATTTGTCAGCCTATCCGCTGGCTCTTTGCCATCCCTGATAACACATGTTCCCTATAGAACTTCACCCCTCACAGAGCCTCCCACTGCTCTCTGCACTGCTCCAGCCCACAGTCATCTCCAGCTGACCATGCTCCCAAACTGAGCTTACTCACCTTCTCTCAGACCCTGTCCCTGTATGGAGTTTTCTTTCCAGCCTTGGTAAAAAGCACCATCTACCCTGGCCCACACTAGATATCTGGGAATCAAGATTCTCAAAATACAACCCACAATCCTCAAGTTCTCGGGAGTTGTCAAACCCATCTCTTTATCCTCATTGTCACTTCCACAGCCTTGGTTCAAAACCTCCTCTGGACTTCAGCAACAGCTCCCTAACTCCCATTGGGTCTCTTCCCAACTACTCACCACAATGCCACAAAGAGATCTTCCTAAAACACAAATACAATTCTATTACCTCTGTAAGATTTTTCAAAAAGCCCTAACTCCTCAGCATTATATAACAAACTGGCCCCTCAAGATCTGATCAGTCTAAGAGTTGCTTGGGTCTCCTGTTCCACCTAATGCCACTTCCCCCTGATGTGCAGCTAAAATATAGCGAAAACTAGCTACTCACAGGCCCTGAGTATGTGGCATGATCTCTTTTCACCTCCATCCAAGAAGTCTGCCTAACCTCGTCTAGCTGACTTTCCAGTGTTCCTCATGCCCCAGCCTAAAAGGCCCCTTCTCAAGAAGGCTTTCCCTAACCACAACCTTTACCCCCATGTGTTAAGGAATGTTCACAGGTGCTCTTGTATGTTCATCTCAGAGCAAGTAATACCCTGAACTACAATTATATTGTACGCTATTTTCTACATTCCTATTATGAAGCCAAGGCTGTAACTTATTCATCTTACAATCCAAAACGTACAAGCTCAGTGGCTGGCACAAAAATGAACATCTGATGTTATTTACATGCCAGAATGAGGTGTATTTCATTTTGCGTGAACCAATACTGCCCTCTTCTGGTCAAATATATTACCACACCAAAAATTTTAAAAGAGTATGTGGGCAATAACTATAAGATACTGCTATGTAAGATATTTGCAGTACAGCAGAGCTCAGTCATCCCAATCCATCCTCAAAAATTAACATCCAACTAATTAAAAGTGACTTAAAAAAGAATTTAATATAGAAGTAATGTTTTTTAATAGACGTAACAGTTAAATTAACATAAAGAATGCCGTTCAGGCCTCTTTCAGATGGTCTGACCATTTTAATTCCCTTTAAAATGTTACTGATAGACAAAAAAGACTCACGAGGATAAAGTGGCTTTGGGAAACTTACCAATGTCATGGCTTTGGGAAACTTACCAATGTCATAGGCCATGAAATCTGAAGAAAAGCATTTTGCACCATGACTCATGGATGTGTCATTGTGTGTGTTTCCTCCAAACACCAGCATGGTTCCACTCACTATCACAGCTGTGTGCAAGTAGCGGAAAAATTGGCTGTCCTTAAGAATGGTCCTTTTCGAGATTTAAAAATGAGAAATACAAGGTTAGTTTTTTTACAATACTTATCACCTATTCACTAATGCAAACATAACCATTTTCTTAACTTCACATCAAATGTGTAAATACTTCCGGATTTTCCCTATATATAATCTTCTCAATAATAAGCAGACATGTAAAATCTTACAGACCTATGAAACTTTTGACAAAATATATTAAGAGCCTTAAAAATCTATGACCCTATAATTGCAGTTTCTGGGTAGAAAGCATGTGAATACAAACAGAAGCTTACGCACAATACTTTATAAAGTGAGACAAAAGCTAGAAACCAAAATTTCTAACTGTACAGGCTCAGTACACCTACACAATGGAGTATTACACAGCCACTAAAAACGATGGTTTTAATTACAGACACAATGTAAAGTGCTATTCATAGCACGATTTCAAGTACGTAGAAAAATACAAAAAGAAGAGAACTACTGCTTTATAATTACATTATTTCATAACTCAAATTTGCTTCACATTTATTAAAATCAGCATACTTCATATAGACCAATATCTAGTTAGGAAGAGGAGAGTGCTAATCTTTTAGGTATTGAGGCCATCTCTGTTTGATGATTTCATGGAATGACACCAATACCTGACCCCAATGATGGCACCTTGGTCATCAAGAAAAGGTAAAATGAATATATTCTACTTAATTACAACAGTGTGCATAAACTCAGAATAACTTATCCCTTAAGATTCTGAAGAGCTAAAATTTTACAGTGGTACTGAGTATATGAAAATTGAAAACCAATAAAAATTACTGAGCCTTTTCTAATCAACCTACTACAAAATTATAGAATGCAACAACATAAATATATACTAGCTGCTTTACTACCTACTGCTTCTTTCCCGATTTCTTTGTAACACTGACGAGAAGAATTATCTGCTATGCTGGAAGACAAAAATAGAGCACAATATTTTCCCAACAATTGCCAGAATTCACAGTGTAAAGTGAAAGCTCAAGAAAAAGCACCCACCACATCTGGGTGTCCACATCATATCTATAGAGATCATCTGCAAGTCGGTATTTATTGGCGCTGAAAGCTTTATAGCCTCCATGAACATACAGGGCCCTGGTCCTGTGGTCAAAGACACTGCTATGGCCGTAGCCCCCTTGGACAAGGGCACCTTGGGTATTTAATATACTCCACGTGTTCTTATCTGAAAAGGGAAAATAGTTAAAGGCAAGTGTTGCAGGCTCCTCCTAATACTTAAAATTACCAAATAGCTTAAGACAAGAGATTTCAGGAGAACTGATGCACATAACTTTATTTTCTTAAAGTCAGTTTGTTAAACGTTTGGATGTTCTAATATGCCATGTAGGAAAAGAATTACATTAAGCTTAAAAGACTTATATGTTCCTAATCTGTATACCGTAATTGTTAACCAGGGTCACCCCCATAAAATTCAATTAAAAAACCAATAAATAAAAAATAAGACTCAGATTCCCCTTAACCAAGCATTTAATTCCCCGTACCTTTACTGACCAATACACAGATGTGCTTTATGGATCTACTTTCTCCAAATATAAACTGTAGCTATCCTGGCCTGTGGTGGCACAGTGGATAGAACATTAACCTGGAATGCTGAGATCACCGGTTCGGAAACCTGGTCAAGGCATATACTACAAGCAACTAGCAAGCAATGAGCAACTAAAGTGAAGCAGCTATGAGTTGATACTTCTGGCTCCCCTCCAAACCTCCTCTCTCTGTAAAATTAATAAGTAAAATCTTAAAAAAAATTATAGCTAGTACTCCACTTTGTAACAAAAGATACAATAAAATTTAAACAAAAAATTATGCCTGACCAGGCGGTGGCGCAGTGGATAGAGCGTCAGACTAGGATGTGGAAGACCCGGGTTCGAGACCCTGAGGTCGCCAGCTTGAGTGCGGGCTCATCTGGTTTGAGCAAAAGCTCACCAGCTTGAGCCCAAGGTCACTGGCTCGAGCAAGGGGTTACTCGGTCTGCTGAAGGCCCGCGGTCAAGGCACATATGAGAAGCAATCAATGAACAACTAAGGTGTTGCAACGCGCAACAAAAAACTAATGATTGATGCTTCTCATCTCTCTGTTCCTGTCTGTCTGTCCCTGTCTATCCCTCTCTCTGACTTTCTCTGTCTCTTTAAAAAATAAATAAATAAAAATAAATATATATATATGTGTGTGTGTGTGTGTGTGTGTGTGTGTATATATATATATATAAAATAAAGGAAAATCATATTCCTTTAAATGAATCTCTAAAGGGCTGACCAAATACTATTTTTCAGAATATGTTGTTTTGATTCATTTTTACATACCACATAGCAGCATCAATAATCTGAATTTCACTAATAACTATTGATGTTAACTGCATTTCAAGATAAAGTACTGGGTCAAGGTTAGGTTGAATCTTGTTAAAAAGCCACAATAATAAAGAGTAAAGGTTTTAAATCTGACATTCAAAAAAACTCAGTGGAAAAATATACTTACCCAAGTCATATTCCTGTACATTGCTTATATATCCATAGAGAGGGCAGTGACCAAAGATGACCAGCATGACCACTCGGTTAGTTTTCAATGTGACAATGTGTGCTGAGTGCCCAACCACTGCATACTGCTCCTTTGCTTTGGGAGTCAACAATACCCATGATTCATTATGAATATGAAACACTCTCAACTCATTGGTTACATTCCCAGTTGAATCAATTTTTCCTCCATACATGTAAATTTTATCCTAGAGCAAAAATGTGAATAAAATTCTAAAAATATCAAAAGGATTAAATATGAGCAGAAAAGCAGTTCAAAACCTCAATAGTATTCTTAGCTTAAAAAATATTAGAGAAATGCAGCTTTCAATGAATTTCTAAAAAAATATGGCAAAATAAACAAAATAAAGTAAATCGTATTCTATATCTAACAATTTGCCACTTTTCTTGGGCTTTCTCATGCAAAATCTGTTACAGTAATAAAATGATCTGAAAAAATAAAGTTGAAAAGAGTCCTCATCCTACCATAAATCACAAAGACAAGGAAGTAAAAATGATTATTCAGTTATATCGCAATGTGGCTACTCTTGGCTAACTTTGCTAGTGAATGTAAACGCTAATCTACATTATATTAATTTTTAATCATTTAGTACCATAATCATAATATTGCAGTACAATTTGAATCCATTAAAATCTCTTGTGTTAAATGTTTTCACTTTAACTTCTACTTATACATTAGCTAATTGTATACCCCACCACCAAGTAGAAAGTTTTCTCCCAATTAAAAACCAATACTAAAGTTAAAATTATAGGAACACAAAATAGAATGGTGCTTGTCAGTGGCTGGGGGAGGAAGAAATTAGGATTTAGTGTTGTTTAACGGGTGTAGAGTTGCAATTTTATAGGATGAGAAGAGTTACAGAAATGGATGGTGGTGATTGTTACAGAACATCATGGATGTACTTAATACGACTGAATTTACATTAAAAACTGGTTAAGATGATAAATGCGTATTTTACCACAATCAAAAATAATAGGGGAAAAAGCAACATTTAATAGCTTTTCAATCACAAAATATGACAAAGTCATTGTAGAAGAACTGAGTTTCTAGCTCAGTACAGAGTGAGATGTTTTACCTTGTATAATGCTAAAGAATGGCCATATCTAACAACCACGTTGTTCACAGAATGATTCAGTGCAAGCCACTCCCTAGAAGCAAGGTCATACCTACAAAATAAACAGATGACATTGTTTCATTTTTATTTGTGATATAATCAGTTTGAAGATGCTCATTACATCCGCTAGGCACACGAGGAGGCACCTGGGTGAACAAACCTAACACCTAGGCCTACTATCAGATGAGAACTCAGGAAGGGGAGGTCTGGGCTGCACAGCTCTGAGACAAGAAAGAAATAAATCTATTAAAAGTTCCTAATGCTTCCTGAAAACCTTGTCTACACACAGTCTAGACAATTGAAAGCTGGATTATACTTAAGGAACTTAATTTTTTTTTTTTTTTTTCAGTGAGCAAGACAGAGACAGACAGGCAGGAAGGGAGAGAGATGAGAAGCATCAATCTTCACTGCGGCAGTTTAGTTGTTCACTGATTGCTTTCTCATATGTGCCTTGACTGGTGGGCTACAGTACAGCAAATGACTGCTTGCTCAAGCCAGCAACCTTTGGGCTCAAGCCGGCTGAGCCCACGCTCAGGCTAGAGACCTCAGGGTTTTGAACCTGGGTCCTCTGCATCCCAGCCCGACACTCTATTCACTGTGCCACCACCTGGTCAGGCAAGGAACTTTGATTTTTAAAATTCATATTTTAAGAAAGCTATATCATTATAACATTTCAATTATACTATAAATACATTTTATACAAAAATGCCAAAAAGAAAATCATTTATACTCTTGCTTTGCCTCTCAATAATATTCAATATCTTAGAATATTCACTTTGAGTTTGTCTTTGAGGAAAATATCACTTTACTGTTTTTATTAAAATCATAATATTCATTATGAAGAATGTCATCAATGTAAAAATATAAAGAGCTAAAATCATAAAAATGATCCCACATTTCATTACCTAGAAAGAAATATCATTAACATTAACTAAACATCATTCCAGATATTTTTCAATGCTTATATATAGAAAGAATAGAGTAACAATATATATTTTTATACAAAGGAGATCATGCTACAGGGAATACATTTAATGAATAGTGTTAAGTTTAATTTTTATATAATTTAATAGAAAAACTAAAAAAACCCCCAATGCTATTGTTATATTTTAAATGTTTATTTATTTTCTGTTTCCCTGAATAATCTATTTGTTTTTTTTTTAATTAATTTATTTTTTACAGAGACAGAGAGTGAGTCAGAGAGAAGGATAGACAGGGACAGACAGACAGGAATGGAGAGAGATAAGAAGCATCAATCATTAGTTTTTCATTGCGCGTTGCAACACCTTAGTTGTTCATTGATTGCTTTCTCATATGTGCCTTGACTGTGGGCCTTCAGCAGACTGAGTAACCCCTTGCTGGAGCCAGTGACCTTGGGCTCAAGCTGGTGGGATTTTGCTCAAACCAGATGAGCCCGCACTCAAGCTGGCGACGTCGGGGTCTCGAACCTGGGTCCTCTGCATCCTAGTCCGACGCTCTACCCACTGCGCCACCGGCTGGTCAGGCAATCTGAGTTTTTTAATTATGCAAATCATTACTATAGGTAAACAAGATGTCAGAAAGTTTTATCACAACATAATAGCAAAAAAGGAAACAAATGCCTATCAATAGAAAATGGCTTAATAAGTACAGCATATCTCTATAACAGATACTTATACAGAGAAAAATTAATATATTCAAGAAACATGTGATATTATCAAAATAATTCTTGAAACAATGTAAAGCTAAAGAAGCAACCTACAGAATATTTTATATGTATTTAAAGTGTAAAAATATGTAAACGAACAAATGACACCACAAAATCAGAATATTAATTATCTCTGAGATTATGGAGGGGCACGAAGGCATCTTCAACTATATTCACAATGTTTTACTTCCTAACCAGGATAGTAAATACAGCAGAATTCATTATTTTTCTCTAAACCTTTCCTTTTGTCTTAAGTATTATATACATGATCTGAAACAAATTTAGCAAAATGGTGACATTTATTAAATATGAACAGTACAAAGATTAATACTACCTATGACTTTATGTATTGTTTGAATATTCTACATTTTTTAAATACATGAAAAATTTAGAAGTTGAATTCACTTTAGTTTTTAAGTTATATACAATTTAATTTTAGACAGAATCCACTCACTTCCTGCTTTGAAAGTTGAAAACTTTAGCACACACGTTTCCTCCCATTTTCCCTCCCAATTTGTTATATAATTTTTATATTGTCCAGGTCACAACATTCATATTCCATTCTATAATTCCACAGTTACTTAGTACTAAATCTATATTTTAGCTGAATAGTTCACTTACCATGACTTCTCTTTCTTGAGCCTTTAATTCTTAATTGGCTGGATTTCCCTGTCAAGTAGCCTTTTTCTAGTTAAGCTCATATGTAATCCTTTCTCTAAATTCTTTCATGTTTAATAATAGTATCTGCTTGCTAGCTTTACAGTTGAATGACACCTTGGCTGGGTATAATATTCTTGAGCCATTCTTTTTTTTCTTCAGAAATTTGCAGATATTGCTCCCTTGAATGCTGGTATTAAGTGTTGCTATGGAGAAGTGTGAGGTAAGTCTGGTCCCCCTCCCCCTTTTCATGTGGTTTGCTTTTCTGCTTAGAAGTCTGGAGAAGTCTCAATAATTCTCATTCTCTCTCCCTGGCCCTCTTTCCCTCTTCTTCCCTCCCTTCTTCTCTTTCTCTCTCTCTATATCTTTCTCTCACTAATTTTAAAGACACAATATTATACTCTAGGTAAAAATAAAACTATCTAGGAAAATGGATTTACAAAATTGACTGCATAACACTGCAACACTTTTGTAGAGTTCTGACTATGGAAGGTGTTTTCTGAGAAGGACTATTGTGGCTTCTGAAAACACACACCTAATATTCAAGGTAGAGGCCTGTTTCTGTAAGCTTGAAAGAAAGCAAAGATACAGAGGGAGCAGAGATACAAGTCTCTGCATGATCGAATCCATATTTTTTTCAAGTGAAATAGAGGGTGTCCAGTCTGCATTTTGTTCTTCCTTTGTCAACAACATATCAGCCCAAGAGCTTGTCAGAAGCACTGGGACTGGCAAGATCCAATAACTCAGCTAAAATAAATTGCCAGTAGATACTTATATAATGGTCTCATTCTTTTCAAAACACAGAGAAGCAAATACAAGACAGGAATAATATTAATGTAATAAAACATAAGAAATTCGCCTGACCAGGCGGTGGCGCAGTGGAGGCGCAGTGGATAGAGCATCAGACTGGGATGCGGAAGACCCAGGTTTGAGACCCCAACGTCGCCAGCTTGCGCGCAGGCTCATCTGGTTTGAGCAAAAGCTCACTGGCTTGAGCCCAAGGTCGCTGGCTTGAGCAAGGGGATACTCGGTCTGCTGAAGGCCTGTGGTCAAGGCATATATGAGAAAGCAAGCAATGAACAACTAAGGTGTTGCAACGCGCAACGAAAAACTAATGATTGATGCTTCTCATCTCTCCGTTCCTGTCTATCCCTCTCTCTAACTCTCTCTCTCTCTCTGTTTCGGAAAACAAACAAACAAAAAACCGTAAGAAATTCCAGGTACCAAATAAATACTACTTCTTCTGGAAGATGAATCCACAATAAGACAAACTAGAAATTCAGAAACAGGTGTCTTCCACAGAGCTGTAGCCATCTCTCTCACAAACTTGTCCTGGTTGGCTGATAACACAATAAGCATCATGCCACAGGGTAGGTACATACTCCACCACCCACAGTGGCCTGGTATTCTAGTTAAAGTGTCTAGCCATCCAAAGACCACAGCAAAGGCTCTGCAGAGATTGTACGCACAGAACTATCTGAGGCTTCTCACCCACCACTGGGGAACAATTTTTTTTTTTCATTTTCTGTTGCATGAGGTTTTAGAACTGTCTCTATATATAATTCTGCATCGCTGATTCCAAATCTGAAATCCATTTTTTGGTGCATACTCTAGTTTTTATGCAATTTTAATTTCTTTTGTTACAGTTAATGGCATGCATTGGTTTTTAAATTGGAGTTAAAGGGCGGTGACTCTTGAATTGAACATAACCACAAGGCAATTAATGTTTTACAAATATCACTTTTACATAATTGTAGTTGTTTTTAAATGTAAAAAATGATTATCTGATAGGCCCTGGCCGGTTGGCTCAGCGGTAGAGCGTCGGCCTGGCGTGCGGGGGACCCGGGTTCGATTCCCGGCCAGGGCACATAGGAGAAGCGCCCATTTGCTTCTCCACCCCCCCCCCCTCCTTCCTCTCTGTCTCTCTCTTCCCCTCCCGCAGCCAAGGCTCCATTGGAGCAAAGATGGCCCGGGCGCTGGGGATGGCTCCTTGGCCTCTGCCCCAGGCGCTAGAGTGGCTCTGGTCTCGGCAGAGCGATGTCCCGGAGGGGCAGAGCATCACCCCCTGGTGGGCAGAGCATTGCCCCTGGTGGGCGTGCCGGGTGGATCCCGGTCGGGCGCATGCGGGAGTCTGTCTGACTGTCTCTCCCTGTTTCCAGCTTCAGAAAAATTAAAAAAAAAAAAAAAAAAAAAAAGAAATCTTAACCCATAAGACCAAGACTAATGGTTCTGCAAGAGGATTCTTGGGTGACATAAGATGGGAACTGCTTTACAATGCAACTTAAAAGTTTTTAATTAACATCATTGTGGAGAAAAGAGAGTAAGCAATTCCTGAAATAACTTACGTAACAGTACAGATGATGATTAATTTATAATCTAAATTCTAGAAATACTTCTAAAAGGAGTCAATGTTTACTTTTCCTGAATTATTAAAAACTTATTTAAAACTATATTAATATTTTCATGAAATAAGGCTATAAAACTCATGTTTTGATTAAGTACAAGCAGAAAAAAATGATACAATCTATAAAAAAATGAGGTTTATGAGGTATACCAAATAAAAGAAATAGGTGACAATAATATTTCTAGGAACAAATATTTGTGAAGGAAATAAATATAGTTGACTCTTAAACAACAAGACCTTGAACTGCACAGGTCCATTTATATGCAGATTTTTTTCAACAGATCACAGTTCAATTGACCTCTGCAGTTCAACTGACCCTTGTAGCTCTGTTCTGTTCAAGGGTCAGCTTCAAGGGTGGGAACCCATGATGTGTGGAGGGCCAACTGTAATTATAATATATGTCGATTTTCAACTGTGTGGGAGATCAGTGCCACAACCCCCCTCACATTGTTGCTTGAGTGTCAACCATAATTCATTTACTCTCTCATTCATTTTATAAATACTTACTTGAGTATATTCTATGAGTTAAGCCCTGACTTGAGTGAGTTAACAAAGTCCCTAAGCTTGGAGAATTTATAGTGGAAAGGGCATAAAATGAGCAAGCACAATGGGCACAAACAGAATTAAAAATTATGACACTGCTCTAATGAAATGAGAACTATGGAAATGGACAGGGAGAACCTGTCTGAACTGAATGGTCAGGGAAGAGTTCTCTGTAGGACAGTTAAAACTAAGACCTAAAGGGTAACAAAACATTGCCCTGAGCTACAATAGCAGGAATACTGTAGACAGGGAACTGTAAGCTCAAAGACCATTAAAGTCAGTATACACATGAATTTTAGGTCCAGAAAGGTGGCTAGTGAGGCAAGAGAACAG
The DNA here is from genome assembly GCF_036850765.1 of Saccopteryx bilineata. NCBI lineage: Eukaryota > Metazoa > Chordata > Mammalia > Chiroptera > Emballonuridae > Saccopteryx > Saccopteryx bilineata. Next base: position 184,419,392 of record NC_089495.1, read on the forward strand.
TGAATGAAGGCAGGAGGGGAACAAGTTGAGTCTGGGAAGGTAAAAAATGGCCAGATCTGGAGATTCTCCTGGTGCCTGATGAAGTAAGCACTCATTTTGGGGATGCTCAAGTGGTAAGGAACTGTGGGTGGCTTTTAAACATTACGGGTGGCCTCCAGTCAACAGCTAGCAAGAAGCTGTGGCCATCAGTCCTACAACCACAAGTAAATGGATTCTGCCAACAACCTGAGTGAGGATGAATGTAAATTTTTCACCGCTGAGCCTCTAGATGAGAACCCAGGTCAGGTAACATCCTGACTGATCAGGACCCAGTTAAACTCTGCCTAGACTCTTGACAAGCAGAAACTAGAAGGTAATAAATGTATTTTGTTTTAAGCTGCCAAGTTTGTGGTAACTTTTATGAAGCAAGAGATAACTAATACACTACCAATATAGGTTGTAAAAAAAACAAGAAATGAAGGAAGACTCCAAAATGTTCAGCTTAAGCAAACAGATGGATGGAGTGATCATTAACTGAGAGACATTTGGGCCAAGAACAGGCTGGAAGAAAGACCAGTTCTGGGCATAGTGAGTTTTGTTTTGTTTTTGTTTGTTTGTTTGTTTTTTAGTGAGAGAGACAGAGAGAGGGACAGACAAGCAAGAAGAAAGATGAGAAGCACCAGTTCTTCGCTGAGGCACCTCAGTTGTTTATTGATTGCTTTCTCATATGTGCCTTGACCAGGGGGCTACAGCAGAGTGAGTGACCCCCTGCTCAAGCCAGTGACCTTGGACTCAAGCTAGTGACCTTGGGCTTCAAGTCAATGGCTTCTGGGCTCAAGCCAGTGACCGTGGGGTCATGTCTATGATCCCACACTCAAGCAACCTCGAGCTCAAGCTGGTGAGCCCACTCTCAAGCTGGATGAGCCTGTGCTCACATCTGCGACCTCAGAGTTTTGACCCTGGGTCCTCTGTATCCCAGTCCAACGCTCTATCCACTGGGCTACCACCTGGTCAGGCTGTATACAGTGAGCTTAAGATGTCTATCAGACAACCAAAAGATGAAGCTGTCAAATAAAGAGGTGACAATATGGGTTCTGGTGCAAAGTCCAGGCTACAGACATAAATTTGGGAGTCACAGTCTAAAGGCCAAAATATTACATGCGATCACAAAGAACGTAAATATAAGAGGCCCACAGGCTGAGGACAAGGCACATCATCATTCAGAGTCAGCCAGCTGAAAAGGAACCAGCTAAGGAGGCAAAGAAGGAATAAGCAGTTAAGAAAAACATCAAGAGAATGTAGTGTCCTGGAAGCCAAGTGAAGAAAATGTTTAAAAGAGGGTGAAGGGACTGGTTATATCAAATGTTGGTGAAAGATAAGAACTAAGAATTGAAAATTTTAAATTCAGCTCTTCTGTCACACTAGCTACATTTTTTTTTTTTGTATTTTTCTGAAGCTGGAAACAGGGAGAGACAGTCAGACAGACTCCCGCATGCGCCCGACCGGGATCCACCCGGCACGCCCACCAGGGGCAACGCTCTGCCCACCAGGGGGCGATGCTCTGCCCCTCTGGGGCGTCGCTCTGCCGAGACCAGAGCCACTCTAGCGCCTGGGGCAGAGGCCAAGGAGCCATCCCCAGTGCCCGGGCCATCTTTGCTCCAATGGAGCCTTGGCTGCGGGAGGGGAAGAGAGAGACAGAGAGGAAGGGTGGGGGTGGAGAAGCAAATGGGCGCTTCTCCTATGTGCCCTGGCCGGGAATCGAACCCGGGTCCCCCGCACGCCAGGTCGACGCTCTACCGCTGAGCCAACCGGCCAGGGCCACACTAGCTACATTTTAAGTGCACAAAAACCACTGTGACTAGTGACATGACAGTGTAAATATAGAACATTTCCATCATAACCAAAATAGAAACTGTCTACTGCATAGCTCTCACGTATAGAAACAAAAGACGGAATAAACGAGCGTAGATGTATAGGTAAAGGCTAAATGTTGTGGTGGAAGTTGACACAAGTCCTTGCCGATAACCTTTATCTTGCAAGATACAAACAGGAAGCAAGGCCATCAGCTGAGAATGAAAATAGGAGAAAATGTGGTGGACATTTAAAAAATGAAAAGTATGATATCTGAGCAGAAGAATGAAAGACAGAATGAGAAAGAACCAATGAACTGTAAAGTCCCGCACAACCCAAGACTGTTAAGAGTTTGCCCAGATTATTAAATCTATTTGGGCATGTCTTTTGCCAAACTGGCAATTTTTGACAATTACTTCTTCAAATACCTTTTCAGACACAACCTCCTTCTTTTCTCCTTCTAGAACTCCTCTGGTAACAAAAATGTTAAGGGTTTGTTTTTTTTTTAATAGTCCACAGGTCTCTGGGCTTTTGTTTATTTTTTAGTATTCTATTTTCTCTTTGTTGTTCAGATTGAAGATTCCCCATTGTTCTACAAATTCACTGATTCCTTTGTCTTCTGCATTCTGCTATTGAGCCTATCCACTGAGATTTTTATTTTGATTATTTTTCAGTTCTAAAATTTACATTTGATTTTTCTTCCATATTTTCCATTTATTTGGTGAGATTTTCTATTTTTCATTTGTTTCAAGTGTTCTACAATCACTCATTAAAGCATAATTCTAATAATTGTGTCATTTTGGCTTGTCTCTTGATTGCCTTTTCTCATTCAAGTTTAGATTTTTCTGGCTGTTAACATGACAAATGATTTTCGATTGAAATCTGAACATTTTGGGTACCATGACAGGAGATGCTGGATCTTTTTAAAATCTTAGAGCAGGCCTCCTCTGACACTGGTCCAGTGAGGGAAGGAGAAAGCCGATCACTACTGCATTTACTGCAAGATGAGGGGAGAAATCCAGGCTCCCCACAAAGTCTCCCACGACACTGATACCTCAATACTACTTGGTAAAGAAGAAAGTCCCAGTTTCTTAACTGACCTTTTCTAACACTAACCTGCCTGGGGGGGTTAAAGCATCTCACCACGTCATGGCAAAGGTGAAAATCTAGACTCTCCACTCAGATTTTGCTGTTAGGGGTTGGGGTGGGGCCATAGTTCTTCTGTGGTGTTTGGTTACAGTAGAGTGGTTAGTGTCTAAAAGTTTTCTGTCTTGTTAAGCTATCCCCTTCCTTGTCCTTGGGCTAGACAGAACAGGTTTTTCCTGGGGCTTTTTCAGCTTGTGCCTATTGGCTTTTCCAGATTGCCAATTTTTCCAACAGCAAGTCTTGAATATAGGAAACAAAAAGAAAACCTTTGGAACTTACTAGTAAGTCATTCCTTAAGTCTGGAGGCTGCTAGCCAGACTGCCTTATTTCTACCTTTCAGAGTTTTCTCCTGTTTGCTCTATGTTGTCCAGCCTTCTTAACTTTACTTACCACAAAGACCAGGGAAAAGTGACCTTCACTTTTTCATGAGTTTTTATATTTTCCTTTTTTTATGTTCTACTTCTAAAGGATTATCTATACATTTACTGTGTTCCTTCTAGGTTTGTCTTCAATTCAGAATTATTATTATTTTTAAAGATTGCATTTATTGATTTTTCCAGAGAGAGTAAGGGCAGGCCAGAAGACATAGTTGCTTCTCTCTAGCTGTTCACTGGTTGCTTGTTTTATGTGCCTGGACTGGGCAAGTCCAGTGTTTCAAACTGGCGACCTCAGCATTTCAGGTAGGAGCTCTATTCACTGCGCAGCCACGGGTAAGGCATTCCGACATTATTTTAAAATTCTTTCCTAATGTCCATTGACTCATTCATAAATTTTTCTTGTTCTGATTATATTATTCTTTCATGTCTTACATAATATTCTTATTATATTTAAGCTTGTTTTGGAATACAAAATTATAATTTTTATCAGTTTTATGAGAATATTTTTCTACTGTCTTTCAGGTATGAAGGGGTATTAGTCTATTTCTTATTCTTTTTCTTGTAATTTTCTAAGGGATTTGACCATGATCTTTTTCTGTTGATCAATTTTAAGTAAAATTACTTTTTCCTGAATTTGTGCAGGAGCAGCTTCGTTTAGGATAGTTTTTCTAATTTCTCAGCTCTCTAGCTTGCCCTTCTGTTGTAGTTTAGTGTTCAAATACATGGCAGTTGGCTTGTTGCGCTCTCCTGGCTCTGTTCCCTTCCCTGACTGTTATCTGGAACTTGTCTTGATTGCCCTCATCCTGCTCAATTTGAATTCTCTTCCCAGCATTTTCTTCTCAGTGTGGAACTTTCACCTGCAGAGACTGGCTGGTTCACTCCAAAGTTAATATAGCATAAATTGCTGCAGCCCCTTCAGATCCTACTACAGATCCCTTGAACTGACCCCATTACTAGAATATGCAGAAATCTTTCCAATTGCAGCTGCTCTTCTCTAACGGCTGGCTGAGCTCCCAAGTCAGTCTCTCCCAGGGGTACTGGATTCTGTCAGTGGTCACATTGCTCCCCTTCACTTCCTCCTGCACAGTTGCTTAGACCACACAGGTCTTGTAGCTGTCAGAAGCTTAGCCCTACCCATTAGTGTAAATACCTCTAACCAAATTTTGTTATAGATAGGTGTGTTTTTGTGTGTTTCCTAGTTGTTCTGTGTGTTTTAGTTACTATATTTAGGGGGATTCAGAAACTGTGCCACTGCTGCCATATTTTCAGAGTCCCTTAAAGAATAGATGCTAGTTTTTGACAACCTTCATTAATAGAAAATGCCTGGAAAACAGTTCCAGGGCACAAAATCAGTATGAGTAAGTGTTGATAAATTTCTCCCAAAAGTCAATCTCCATAGCTAATTCCACTATGACAACATACACTTTCCTTTCAAGAAGAGTGGCATGAGATCAGCAAAATGATCTTGAATTCTGGGAAGTATTAGACAATGGCCTAATTTCCACTATGAACTATGAATTCAAAGCATTGGACCTATTGATATATTAATTAAACAAAGAGACAAAGTAATCCCCTATTTATACAGAACCTACTTTGGTATCTAAAGCAAAACATGAGAGACAGAATCTGGAAAAGATGAATTATTGCTTATTATAATGAATTCTTTATGGCTCCCAATTTCAAAAACTAAGGATATGTCAAAAATATCTGGACGACTACTACTACCAAAATGTTAACAGATTTTTCTACCAGGTAATGGAATCACGGATGATTGCTTATATTTACTTTATAAATTTTCAAAACTAAAAACTAAGCTTCTTGTAAAAGTGTTTAAAACTTACGCGAGAACCATGCTGTAATCTGAGTGGTTAAACATATATCCTCCAACAATCCACATTATATTTCCATTGACCACAGCTTTATGAGAGGCTCTGGGGAGCTTTGGGTTAGAATATTCCTCTTGAGTCCAAAATGACTGGTTAGCTGGTACAGGAATTGAACAGCCGGGACCTAATAAAAGGTAATAAATTAGCTTCACAAAATTGCAGCTTAAACTATTGCATTTCAAGTTTTAATCATCTAAATGTAACAAATACCTAAAGAATACTTAGTCTATTCCTTTAGCAGTCTAGATATTAGAAAAATCCATTTTAATTTGTACTTTTAATTGACTCAAAGCTAGAGACCAACAGTAATCCAGTAATTTCTCATAAAATTCAGAGTCACATAATTCTTTTTTTTTTTTTTTTTTTTTTCCCCTGAAGCTGGAAACGGGGAGAGACAGTCAGACAGACTCCCGCATGTGCCCGACCAGGATCCACCCGGCATGCCCACCAGGTGAGAAGCTCTGCCCCTCCGGGGCATCGCTATGTCGCGACCAGAGTCACTCTAGCGCCTAAGGCAGAGGCCACAGAGCCATCCCCAGCGCCCGGGCCATCTTTGCTCCAATGGAGCCTTAGCTTTGGGAGGGGAAGAGAGGGACAGAGAGGAAGGAGAGGGGGAGGGGTGGAGAAGCAGATGGATGCCTCTCCTGTGTGCCCTGGCCGGGAATCGAACCTGGGACTTCTGCATGCCAGGCCGACGCTCTACCACTGAGCTAACCGGCCAGGGCTGAGTCACATAATTCTTAACGATGACCTGACCATATCCAGGTTAGGATTTTTTAGTAATAAAATACTTGTTTCAGTAGCTGTCAGAGGAAAAAAGACAAAGGGATTATAACTCAAATAAAAAAAACCAAAACTTTAGGGCTAAAATGTAAAAACTGAGCCCAGGAGTAATAATACAAACTACTCATTTCTTGGAAAATAAAAAAACTCTATTCTGAGAAGTTTCTCCTGCAACATTTGCACAGTGGTAGGCACTCAAGTATTTTAATTACTTACCTCTTTGACTTCAGCCAACCTGAACAAATAAAGCATTTAAATAAGCATATTTCCTTTCACAATAAATGTAGTCTGAGGAAGAGATAAATGTATATATAAAGAAAATCAGTAAATCAGTATCAATAGTTATCACCCACCCCTTAAGGAATTTGCTAAAGCTGCTTTAATAATTTTTATCTACAGATAACTCCATTAGCTGGCTACTTTAGAATTTTACTATATATTTAAAGTTCCTGAGGAGATACTGTTAGTGTCAGTTCTTGCTCCACCTCCAAGCTTGGCTCTCTGCTCTGTCTTCTTATGGCCGAGACTAAGTTCTCCAGCTTTCATGAATGTCAGACCCCTCCCCAATTCTAGAGAGACCACAACCACATATCTATGAAATTCAAAGACTTGTAAAGAAGCCCAATAAAGGGTACAGATGCTAGAAATAAGGTCAATTACAAGTTATTAAACTAGAAATACACTGTTAATTGGAAGAAAAATGAAAGAAGCTCCTACCCTGCCACTCTGAGAAGCAGGAACACCCTCTGATGTCACTGGAATTGCAGATGCCTCGATGAGGAAAACCACAGTTATTTACACAGTGAGGAATGTCACAGGCTTCACCTCTCCAGTTTTCGGAACATTCACACTGGACAGTGTTGCTGCTATTACTGATCTTACATTCTCCTTGGCCTGAGCAATTATTCGGACACATGTCAAAACTATAAAAACAGTGGGAGAAAATTAATCAAAACAAAGCAACACTTGAAATAATTTAGCAGAACTTCCTCCTACACAAGGCTTAAGAATGTCACTGTCTCTCCAGTTCATTCACAAGCATAGCTGCAGTACTCACCATTCAGCCTAAATAGGGTCACCCAACACTGAATAGCTAGAGCAAGTAATGAAATCAAATTGACCTTGTTGAATTTCCTTAAAAGACCACCTAAAGAACTTACAAAGAGACAAAAGATTCTTGCAAAATGCCCAGGCTTAGGTTCTGAAAGATGGCATGACTATCCTATTCCTGGTAGCCCACAAATGATGAGCATTACAAAATTGCCAAATGCATGCTTGCAAGTTTGGAGAGGAAAAGGATAAGACAAATTGCCAACAATACAATACCATCTTCACAGTATATAGAACCCTCTGGATAGTCTGAAAATTCCTAGAATTTGTTAAAGATTACTGCCCAGATTGGTCCATTTAAAATTCCTAAGTATATCTACTCATTTCCAATGGAAGAAGAGGTAAGGCCAGTTTAACTTAATACAGGAGTTTAACTATAATGAGTTCATAATAACATGACTTAAGATAATTGTATTGACAGCACTTTGAAAAGTCATAATTCATTTTAAAAGGGGAGGAATATATGAACTATCAAGATACTGTAAGAATGTAATTTCTTCTAAGGCCTGTAATGAAAACAGAAAAGAAATTTTATAGCAAAGCATGTCAGAAAATCAGGAAATAGTAACAAAAACAAGCTAATTAATGTTCCTGCCTACACCTAAATATCAAATATGACATATGTATAATAAAATTTTATAAATTTATATACAGTATTTTTATAATCTGTATTATTATTACAATATGACCAATGCATATGCTTACTTTTCAAGCTCCAGTAAGCAGAATTATTAAAGTATTTGTTTAAAAAAAAACTGAATGACATTCCTGTAGGCTTCTAAAATGTGATGCCTATTGTTTCTATGTAACAATACTTAAGCATAAGTAAATCTTCAGTTAAGGTCAATTTCATCTTTATTTAGAAAAAGGCCTTGCAAGGCAAAAGTTTACAAAAAATGAAGTCTAAATTTCAGATTGGACTTGTTATGCTGAAATGGCCACAACAATCACACTTCATTTTTATAAAAGACCTAGAAGAAAAATGAGGGAAATCATTTCCATAATGTGCTCAAATCTATGCCTTATACCGATCATGTAAAAGAATTTCCTACCAGCCCATTTATTAACCACACATGAGGGAACAGAACATAACTAAAACTTAATGTTACTGAACAAAATCACTCCAGTATCTCTAAAATGTGAAAATTGCAGGTAATATATCAAAACATTACTTGTATATCTGTCTAAACTGAAGTAGTAAGAAAATGAGTCTAATTTTCTGTGTTTAAAATATGACTCAGAATGAGAAATTTTAAGGTAGTGTGCAAACTTGTGTGAAAATAAGATATAACTATTTGTTTTTTCTTCTTTTAAAAGAAAATGAGGGAACGGCTGAGTAGCTATGGTTATTCCAGCAGAGGTCAGCCCAAAGCTACCTGAGGACATCAGGAAAATGAATGACAGTGTTCTATGTACGTGCTTCTGAACATTTTTCTCTTATAAAAACCATCGTTTTACATTGCTTTTCATAGGGTCTGAGACCCCTAAAACAGTTTAGGATTTCTTTTTAATTTTTATTTATTTATTTATTTTGTGACAGAGAGAGAGAGAGACAGACAGACAGACAGACAGACAGGGAGAGGGACAGACAGACAGGTAGGGAGAGAGATGAGAAGCATCAATTCTTCGTTGCGGCTCCTTAGCTGTTCATTGATTGCTTTCTCATATGTGCCTTGATTGGAGGGCTACAGCAAACCAAGTGGCCCCTTGCCCAAGCCAGCGACCTTGGGCTCAAGCTGGTGAGCTGTGCTCAAACCAGATGAGCCCGCCTGCGCTCAAGCCGGGGACCTCAGGGTTTCAAACCTAGGTTCTCTGTGTCCCAGTCTGATGCTTTATCCACTGTGCCACCGCCTAGTCAGGCTAGTATTTCTTTATAAAGAATAGAGACTTGGAACCAAGAAGCTAATACAATTTATGATAACTTCATCATTCCTTCGTTTAACAAATACTTATTACGGTCTCCAGGAGAGATCAAGCCTTCCCTCCACACCAATCAGGTTAAGAAATATATGCATTCCTAAGGAAGATACTAACCACAGAGCTAGAAGAGCTCTCCCGTGATGATGGGCAAAGGGCTTCTGATGTCAAGGGGTGCTTGAACTGCCTCCTCTCCTGAGGTGCTCACTTATTCCCTTGAGTTTCTCTTCTTCCCCAAAGCAGTTACAGTGAGGGGCCATTTAACAGTGAAGCCTATGCTCCTTCACCCCTGACCTAGGAACCTACAGGAAACCCAAAATGGCTAATACAATGCTACTAAGAATGTGGACCACAGACAGGCAGTAGCTGTGGCACCCACTAGCTATTTCGAAATACAGGTTCTCAGGCCCAGCTCTGCTGAACTACAATCTCTGGGTAGGGCCCAGGAATCTGTCTTAACAAGTCCTCCAGAAGTTTATGTGTGAAGTTTGAGAAGCCCTAGCCTAAATCCACATCTGCCCAACCTCCTTCCCTCCCCTTCGGAGAAGAAATTCACCAGAGTTTCCCACTCTCAATGCTATGATTTTTAAATCTTCCATTTCTACCAGGTCCCCGACTCCACCGTCCCCAGCTAGGGTGAACCAAAGCCTCCTCTGCTTATTCAACCTCATAGCTGTCAGCTTCCTCCTTCTTGAGACTTGATTCTCTGAGCTTCTGTGGCAACTAAACTCACTGACATTCCTCTCCCCCTTAATGCCTCTACTATCCCTTTCCTCACTGTGCACAGGCCCCATTGGTCAGTCAGTCGCTGTCCACATACCAGTAGTTCCCAGATGACATCCCTGCCCTGACAGCAATTCTAAGTCCTAGATCCAAATATCAATGTCTCTTTACCAAACTAATCAGCCTCTCCCCTCTACCCAGCCCTTATGCCTGCCTATGTCACTAAAACTCACCTTGCTAGGACTGTGATAAGCTGCCCAGGCTGCCAAGTCACAAACCCTGGGCGCCGGAAAGATTGAATCACCATAGTAATCAAGATAGAATGGCTTTAAACTAGCCCGAATGAATACTGAGGTCATGAGAAAATAGGCAGAAAAAGAACCCAATGTCAAGGTTACATACGGAGGTCACTGCCTATGCCAAGAGCTGGCAAACTTATTCTGCAAAAGGCCAAATAGCATTTCAGGCTTTGAAGGCCATAGAAGCTCTTTTTACAAGCCACTTGTTTATGGCATTTTATGAATTTAACTACTTATGAAGAGACTTTTTTTAGAGTTTGATGTGAAGTGAGTTTACTAGTGAAGCAGTGACACAGAGAATGGGCTAGCCCACAAAAACAAAAACAGCAGCCGCCCTTTAGCGGAATTTACTTCCTTTATTGAGGTTCATTTAACCGGGGGTGGGGGGGGGAGGAGGGACATTTCTTAAAAGGAAAAAAAGAAAAGACCAAAGTTAGCCTCTCTCCTATCACAATAAATTCCAAATGCTGCCAAGGACTGTCTGCCTACATTTCCTTTGTAACCTCATCAAAGATGTCATCAATGGTCCAACCACTGAGTACATAAAAACTACTACTATTTGTTATATCATCCTTAGCAAAACTCCTCATTGTTTAAATTCATTAGCAGGAAAATGCCCCTCTCTTCCAGGAGAAGCTCAACAGCAGCAAGATTTGGATTGAAACTGTGGTCCCACCACTTTGACAATTTACTTTATTGGTTCCCACTAGTTTCCTCAATTATAAAACAAGTAGACAGTACCCATATTTCACCGAGTTTTAAAAAATATTAAATGAGAAAATTCATTCAAATTGCTTTGCACAATGCCTGGCACACCATATGCCTTCAATATATGCTAGCCATTACTACTGTTAAAGTATATAGTCTTTTGAATAAAATCACAAATATTAGACTTAAGTATCTTACTTGTAAGTGATATTAAATCCAGTCAAATTATAAGCAGCATCACTAAAAAAATGCAGCAGGGCATAACCTGATGTGGCAACAACCTCAGGGACAGTCTCGTTGCCATCTCTCTCGGGAACGATGAGGCCGCTGAAATGAAAACACATTTCTTACAAAGAGAAACACAATCACAGACACATCACATGGCAACAAAAGCAAATTCAGAGCTGGAATCCACCTTTATAATTAAAAAAGCCACTTCCAGGAAGAGGGGCAACTTCCTATGATGAATGCATGTGAGGTACTGTTCTAGGTACCAAGAACACAACAGTGAAGAAGTTTCTGCCCTCATGGAGTTCACCTTAGAAAACGACAATGAGCTTAGACACAGCTCCTCCCCTCCTCAACCAGGTGTGTATATATACCAGGCAGAGAAAAATGCTATGAAGGGAAACAGAACAGAGTTAAAGGTACTACTTCAGACAGAGAAGTTAGGGAAGGTCCCTAGGGAGAGGTGACATTTGATCAGAAACCAAAATAAAGGTTTCAGCCATCATCATGCATTCTTCAGTTTCATACACCTATCCCCCTTGAAATGCTGAAGGGGTAAGTCATTGCAGGACCAGGGCCACCTAGAAATGGGTTTGTCAAAAGCACTTTTCCCCTAAGAAATAGTGGCACAGAAAAGGGTTGGGAGCTTCTGTCATTGTAGGAAACCCTGAACTCTGTTATCCTAGCATGAGCTTCAGGATCAGAGACATGAGCTCCGATCTTTGCTCCACATGTTGGGGCATGTCACTACCATCACTAAACCTGTTTCCCCAAATGCACAATGAGAGAAAGCCTTTCTACCTCACAGTGATGCAATGAGAACTGAACTGTTAAAGTAAGTGAAATGCTTACGCAGTGCCCCACACTAGGAGGTGCTCAGTAAGTGACAGCTAACTTAGATGGTAGGGACACTCCACTGTGGAGGATGAACGGCAGAAGGGGTGGAGGCAGAAAGGATGAGAGTCACAGACAGGCTGAGAGGGCTATCTGTACTAGACAACCACCATACTGGAGAGAGGATTAGCTTCCCCACTGTTGGAGGAGCTCAGGCATTTGCTTTCTTTTCACTTCAAAAACTTGAAATTGTGACAGCTCTAGAATGAGTTGCTTTCTCCTGGTGTGAAAATAAAACTGGTTTGTGACAAAAATAAACTTTTACAGAGTAAATGAACACAAGTACAGCCTCATCCCAGCATGAAAAGTAATGGGAAGTGTGTGGGCGAGGAAGTGACGCTATGGGCATGCATTCCACCACCACCCGGAGCCGCCAGCCTCCAGCCCCTGCCGTGAAGTCCACAGATAAATGCAGGCACAGCTAGGCTGAAGCCAGCTGTTCAAGTTGAGAAATCAGGCACTGCGTGCCCTGGGGTTCTGCATAATCTTACGTTTTAAACACAGAGCTTTTAACTGTTTAGAACCTTTTTTGGAAAATCACTGAACTAAAATATTTTCTTTTTTTTTAGTATTATTTATCTTTATTTTTTACAGAGTCAGAGAGAGTGATAGACAGGGACAGACAGACAGGAATGGAGAGATGAGAACCATCAATCATTAGTTTTTTGTTGCGTGTTGCGACACCTTAGTTGTTCATTGATTGCTTTCTCATATGTGCCTTGACCGTGGGGCTACAGCAGCGACCTTGGGTCCAAGCTGGTGAGCTTTGCTCAAACCAGATGAGCCTGCACTCAAGCTGGCGACCTCGAGGTCTCGAACCTGGGTCCTCCGCATCCCAGTCCGACGCTCTATCCACTGCGCCACCGCCTGGTCAGGCTAAAATATTTTCTTAATTCACCACTGTCCCAGACAGACATGGGCTCTCTGAATACACCTAGAGCACAGCCTGACTTTACCAGCCTCACTATATATACTGCTCACAAAAATTAGGGGATACTGTATTTCAAAATGAATATGAAGCGGTAAAAAAAAGCATTTTTTTAAATTAAACAAGATCAGAAAAGCAAACGACAAGTCAAAGAAAGTTGTTCTATTATGCAAATGAGATGCAAAACCAACTTTAATTTCATTGGTGAAAATGCACTATACAAAAGGCTGAAAGCACTGGAGTATCTGCACGTTCTCTGACCCTCTAATTTTTGTGCTCCTTGGTATGACACACCTGTCTCCTATAAGACTATCCGCTCCTCAAGGGCAGGGAGATGGGGAAGAAGGAAAGACAAATTTGGAAAGTCAGGGGTAGGGGCCCAGCAAAGGGGCCAAGAGGGTCTATATTCTGACTGGCAAAATGGGTCCAGGAACAGGAGAGACGCGCCTGCCTCTGACTACCTTCTCTAACTGTGCCATGGTCTGACTACGATTTCAGCGGGGAGCTGGACAGATGGACCGAATCCCTCTGTCACAAACCTTCCCCGAGCAGCTCTTCATAGTCTAAACAACTGTCCTCATCAACATGTGACTTTATTAAAAAAACAAAGAAAAAAACTTAAAAAGCAGTAATGTTCTTTTGAAGAATGTTCTAAGAGAGGAAAACTATTCTCCCTGCTCCATCCCCACTACCACCGCTGCATCTCCCTACCAGGAGATCCTAGCAGGACAGCTGCTCAATGAAGGTGCCACACTTGTGTGTTTGTTGAACTGAATGCACCACAAAATGATAATGTGGTAGAACTAGAAGAGATGTGTTCCAATGGTTCTCAAATTTGTCTCATAATCAAATTGTTTATTAAACAAATTTTATTCAGAACTTTAATATGGGAAGACAAGATGGCGCTGGAGTAGGTGGACGTACTAACATCCACCTCCCAGAACCAAAGTGGATTACAAACTAATTTTAAGAACTATCATCTGGAAAAACCAACTTTGGCCTAAACTAAGTGGACTCTTCAACCAAGGAACACTGAAGAAGCCACACTGAGATTGGTAGGAAGAGCGGAAACGTGGAGAGGGCTGCCCAGCTCCCTGGAGCGAACGGCAGCTGGGAGAGACTCGTGTGGTGGGAAGTGAGTTTAGCAGAGAGGGGAGGGTCCTGAGTCCCAGGAACAAAGCCCCAGCCTGCAGCCCCAGAGCCTAGAAGAGGCGTATGGACAGTATTTAGCTGGAAACAAGTCAGGATACTGTTTGTGAGAAAGAGACTGATTTCTCAGAACTTTAATATATAAAAGATAAATGTGATCAACCAGGTTGAAGTCAAATTAAACTTCATAGTTTGCAATAAACCCAGAGAGAACACCCCCTCATTTTGGGTTTTAGAACTGAAAGCTAAAGCATTTAAATGATGTGTTCAAGTTCGTACAGAGACTTGAGCAGAACTCAAGTTAAAAGTCCAGGTCTTCTGAATCCTGTGTGGTTCTTCTGTCTTTTATTGGATGAACTATCTGCTGCCAGGCTCTCTCCACTGCAGGCCCCACAGCACAGCACCACTGGGTTGATTCCTCCACCCAACTCCTCTGGACCCAACAGCACTCCTCAGCTCCCCATCCTGTGACAGGGCGTTTTAGCCTAAACAGTGGTTTCCAAATTGTTCTGAGTATCAGTGGTTTTGTGTTTCAGGTAAATTTTAAACATATATTCTCTCACTATAATTTTAGAAAATTCATATTCAAATCCACGCCACAGCTTAAATTTTAACACAATCAATGGATTAATTTATATTATCAATTAACCAACCTTTTTTTTTATAGAAACCTAAAAATTCTCCTGTTATCTGTACACATATTTTGGCTTCTCTCAAGTCATTAATTAGAACAATTGCAGCCTTCTGCTTGTTTTGTTGTTGCTGTTGATCTACATGTCTGCTCATCAAATACCTAGTCCAAGTAAACCACAGGACTGATTATGCATACCTGCTTGGCTGATGCTCCCACAGGACTAATGGCAAGCTGATTCAAAGTGCCCAGCACATAACAGGGACTCCATAAATTTGGATTAACGAACTCAGTATCAAGTGTACCCCCAATAAGGACTATAATGATATCATCATACTTTAGGTAGTTTTTGTGCTTATGTTTAAGTTTGAGGTGCCTCCTGCTATGTAAGGTATGATTCAAATTCTGGCATAAAGATATACATGCTCCATGTTTAGCAAATAACATTTTAATGCTTAGCATGGTCTATCCATCCTGCTCTTTTTTACCCCATAAGTGAATCTTTAAAACTGGTTCTTAGTTCAAAGATATGTTAGAGAGATTTCTAAGACAAAGGGAGGGGAGAAATACCAGGGCACATTAGCCCCCTGATCTCCTATGTCCTTTGGCAACTCATGTACTACTCACCCACATGAGACTAGTCCAATGTGAGGAATTACAAAAAATATTTGTTAAACTGATTTCTATTTAAGGTCAAGGAAATAAAATATTTGAGGGGAGAAACGTCCAATAAGTGTATTACAGGTGAAAAATGACAACTATGGCTCTCTAAAGAGGCGTATTTTTGAAAAATATTATTTTATAAATCTCCTATCAAGTAAAAGGAACAAAAATAGGATGGTTTTGAATTCCCATGTGGTCTAAAAGATAACACAGCCACTTATTTTTAATAAAAATCAAAATGCCAAATACAATTTTAGAACACCTCAAATATTTGGTGTTAAGCTATTTTGTTTAACTACTAATATAGAATATACTTATTTTAAAAATTACAGTGCATAATTGGTATATCGTATATTCCTCATTTTCCTCAGGTAACCATTATTCATTTTCTGTGTATTCCTCTAAAAAGTTACCCTCATCCATATTAATGCATATACATAAATACACACATACCCTATATTTGAATTCAATACCTCCTATGTAATGAGGAACATAACAAGAATTAAGATGAACATGACCCGATTTAATTTTTTCACAGAAATATTATTATTCAATATATTTCTCACAAAACATTTTTTAAAATGTAAACTTCACCACCACTATGAGAAGCAGATGAATAATACTACTGTCACAACTGTATAGAGCAGGAAGCTAAAAAGAGAGGCTAAGTAATCTGCCCAGAAACTTACCTAGTAGCTACAGGAAACCAACTCAGGCCTCCAGAGCTAGAGCTCTTTCCAGGAAATATGTGTTAACAGATAATAAAGGTGAGTCCAGTAAGAATGCAGTCTAGGAGGTATGTTTAAATTCAGAAATCATATAATTAACTACTTATATGAGTGAGCTTACCTAAAAGCAGCAATTAGTGGTGCATAAACTGAGTCTCCGTCATAAACATATAAATGGTCCCAACTACACTCTGTAGCAAAATGATTGAAACGAAGTCTCATTATTCTATTTGGCCTGGAAAAAGAAAAAGAAATTTATAATAATCATAAATATCAAATATTTGAAATAATATATAGCTAGATTTTTAAAGAATTTACAGAGAGAAGAAATTATAGTAAACAGTACTCATCAAAGATTTACTTAGCATTTACTATGTACTAGAGACCACTAAACATCCAATGATAAACAAAACAGACACGGTCTATGCTTCTTTGGGCCTTTGGTCTATAAGGTAGCCCATTCATTAACAGCCTCTGAAACAACTCATCAGCCCTTCCATTTCTGCACTTCCTTATTCAACTTAAGATTCCACACCACTTCATTTCACAAACACACTTGCTGATTCTCTAAACTTCCCTGCCCCTCTGACTTTTCACGGAACTACCTGGCAAAAGCCCTGATCTAGAGGAAAACGGGTTATCTGCTTTAACTTAGATTGAATCCAAAAGAAATTAAGCCATGCCAGAGAAAGTCACACTAGTGAGTAGGCTGGTTCCAGCACTGGTCACAGCTCACCAACTTCAAATGGCACTTCAATTCTGCCAGTAGTCCTACTACTAACTCTCTCTCTACCTCTTTCTCTACGACTGCTATTCTCAATTACTATTTCAAACCATTCAGTCACACCTCCCTGCTGCTGATGCTCAGCATTCAGACAAAAATCTCTCAAATTCCCATTGGCAAAAGAGATACACCTACTTATTTCCATCTCTCAAATATTCAATATCTCCCTCTCATCTGGAACTTCCACATCCACATTTAAATATCCTTTAAGTATCACATATTTTATAAGAAACAACAAAACATAAGCTTCAAATCCCAACTTTCCTTCTAGCTATTACCCTGCCCTTTCTCCTTTTAACAGAGTGAAACACTATAGAACAGTGGTCCCCAACCTTTTTTGGGCCACAGACCAGTTTAATGTCAGAAAATATTTTCACGACCAGCCTTTAGGGTGGGACGGATAAATGCACAAAATAAAATTATGTGACCAGCATAAAAACTGTGGTATTTTAAAATATAATTGTCGAACTTACGATAGTTATTCGGCTAAGTTCAAGGAGGAACGAGCATGTCCTCATTATTCAGGCTATATTTAAATTTGTTATTCTGACCACGTTTCATGTTATTGATTCTTTCTCTGCGGACCAGTACCAAATGGCCCACGGACCGGTACCAGTCCGTGGCCCGGGGTTTGGGGACCACTGCTATAGAAGACTCTGTTTTCTCCATTTCCTCATATCCCATTCACACTTTCAATTTCTAGCCTGGCTTCAGCTCAAATAGCACTCAAAAAGTTCTTGGTATTAGCAATACCATTTAGTTCCTGCTGATGCTTAATTATATGTCTCCAGCCTAGACTTCTTCCTCTGCCTCACATTTTTTATCCAGCTAACATCTCTAAGTAAACAACTAAGTAAGTACATAAACAAGTTAACTCAGACGCTGATAGTACTGTGAAGAAATGAAAGGAAATGTGATACATTAGTACAAGTGGGGGGAAATATCCTGGGAAACTCTGGAGGAGATTAGAATGAAAAGAGATAAGCGGTGTGAAAAGCTTGGTTAACAATGTTTCAGGCAGAGGAAATGTCATGATCTTAATGTCTCAACAAAGATGATGTGTTGGAGCCATATGAAGAAAACTGGCATGTCTGAAACAGCAAATCCAGGAAACTACATAAGGAAGGAGCAAAAATCAAAAGGCCAATTTCAAGGCTATTCCAGGGGCCCAGGAAAGTAAAGATAATGGTTCTTACAATTGAAGAAATGAATATAAAAAGGAGAATGCAGATGGATTTGGGAGATATTCTAGAGGAAAATGGACAGAACTTACTGATAGGCTGAATGTGGGGATGAGAGGAGGGGAAACTATTTTTTGCTTAGGCTCAGTAGCAGCAACTACTGAGATCACATGCAGAACAATAGAGCAGACAGACACCAGATGAGAGTGAACCGATAGAAAGGGCCAGGGCAAACAATACAGCACAAGTTCTCCAAGTGTGGTCCACAACACTGGGGGGCCCTGAGACCCTTTTAGGGGGCCCAAAAGGTCAAGAATATGTTCACAATAATTAACACCAAGCCACCATGTGCCTTTATCATCGTGTTGCAATTTACTAATGGTGCAAGAGCAATGGTGGGTGAAAATGCTGGTGTCTTGGAAAATGCCAAGACAGTAGCACCAAAATGTACTAGTAATTACTGTTATTCTTTACCACTACTCCCTCATAGAAAAAATAAGAAAAAAATGACACTTTCATTTAAGGATATCTTTATTACATGGTAAAAACTATTAATTTTATTAATGGTACACATCTTTTTAATATTCTACATGACAAGATGGGAAGTATGCATAAAGCATTTCTGCTACCTAACAAAGTACAAGAAAAATCCCTTCTGCAACTGTTTGAGCTGCAAGCCGAACTGGCTGCTTTTCTCTTAGAACACCATTTATCGTTTTTGCTTGAAAGAATAACTGACAAACTATGTTTTTTTTCAGACTTGGATATATGGCAGATATTTTCTTGAAAATGAACAAAGCAAGCCTGTCACTTCAAAGAAAACAACTGGCAGTATTTGTTGCCAAAGATAAAACACAAACTTTTAAGCAATAATGAGAGCTTTGGAAAATGGATATCTGCCACCCAGACACAACTTCCCAATATTTAAAACCTTCTGATGAGATTAATGGTGATATTAACCAATGTGATTTTTAAAAATATTATAGAATGAATATAATATCAACATTTAGAAGATCTACATAATTCAGTGAACTAATATTTTCCAAATGACCTACATATCATGTTACAAAACCATGCACAGATTAAACATCCATTTGAAGTATAAGAAAAGGAGTTAATTTTAACAAATTCCAAAAGTTCATTCACAATGTTTCAGATTCCACACTGCAATTTATTTCTAAGAAATGACTACTTGTCTAGTTTTGGTACAGTATCAAAGACAATCCACTATTATTTAAAAGGGTTATGAAAACCCCTTCCCTTTTCCTACTGCACATTCAAGTGAAGCCTAATTTTCTTCACATACTTCAACCAAAGTAACATATTGTAATGAAGTGAATGCAGAAGAAAATACAATAATCCAGCTGTCTTCTACTAATTCAGAGATTTACAAAAATGTAAAGCAATGTCATTCTTTCACTAATTTTTTTTTCAGGTACAGGTTTTCTTTTTTCATAAAAATGTCATTTATGCTAATGCACAGTGGGTTGATTGTGGTTTTTAAACTGAATTAAATATTTCTCAGTTTTAATTTGCAATACGGTAAACACAGATAAAACCCACAAAAACGAGTTATTTGTAATTCTATATATGTAAGAGTGCAAGGAGGTCCTGAGACCAGAAAATTTGAGAAACACTGCTTTAAAGGTTTGCTGGGCAATAGCCGCAGGGCTATGGGAGCCCAGAAAAGGAGTAGTCTGGGCAATAATAGTTCTTCTGACTTTCCTCACACAATACAAATAGGTAACTAGAAAATGACACAATATAATAATTGTCTAAAGCCTTTAAGTAATCCATTTAAAATACTCAACAGTTTTTTAACTAGTACAATTGAAAATACACAAACTTCTGGTAGGTTCTATTCATCTGCAGCATTAAATCAACATAAAAGATTTTTTGTTAAGTAACAATAGAGATTAAGAAAAACAAAATCAAATTTAGTTGTAAAATAAGTTATCAAATAAAAATATTTTAAGTACTTTATGCTACAGGTTGGTAATTTTATTTGTAGGAAAAATACTGCCACAATGAACTCTAGAGTGAAAAAAATTAAATTAGCCATTAATACTTACTGTCCTTCAATGAGCCATGTGCACTTCGTTTTATATTTATAGTTTCCAGGTCCATCTGTTACAAACCCAGAAGATCCAGTTAGTCTGTAATTATAAAGAAAAAAATACTTAAATCTATCAAAATTTTATATATTAACAATATCTTTCTTAATTCTCAATACAATTCAAATTATGCATAGTGAGTACTTTACTGCATACTATATAATCAGAAGAAAATAACTGAAAAATTATATTCAGGTTACACAAATATAGATGAAATAAATGTATATACTTAAGAAAAAGAGATACAAATATACTAAAACCAACACAAAATGAACAAAAAACATATCTAAATCTTTTCAGGTGAGATGGAAAAATTGTACTTTGTGCCATAAAAATGGCCACAAGAACTTATAAATATGAGGGTTTTTTTTAAAACAAATATGCGATCCCACAGTAACAACTGCAGGTATTTAATACAGTAGCACTACAGACAGCATAAATGTGGTAGGCAAGTGTATCAAACCACAACACACACAGACTCATCATAGCCATTTAAGCGCTGCTTCTGAAGGGGCAATCTATCACCCTCCATGAGCATGTACATCAGCACCTGTCTTCCCCCCATTCATGCCAGGCCCGAAGTTCAACAATATTCTGAGGTCTTGTTAATATGTTAGGCATATCCCAGTAACTCATTAATGTTTTGATTGGTACTAGCCCTAATATTTGAATCTTCTCATCCATTTTGTTGAATTTCATTTCCCATTTTGTGAATTTAGATTCTATTCTAAATTCTTTTCCCACTTTGAGACCACGTTGTTTTTCAAATTAATACTTAGGAGCTCTTTTTATATTAAGGAGCTCCCATTTGTATGTTAAATGTACTACAAATATATTTTCTCAGCTAACTTTTTTCTTTATACTTTGTCTAGTATATTTGGTTATATAGAATTTTTTATTATTTAGAAGGATGCTATTTCCTTCCTCATTACTGTTTCCAGGTCACTTTTCCCTCCTTCTTCCATCAACAAGTCAGCCTTTCTGAAGCAGATGCTCTCTTATGGATCGACCACCCTCACTTTTTTAGATATCTCCTGGGATCCCAGTTACTTCTCACTCACTGAAAAACATCAGCATCTAGTTCATTGCCTTCCACTCAACTACATCAACATCCAAGATGTTCCACCAAAAGCCCAGACTCTCCATTTCTTTATTTCATCATTAATAAGCTTTCCTCCACCCCAACTTTAGTTACTCATTCCTCTATATCTTGTCATTACCAGTAACAGCACTACCACCAAAATCTGCGTTTTAGGTGTCCTGTACTCTTATGCTACCATCTCTTATCTCTCTAGTTCATCCCCCCTTCCCAGTGAGTCAGCAGCCCCATGGGGACCTCCAGTCTACTCAGCTAACACTTTCCTATGTTCATCCCCTACCTACACATTTCTCTTCCCCACTTCCCTAGTTAAGATTCCATGGTCTATCACAATTATCACGTTCTGAAAAAAACCCTGACTTCTTTGCCCTTCTCTCCCTCTGCTATACTTAACTTAAACAAATGTTTCCATGTCTTACTCCCCAACATCTATTCCACCTCCAATATGTTAGTTTGAGTCAATCATGGTTTTCTGTGCCCTCTGCCAATAATTATTAGAAATATTTATCAGTTAAGATTAGGCTCTAATGCAACTGACAGGAAAACCTAAACAGTAATAGCTCAACTGAGATAAAAAGTCCAAAGGAAAGCAAACCAGAGCATATAAGGCATTTCCATGATCATCAAGAATCTAATGCTCTCTCCTGTTGCTCTGTCATTTCATAATCCAAGATGGCTGTTTAAACTCCAGCTATTATTCCCACATTCAACCCATCAGGAAGGAGGAAAACAAGGCACATATCCTGTCCAAGTCCAACATTGACAATTCAGTGTAACCATTAGCAGAAGCCAGAAAAACTGAAATGTAGAGGCTGAGAAATGTAGCCACTACCCCAGAATGACCGTGTACCAGTGAAAATTAGGACTTTCTTTCCTAAAGAAGTGGAGAAAAACTATGAAGGGTCATTTATTAGACTCTGTCACAATATGTAATCTAATACTCGAATGTGAGGGGAAGTCTGATGTAGAACTTCTAGGAAATATTTTCTGATTCTTAAAGATGGTGGGGTAGAACCTGGCCTGTGGTGGCGCAGTGGATAAAGCATCCACCTGGAACGCTGAGATCACCGATTCAAAACCCTGGGCTTGACTGGTCAAGGCACATATGGAAGTTGATGCTTCCTGCTCCTCCCCCCTTCCCTCTTTCTTTCTCTCTCCTCTCTCTCTAAAAATGAATAAAATCTAAAATAAATAAGTAATTAAAGACAGCGTGATAGAGAGAGATATGCCACCTAGCTCTGCCCTTCAAGGAAGGACTTGATGGCAGATGCGGCAGGGAGTGTGGTCATCAGACAGCCTCCAGCCGTCAGTTCCTTCAGGAGCTGCCTTCCCAGGGCAGCCCACCCCAGAGCAAGTATAAAGGCTGGGCACTTCCATCCCATATGGAACAACTCTGACAGCAAATCTTGCTCCAGAGTTCCTGTTGGTCAGGCCTGCATTAAAGTTCTCCTTTTGCCAGTTCTTCTTCCAGCCCCCTTACCTCACAGCTGTTATAACCAACCTGTGCCCCAAACTCCATCTCAGAAAATGCTTCCAAGAAACCCTACCTATGACAGACATCCAGAGAAACCATCCTTTTCGTCCTCTGGACTTTGTTACAGTTGGATTTTACAGCTGGAAGTACTACAGCCTGAACACAAAGCCAACACCAAAGATGACAAACCAAAAAAAGTCAAAGATCCCTGAAGAGCAATATCAACCAACCACAGAGACCACCCAGTTTCATGGGTAATTAAATTTCCCACTGGCTACTCAGAGAGAGAGAGAGAGAGAGAGAGAGAGAGAGAACACACTTCTTTCTTTGTTTTAGGCTCTCCTACCTCAAAAAGTTTATGGCTTGTTTTGCTCCTAAGAGTTTCTATGGACTTCACATGGACATGCTCAGGAATTTACAAATCAGCATCACTTTTAGAAAAGAAATAGGTCATTTTTACTTTAAATATTTACTTAGTATCTTTAAACATGCACATTTTCATAGTTTTACAGATAATGAGCAGATATAATCATAGGTTTTTTTTTCAACTAAAAAAGAATTTTTCCCAGGTACTCCCACCTATCTCCCACCAAGATAAACATTTAACCACTAGCAAAGGTACCTATTTTTCTTCACACTCATGAGCCCATGATATACACGTTGTTCTTACATAATAATTTGGTCACACAAATTATTACACAAACTTCGTGCATCTTCCTTTTCTCGCTCAACAAAAGTGTGGGACTCTCTCCAGCTATCAGGTCCAATTCATTCTTTTTCATGTAGCATAATATTCCAACCTATGAAGATACATTTTTTCCTGCCTTTCTTCTATTAACATTCATTTTGTTTTTAGTTGGTTGGCATTATGCACATTGCTGCAATAAATATCCCTATACATATGGCCTTACTTGTGCTTTTACTTCTAAGAATAGACTCTTAGGAGGTTTACTGGGCCAAAAGGAATATGAATTTTAACTGTTAACCAGGTTGCCAAGTTATTTTCCAAAAAGCGGTAACAACTCATATTTGCACCTGCAATATGTGAAAATATTCTTTTCTCTACAACCCCGCTGTATTCGGTGTTGTTTCTTTTAAATTTTACCAATATTTAATTTGAAATTCCCTGTGTTCTAGTGAATGACCAACAAACAGTGGAAATTTAGAAAGGTTTGAAAGGGGAAGGCTAGAAATATTAACCTAAAATTTTAGGTCAAGTTTTATAAAATAACTAGAGATTGAGGTATGGACACTGGTACTACCTGTGTCCACTTCAGCAGTAGTCAATAAAGGCATCAAACTGAAACATAAACACATTTTGACAATAGAAGAAGAGAAATAGAATTAACTC
The DNA here is from genome assembly GCF_036850765.1 of Saccopteryx bilineata. Lineage (NCBI taxonomy): Eukaryota > Metazoa > Chordata > Mammalia > Chiroptera > Emballonuridae > Saccopteryx > Saccopteryx bilineata. The sequence continues at coordinate 184,443,395 of NC_089495.1, forward strand.
CTTGCTGCTACGAATTTCCCAATTTGAGAATATGCTGAGGATAATTCTACAGTGGAAAAAAATACAGGGAAAATAGGGAAATCCTCCACGGGAGGCAGGCTTCAAAGGAGTCATCTTACGAACTATTTCTTTCTAAGTTATTTGTATTATTACCACACAATATGGTCTGTAAAACCTCAACTTTTCTCATCTGTTCAGATTTTCTTTATGACCTTGGACACTGATAAACTTTGATCAAGTTCCTTGGACATTAAAAAAACAACAGCCTACTATAGGAATGTGAAATACTATTTATATATATGTATATGTGTTTAATTAAGTTTACTGAATGCCTTATTCAATTCCTTTATATTCTTAATTTTTATTGACTAGATCCAATTCTGAGACATGTATGTTGAAATCCCATACTAGAAATGCTCCACTGATGACATTTCTCACATTATTTTTGCTTTATGTATTTAGCTATTAAGCCAAACAAGCTTATGACTTTAAGATCTTCATAAATAGCCTGACCAGGTGGTGGCGCAGCGAATAGAGCGTCGGACTGGAATGCAGAAGGACCCAGGTTCAAGACCCCAAGGTCACCAGCTTGAGCGTGGGCTGACCTGGCTTGAGCAAAAAAAGAAAAAAAGCTCACCAACAGCTTGGACCCAAGGTTGCTGGCCCGAGCAAGGCCACGGCACATATGAGAAAGCAATCAATGAATAACTCAGGTGTTGCAACAAAAAACTGATGATTGATGCTTCTTATCTCTCTCCGTTCCTGTCTGTTTGTCCCTATCTATCCCTCTCTGACTCTCTCTCTGTCCCTGTAAAAAAAAAAAAAAAGATCTTCATAAATAATGTCTTTTATTATAACATTTACTTAGTTTGATGTTCAAATTCCACCTCATCTATCATCATAATTATTGGAATAAACTTAATATCTTATGATTTTTCTAATGTCTGCAGAATCTATACTGATGCGGCCTTTGTCATTATTGACATCACTAATTTTTTCTTATTAACCTCTCCGTCAGCTTATCAATTTTATTAGTTTTTTCTAACTCATCTTTGTTAATCTTCTCTAACAGCTCACTGCTAAACAAATGCTGAACACTGTTTTCACTTTCCACCTTTTTTCATAAAAGCAAAAATCCTCATTGTATTTCTTTTGGTTAGAAAAACTGGTACAAATGTTAGGTCTTTTGTAAAAGTGAAGTTTTGAAATGTGAAGTTTTGAAAAGTCAGGAATACCTGTATCATTGTTAAATTTACTGAAGGTGAAAATTGTACCTTGAGACTTAAGTCTCTTAAAACTATCGGGTTTGATTCCCGGCCGGGGCACACAGGAGAAGCGCCCATTTGCTTCTCCACCCCTCCGCCGCGCTTTCCTTTCTGTCTCTCTCGTCCCCTCCCGCAGCCAAGGCTCTATTGGAGCAAAGATGGCCCGGGCGCTGGGGATGGCTCTGTGGCCTCTGCCCCAGGCGCTAGAGTGGCTCTGGTCGCAACATGGCGACACCCAGGATGGGCAGAGCATCGCCCCCTGGTGGGCAGAGCATCGCCCATGGTGGGCGTGCCGGGTGGATCCCGGTCGGGCGCATGCAGAGTCTGTCTGACTGTCTCTCCCTGTTTCCAGCTTCAGAAAAATGAAAAAACAAACAAACAAATAAAAAAAAACTATCACTACTCTTAGAAAATACACATGAAAGTATTTTAAAGGGTCAAGGGTCATGAAATTATATATATATATATATATCGCTTACTCAGGAGCAGGGATGAGGAGAGCATGCAAATAAGATTTTCATCCTCTACTCTCTGCTTCTGTCCAGGTATTTTTTCCAACATATCTTATAATTCACTGATCTTTCTTCATCTGTGCCTATAGTTCTCAAAATCAGTTTCTGTTTTTTCAATTTTCATGAATTCTTTTTTATATTTGCTAATTCTCTGCTGAGATTGATCTTGTCATTTAAATTTTTAAAGATATTAACCATTTATTTAAATCTGTTTCTAATAATCTAATTGCTGACTCTCCTGTGTCTAAGTGTCTCCACCAATGTCCTTTTTCTGTTCCAAGAGCCAATCCAGAATCCTATACCACACTGACTTGTCATGTCTTCCTAACCTCCCTAACCCTTTTTAGTAATTTAAATTTTAGTAAAAATAATATGAAATTATACAGTGATTCCTTGCACACTTTGACTAATTTACCCAAATAGTAATAGTTTTCAAAATTATATATTACAACCAGAATACTGACATTGACAAATCAACCTTATTCATAGTCCTACAATTTTATTTATACACATTTGTGTAAGTTTATACAATTTTGTCATCTGTGCAACTAAGTTCATGTATCTACCAGCACAGTCAATATACTAAACAGTTCCAACACTACAAGGATTCCTCATATTGCCTCTTTATAACCACTCATAATTCCCTCCCACACCATATTTAAAACTCTGACTAAATTTAATGTCATTTTATCTTTAGCAACGTTACTGGTAATTTTCTTTGCTCTAAAGTCCAATTTATTATATACTAATATAGCCATTTCTGTCTTTTTCAAAAATTAACGTTCACACGGTATAGTTTTTTCTGTTCTTTTAGTGTCTACATTGTTGAATCTGAAGTGACTTTCCTATAAATAGTATGTAGATGGATCACATCTTTTTCATTTATGCTGCATTTACATCTAAAGTAGTTATTATTACGTTCATGGTAATTATTGATATATTAAGGCTTATGTTTACCACTCTATTACTAGTTTCATATGTTTCTCTAGTTATCATTCTTCAGTTTCTCTTTCTGCCTTTCCTTAGGAGTCACCTGAACATTTTTAAAGATTCCAACTTGATTTATTTATATTGTTTTTATCTTTTGCATCGTTTTCTTTCTTTTTTGTATAGTTTTCTTAATGATTACCCTAGGACTCAGTGGTTGGCAAACTGCGGCTCGCGAGCCACATGCGGCTCTTTGGCCCCTTGAGGGCGGGCACAAAGGCCAGCTTAGGAGTACCTAATTAAGTTAATAACAATGTACCTACCTATATAGTTTAAATTTTAAAAATCTGGTTCTCAAAAGAAATTTCAATCGTTGTACTGTTGATATTTAGCTCTGCTGACTAATGAGTTTGCCAACCACTGCCGTAGGTATTAGAATACACATAGGTGACTTATAACAATCTGCTGGTGATGACATTTTATGACTTTGAGGGGACTGTAGAAACCTCACTTCTATTTAAGTACTTTACCTTCACTATTTTAAATATCATGTTTAGTATCAGATGGTTTCATATTTTTTGATTCAATCACCATCTCTGCTAAAACTCAGAAGGAAAAAGATTCTATTATTCTATGTACCCATATTTCTGCTCTCTCCATTATTCCTTCTTTACTGGTGCTCCAAGATGTATTCCTCTATCATTTCTTATCTGTTTAAAGAATATCTGTTAGACATTCTTTTAGGGTAGGTCTGCTAGCAACAAATTCTTTTAGTTTTCCATCATCTGAGAATGTTTTTATTTCCTTTTAATTCCTGAGAGACTGTTTTGCTGGATACAGAATTCACAACTGAAAGTTCTTTATTTCAGTATCTGAAAAATATTGCACCACTTACTCTGGTTTCAGATAAGACATTTGTTATCTGAATTGGGGTTCCTATAGGTAACATATCATTTCTCTGGCTGCTTCAAGACTTTGTCTTTAGTTTCTGGGCTCTCTTTTTTGTTCCTCTGACTTATTTGTTTATTCTTTCAGGACCATATTGTTCTAATTACTGTAATTCTATAGTAATATCGAAGTTGAGTAGAATCAGTCCTCCAACTTTGTTCTTTACCTTTAATATTGTGTTGGCTATTCTGGGTTTTTGCCTCTTCATATAATCTTTAGAATCAGTTTGTAAATTCCCACAAAACAACCTGCTGGCATTTTGATTGGGGTTGTGTTTGATTTATAGATCACTTGGAAAGAAAGGATGTCTTCACAATATTGTTATTCTATCTATGAATAGGGAATATCTCTCCATTTATTTAGTTCTTTGATTCTGTTCATCAGGTTTATAGTTTTCCTCATATAGATCTTGTACATATTTTGTTAGATTTACACCTAAGTATTTCATTTCTGGGCATGCTAATGTAAATGATACTGTGTTTTTAATTTCAAATTCCGCCTCTTCATTGCTTATACTATATATAGGAAAGCAACTGATTTCTATATATTAACCTTGTATTTATGCCTTTAGATTTGGGTCTGTAGGTTTGTTTCCTTTGCCACATTAGATAAATTTTCAGCCATGATTTCTTTCAAATACTCTTTCAGTACCACCCATTTTCTCCCTTTCCTTCAGGGATTCCAATTATATAAATGTTAGATATTTTGTTCTACAAATCATTTTTCTTTTCTATTGTTTTCTCTCTGATGTTTATACCAGGTAAATTCTAATGTTGTGTTCTCAAGTTTACTGATTCTATCCTCTATTACTATATCACTCTACTTCTGAATCTATATGGTGAGTTTGTTATTGTGTTTTTCAATTTTAAAATTTCCATTTGCTTCTTTCTACTTTCATTAACAGGGTTCTAAATAATTTTATTTGATCATCTACTGAGGTTGTGTATTTTTAAAATAACTTTAAATTTATGTTGAAGTATTTTTATGACACCTGCTTTAAAATTGTCAGAAAATTCCAACATCTGATTCATATTGTGTTGGAGTCTGTTTTTTTTCTGATGCAAGTTGCAGTTTCCTTTTTTATTGGTATGACAAGTGATTTTCTACATCTTGAACATTTTTCTACTATGTTAGAAGTCACTAACAAAAGGTCTTATTTAGCTTTTAATAGGTAGTCACCCTGTTTAGTTTTAGCATGTGGATCTTGGCCTACTTTTCTGGTCTATTATTCCAATGGCAGATTAATTTTCAGAGCCCTTCAGGTGTTATTTGGTGGGCTTTGTTTATCTGGTTGCCACTGGGCTCACACTGGTCCCTCTGCTGGTGTTGCCTGAGGAGGTAAAAGATGTTTCCCCAAGCCAGGCTGCCGGGTGTCTCTTGGTGGGGGAAGCGGTTGTACAGCCCTTGGATACCCTGCACCCCAGGTCCCCAGTGTCTCTGAGTGTGAAAGGCAAGTCTTGAGCCCACAGAAACACGTTTCCCACAACGTCTCTATAGCTGGGGTCCCTCATGCTAGTTCTACCCAGCTGCCTCTGTGTCTCTTTGGGTAGCTTCTTGGAGAAGAAGTTCAGGCCCACACAAAGACACTTTCCTAGACTACCCCACTTGTAGCTACGTCCCTTTTGCAAGTACTGCCCACCCTGGAATCTTTGAGTGGGAGAGGATAGTTTCAAGTCCTCAAGGACAAAAACACTTCTCCGACTGGGATGCTTGCTGTAGCTCTCTCTTGTCAGTTATGCCTGCCTGCTTGCCTTGATATCTCTCCGTGGAAAAGAGAAGTCTCAAGGCAGGAAGGAAGGAGAATGGTTCTTTCAATACATATTCAGGGGGCTTGCAATTGATCACCCTTGATGATGATGTCAAGCTTACATGATGTTTTCAGAGGGACTCCATTTGATTTAGGGGATGAATGAACCCCTCCCCCCAGATGTGTTGGAAGGTCAGAAACAACTGGTCTAGGTGGCTTTCTGTTCAACGGGGAGATGCAAGATATCCTATGACTATGTTGTTCTTCCAGTCCTATTACCCAAACCAGTTTACTTTCTTCTTAAAATCCTTCAGAGTTCTCTTTTGGTTATCTTCTGTACTAATTCTGGGATTTATAGTTAAACTTAGCAGGGAAAAATGGGTCTTTACCATCTCATCTGTACTGGAAGTCTCCCTATTAATCTATTTCAATTATCTGCTTTTCTCTCTTGATTTTCAGTCAATTATTTTATTTTTATATATCTGGTTATTTTATTGAATATTGACTGTTCTATAAATATTTATCATGTTATAAATATATATATCAGATAATATCACTGAATATATAAAAACTATACAGATAACTTGAATCAATGATTGACAGTCTTCTTCCAGAGAAGATTTACATTTCCCTCTAGCCTGCAATGAAAAAAAAAAATCTCCTTAATCCAATCAACGATTAAGGTGATTTGAGGGCTAGACTTCAGCCTTTTTCCAGAGCTGATCTATTCTGAGTTCACCCTTAAGCACGGGGTGTAGCCTATCCTTTAGGATTCCCAACTAAAAGCCTGGGGTGTTTTCCAATGCCCCTCTTTCTTTGCAGGTCCTTAACTCCAATTTTGTCCCCCAACTCTACATGATTACCAAAACCTGTTCAGAATCTCAGCTTCTATGCCACAATTTTCTGCTCAACCTCTTAGCTGCACATTTCAAACCAGCCAATCAATCCATAACAAAAGCTGTACCAAAAGCTGACCTTACCATTTTGAGCTTTCCTTTTTTCCAAAGTTTTGGTCTCTCAAGTCCTTGCTGTCTGCCTTGCTCAGTCTCCAAAGCCTTCAAACAGATTAAAAAGAAAAATACTTCCCAGCTTTTTAAGGTGTCTTCTGCTGAAGTGTTGGCTTAGAAAAAGCTATTCTACCATTGATAGAAACAGAAATTTCCCCAGTAGCCTGTTTTGTGATATGAAATATTAGTGGGAATTATTATTCGTGGCTTCATCTACCATTTGTATGCTGATATCCACCCAAGCTACATTTCCAGCACAAAGCTAGACCCATGTTTCAGACCTATGCTTCAGATCCATATTTTCTATTGTCATAAATTTATTATTAAATCTTTTTTTTACCTCTTGCTTTTTTTTTCCACCAATTTTTCATCATCAACCCTATCTTTCAATACTTTTTAATTTTTATTTATTTATTTATTTATTTATTTATTTATTTATTTATTTATTACAGAGACAGAAAGTGAGTCAGAGAGAGGGATAGACAGGGATGGACAGACAGGAACGGAGAGAGATGAGAAGCATCAATCATAAGTTTTTCATTGTGCGTTGCAACACCTTAATTGTTCACTGATTGCTCTCTCATATGTGCCTTGACCACGGGCCTTCAGCAGACCGAGTAACCCCTTGCTGGAGCCAGCGACCTTGGGTTCAAGTTGGTGGGTTTTTGCTCAAACCAGATGAGCCCGTGCTCAAGCTGGCGACCTCAGGGTTTAGAACCTGGGTCCTTTGCATCCCAGTCCGATACTCTATCCACTGCGCCACCGCCTGGTCAGGCTCTTTCAATACTTTTTAAAAAAAGATTTTATTTACTCATTTTTTTAGAGAAAAGAGAGAGAGAGAAGGAGGGAGGAGCAGGAAGCATCAACTCCTGTATGTGCCTTAACAAATCAAGTCCAGGGTTTTGAACCAGCGACCTGAGCATTCCAGATTAACACCTTATCCACTGCACCACCACAGGTCAGGCAATCTTTCAATACTTATCAACTTTTACTTTGCCTCTCCCAGTCATTCAGCCTACAAAAGCATCGATTTCCCCCTTTCTTCTATCCTCACTGCCAATGTCAACACCCTAGTTCAAATTCTCTTCGTCCAAGCTGGGTCTTCTGCAACTCAGCCCAGCTCCCTGATCTGGCCAGTTCTCTACGGAACCACCTGCATATTTGTCAAAGGCTAATTTGATCATGTCAAACTTGCTTGAAAACCTTTTCTTGCCTTAACACTGCAAGAAGGGTCCATTGTAAACCAACCCTAACTCACCTCTCCTCATCCATTTCTAGCCACTGCTCCCCAGACTGAGCAGCCCATACTGTAGCAATACCGAATGTCGCTCTCCTCCCTCAGCTCACCCACCCACAGTCTTCATGTCTTAGCACATCCTGACTTCTCTGTCTAGACCAGGGGTAGTCAACCCTTTTATACCTACCACCCACTTTTGTATCTCTGTTAGTAGTAAAATTTTCTAACCGCCCACCAGTTCCACAGTAATGGTGATTTATGAAGTAGGGAAGTAACTTTACTTTATAATATTTATAAAGCAGTGGTACAGTGAGTTAAAGCATATAATAATAATTACTTAGCAAATAATTTATGTCGGATTTTCGCTGTTTGGCAGAATAAATCTTTATAACACAACTTACTATAGTTAAATCTATCTTTTTATTTATACTTGGGTTGCTCTGCTACCGCCCACCATGAAAGCTGGAATGCCCACTAGTGGGTGGTAGGGACCAGGTTGACTACCACTGGTCTAGACTAACTTCCCTTCATCCCTCCCTCTTGTTTCCTCACCTAATAAACTCCTAACCACCCTTTCAGATCTCAGTTCAAATGTCCTTTGGAACTCTGGGAACTGTGTCCAATGTTTTTGTACTGAGTTGATTGCTGCTTTCTGTATTCACTTACAATGTAGCCTGCTTATCACTGACAGAGAGGAATATCTCTGCCTACTAGACTATCATGATCTTCTCAAGGACATATCACACTTACTTCTTCTCTACTGCCTAAAACATCACAGATGCTCACATAACATTTGCTCCCTAATGACGTTCTAGCAAAGATCCACAGCAACAAAAAATTTTAAGCTAAAAAAAAAAAATTTAAGCTATTATACACAAAATATACTAAAAAAAAGTCCAGAATAAATTCCTATAATGTATTTATGACAGAGTGAAGAGCATTTCAGAAGCTAAAGAATTGGAGGTGGAGCCTTTGTTCAAAACATCTGAACACTGACTATCACCTCAGAAAAAGAGATGCCTTCTGAATACTTAGTTTGGTTCAAGAACCAAGAGAGTGCAATAATCAATGCAAAGCTTTCCCTAAACAGCCATATAGCCTGACCAGGCAGTGGCGCAGTGGATAGAGTGTCGGACTGGGATGTGGAAGGACCCAGGTTCGAGACCCTAAGGTCGCTGGCTTGAGCAAGGGGTTGCTCAGTCTGCTGAAAGCTCACAGTCAAGGCACATATGAGAAAGCAATTAATGAACAACTAAGGTGTCACAACGAAAAACTGATAATTGATGCTTCTCATCTCTCTTCGTTCCTGTCTGTCTGTCCCTATCTATCCCTCTCTCTGACTCTGTAAAAATAAATAAATAAATAAAAACAGCCATATAAAGATCATTTGTACTATGTTTTCCTAAATAGCAACAAAAACTCAGAGCATAAAAGGACAGAACAACAGCAAAAACTAGGAGTTCCAGAACCAACAAAATTCAACCTGCAAAGAAACCAGGAACCAAAAAATATGGCTCTGATACAAGCTATATATGGCTCTGCTGCATGCTCCCTCATTTCTCTAGGTTTCTAGTCACACCCTTAGCAAATAATTTGAGATATTAATCTTATGGGGGACTATCTCTTCCTTCTGCTACAGTCCACCTGAAATGATAAAACATTCTAAGCCTTCTCCCAGGCTTAGAATGTTGGTGTAACCTTTGTTAGCTTCTTCCTCAATTTCATTTCCTTCATCAAATGTATAACCAGTTTACGATACAAGTACTGCCACGGGAATCCTTAGATTCATCGCTTCATCTTGATTACCACTGCTACACTTTACCCAAAGTCCAAACAATTCACAGTAGCCTTATTGCCAAAGATTTTGGCTATCATCACAGCTTCCTTGAACCACCCACAAATCTACTAAGCATCCTACAGCCAGAACAACATTCCTAAAGGACCGATGTCACTATGCTAATACCCTTGTGTCAAGTGTTTACAATAACTCTAAAGAGACTATGGAATGAACTTCAAACTCCTGATCATGACATTCTGACTATTAAGAAAGTCAATCCTCCCTCTCACCCTGATAAGCCAGTTCTCATCACTGTCCCCCAAACACTCAATGCCATTTCTCATCTAAACTGTGCTTTTACTCATACCATATTCCCCATCTCTTCCTGGAAAACAAATCCAGCCACCTACTCACATTTTCCCCTATCAGTATAATGTTTTTGATCTTTCTTGTGTAGCCAATAACCAGAATCTCTCCCAGGGCCCTGAATATCAGACCAAAAAAGCACAAAATAAAATTACATTCAACCAGGCCTGACCTGTGGTGGTACAGTGGATCAAGTGTCGACCTGGGAACACTGAGGTCACCAGTTCAAAACCCTGCACTTGCATGGTCAAGGCACATATGGGAGTTGATGCTTCCTGCTCCTCCCCTCTTTCTTTCTTTTCTTTCTTTCTTTCTTTCTCTTTCCTTTCTTTCTTTCTTTCTTTCTTTCTCTTTCTTTCTTTTTCTTTTCTTTCTTTCTTTCTTTCTCTCTCTTTCTTTCTTTCTCTTTCTTTCTTTCTTTCTTTCTTTCCTTCCTTCCTTCCTCCCTCCCTCCCTCCCTCCCTCCCTCTTTCTTTCTTTCTTTCTTTCTTTCTTTCTTTCTTTCTTTCTTTCTTCTTTCTTTCCTTTCTTTCTCTCTCTCTCTCTCTCCCTCTCCTCTCTAAAATGAATAATAAATAAAAAATTACATTCAACCAAAGACCAACTCCATGTAATTAGACATCTTTCAGAGTCCATATAAACATACAGTAATGAAAGGAAAGAAAACGTAATAGTAAGAATAAAGAAACAAAAGAAGCTTAAGGAAATTGACATTTAATTCCAACTCCTGCTAACCATCTGACACCATTTATTTGTATACCTTAAACTTTTCAGAATTTTTTTATGGTTATTAAAGAATAGAAAGACAAATACAATCTGGCTCCTACCTATAAACAGAGAAAATAAGATTACCATAATTCTTAGATAAATTTTAGTGGTTAGTCAGGATGATGATAGTTTGGAGATGAAGAAAATAGAATATGTAAGGAAAACAGCCCGGATTTTCGCCTGTGCTGAGAAAACTGATAAATGAACAGGCTTGGAATAAAAATCAAGGGTTCCATTTCATAGTGTTTAAAGTCCTGGGACTAAGAAGAACATCTGAATATGAGGTGTAGACACAGAACAGGACTGAGTGCAGATACACAAAGAGTACTCTGAGGCTAATTTTTAGAGGCCAGGAGAAGAGTTTGCAAAACTAGTCAAGTATGGGGGGAAATAGACAGGAAAAAGAAACAAAGAGTATAAAGATCAGAAATAAACTGTCACAATTTACTGGCAGCATGATTATCAACATAGAACACAGAAGATGCCACAGTCAAGCTATCATAGTACTAAAAAAAATTAGGGAGGTTTCCTAGGAAAATCCAATATAGGAGAAAATCAATTCTGCTTTTGCACCTCTGACATCACCATGATTTTAAGACTCAGCAAGTATCTGGTCCAAGGGGGATGAGACAGTTGTGATAACCAGTCCCCATCAAGTGAGTACAGCCAAGCTCCAGCCTAGACCCAGGCAGGTAAGTTCAGCCAAGTTGCCCAGACAACCACAGAGAGTCATGAATCAAATATTACTTAATGTTATAATGATAACACTAATAAAATTATAACAAAAAGTTCCATTCCTATGCACTATAGTCATCAATTTGTTCCAATAGTCATAGGAACAAAATTACATATCTAGGGGTAAATCCAATAAAAGTATATCAGACCAGTTTGAAAACAGTTATAAGAATTTAAAGACATAAAATAAACCTAAATGAATGGAAATATAAAGCATGTCTGGATAAAAAGACTCTACATCACAAAGATGACAAATTTTCCCAGCCTAATCTCAACATTAGGCAAAATTCCAAACAAAATCTCAACAAAGACCTTTACTGAAATTAGAGAAGCAAAAGGCTAAAAACTACTAAGACAAATTTGATGTTTTATATGACTAAATTGTATTTCAAATTTATAGGGAAAAAATATTCTACAAATGGGAACTAGGACAACTCCCTACCAAATAAAAATAATTAAGTAGGTCACTACAACAAACTACACATAAAAATTAATTACAAGTAGATAAAAGATCAAAATGTGAAAAAGCAAAAATTTTAAACAATAAGAAAGAAGGCTATCTTTACAACATCGGTATAGGGAGGAAAAAAAATTTTTTTTTTAATATATTTTAGAGAATGGGAGAGACAGAAATATTAATTTTATTGTTCCACTTATTTATGCATTCATTGGTTTATTTTTTTTTATTTTTATTTTTTTTACAGAGACAGCGAGAGAGGAATAGACAGGGACAGAAAGACAGGAATGGAGAGAAATGAGAAGCATCAATCATTAGTTTGTTTTTTTTCTGTTTTTTTTTTAATTTTTTAATTTTATTTATTAATTTTAGAGAGGAGAGAGAGAGAGAGAAGGGGGGGAGGTGCTGGAAGCATCAACTCCCCAAATGTGCCTTGACCAGGCAAGCCCAGGGTTTCGAACCGGCAACCTCAGCATTTCCAGGTCGACGCTTTATCCACTGCGCCACCACAGGTCAGGCAATCATTAGTTTTTCATTGCGCGTTGCAACACCTTAGTTGTTCATTGATTGCTTTCTCATATGTGCCTTGACCGTGGGCCTTCAGCAGACTGAGTAACCCCTTGCTGGAACCAGCGACCTTGGGTTCAAGCTGGTGGGATCTTGCTCAAACCAGATGAGCCCGCGCTCAAGCTGGCAACCTTGGGGTCTCGAACCTGGGTCCTCTGCATCTCAGTCAGACGCTCTATCCACTGCGCCACCGCCTAGTCAGGCAAAAAATTTTAAATGTAACACAAAAAGCACAACACAAAGGAGGAGTGATAAAACTATGTTAAAATTTGATATTTCTGTTAAGACACCATAAACAAAGTTAAAAAGCCATTACGTATTGCTACCGGTAATGTATACTGGGTAAATCCCTACAGAAGGTTACTTGGCAATACCTAACAGAATTTAAATGCACATCCTTCTGATGAAGCAATTTTACATTTGAGAATTCATCTTAAAAGCAGACACAAAAATGTGTGAAATGACATGTACAAGATCATTCAACACGTCTATCTAAATTAAGGCACATCTATACTAAACTTTTTTTTTTAATGTACTGGTATGAAACTACCTCCAACATAACACTATTCAGTGATGGTGGAGAGTGAAAAGCAAAGTACAGATAATGAGTAAAGTATGACAATTATGTTAAAAAAAAAAAGAAAAAGGAGGGTAGAACATATAGAAATGCTTATATATGCAGCTAACACATCTGGAAGGCTATAAGAAAACCTGATAACGATTCCCAGGGAGGGGAGAAAAAATATATCATATTATCCATTCTAAGACATGCCCTTTTTATCATTTAATATCTTTGAAACCAAGGCGCTTCTTAAAACTGATGCCATATCTTAATTTTACTGGAAGGATCTTTTCTTCCTTAGCAGTACCTAAAATGATGGTATACCTTATAATCAATGGTATCTTAGATTCAGCAGAATTAAGTTAAAAATTATGAATAACCTTTTTATTTTGGAATATAATTTTAGATTTACAGAAAAGTTGAAGAGATGATACAGGGAATCCCCAGACACCTCTTACCCAGTTTCACCTAATGTTACCATATTAGATTACGGTGGTACATCTGTCAGACTAAAAAACCAATATTGGTACATTTCTATTTCCTAAACTCCAGACTTCATTCAAAGTTCTACAGTTCTTACACCAATGTACTAATTTCTGTTCCATGATCCAATCCAGGGTACCACACTACATTTTTTCATGTCTCCTTTGTCTCCTCTGGTCTGTGGCAGTTTCTTAGTTTCCTTCTTTTTAATAACCTTTATACACTTTTGAGAAATACAATCCAGCATTTTATAGTATGGCTCTCAATTTGTCTGATGCTTTTCTCATGATTAGATTGGAGTTATGGGGTTTGGGGGAAAATAACACAGAGGCAACATTCCCTCCTAATCACATATCTGTAGCACATGAGATCAACATGTCTTATCATTGTAATTGTAACCCTGATTGATCATTTGGTTAAGTATTTGCCAGGTTTCTCCCCTGTATTTCCCCTTTCCATATTCTCCTATTTGGTTAAGAGTAACTAAATCCAAGCTTATACTCAAGGGAAGCAAAGGAGGAAAATTAATCTCTGCATTCTGGAAGAGGGAGTAACCATTTATATTACTCAGAATTCTTCTGTAAGACTTGTCCCTTCTTGTCATGTATTTATTTATCCAATAATTTATAGATAAAAATTTTAAACTGTGAATAAAATTTTAAAAAATTCACTGGGAAATCACTCCTGCATATATAATTCCAGGATTAATATCCAGATTATATGAAGAACTCTTATAAATCAATAAAAACGGACAAACAACCTAAGAGACAAATGAGCAAAAGCAATTCAAATATACATAACATCCAGATCAGTAGACAGAATTCATAATTCAGAAAAAAAATTAATGGCTAAATTAAAATAAAAGTTAAAATTTAAGAAAAAAAAAAAGAACAACACAAAGACCATACACATGTCTTTTTTAAATGAGTGAGAATGGTTACCAAACTGCTATGGAATTTGGATTCTACTCAATAAATTTTTAGACATAATATAATGAGTCTTTTTCAGTAACTCTATACTACACCAGAAATAGCCTTTGAAACTATGTAAATTCGTTTTTTAATGGTATAAATTAATAGCACATCAACTTAAAAGTATAAAAGGAAATACAAAGAATTTTAAAATTATTTTGGAGGTGCTTCAAAAGTTTAAAAATCACTATTCTACAGGAAAATCATACACATATGCAGAAAGAGATATGTAAAGAATGTTAATGGCAGCACTGCTTGTAACAGTGCAAGTTGGAAAAATCTAAATGCCCATCAGCAGGACAATGAATGAACAAACTGAAATTTTGTAATGAATACAAAATAGCTAGAATCAACTAGAACTGCATTTAGAACACAAATCTTTAAAACATTAAAAAATGTATTTTGAGGTAAAAAAAAGCAAGTTTACTTTTTATAAAGTTTGAAAAACATGACCTTGATTTTGGAAACAAGACTGTGTGTGGGTTTGCAGTAAAAGTAGAAACATGCATGCAAGGGACATAATACACATCAACTTCATCATACTAGTTACCTCTGAGTAGAGAGTAAGGTAAACACGATTAGGGAAGGGTAACAAGGACTTTGGTATCTGTATATTTTACATTACATAATTTATATTAATATTATTATGGAGTAATAATATTATTACTATGAAGGAAATTAAGCAAAGCTAGATTGTAGGTACAAAGATATTTCTTATTCTTCATATGTCTTCCATAGACTTGAAATATTCAATATGAAAAGGAAGTTAAAAGTTAAAGAAGCCCAGAGAAACTGAACCAGCATCAAACATATGATTGCTTTAAAGCAACCAGCTACTGTGGTACTTTGAGATACGAGCAGACGAACATACAAATTTTTTTTAAGATATGAGCTGCAACTCGGTCCGTATTTTTGTTCGAGATCCGAGCGAAATTCCAAGATACGAGTCATGACTCGGGAAACTGCCGCTAGTTGGCATGTTGGCGCACCGGTCCAGAATGGGCAGCACAACATCAGCATCTCGTTCTTTCTCATGTGTTACCCACAGAATCAAGTCGAATCTCGTGTGCTGTACTCGTTCTTCCATCATTTTTGCATTTTTTACTAATTTTTTGTGTGTGCTATTATGGCCCAAAGAAAGTGAGTGCAAAGGACAGTGGTGAGAAGAGAATGATGTCAATAGAAGTAAAGCAAGAAATAATAGAAAAACATGAGCATGGTGTACGAATGACTGAACTGGCAAGGCTGTACAACCGCAATACATCTACAATTTGTACTATCCTTAAACAAAAGGATGCCATCAAAAGCACAAATCCAGCGAAAGGAACTACAATTCTGTCCCAATTAAAGTCAAATATCCATGAAGAAATGGAGAAGCTTCTGCTGGTGTGGGTGAAAAAGAAAGAGCTGGCAGGAGATAGAGTGATGGAGACTATAATATGCGAAAAGGCAGGTATTATTTACGGTGACTTTTGCTGGTTTGAAAATTTCAAGAAGAGATCTGGCACCCACTTGGTGGTGAGGCATGGTGAAGCTGCAAGTGCTGATGTTAAGGCAGCTGAGGAGTACACTGCACATTTTGCTGCGCTTATTGCAAAGGAAGGCTACATCCCCCAACAAGTGTTCAACTGTGACAAAACAGGATTGTTTTGGAAAAAAATGCCCCAGAGGGCTTTCATCACTGCAGAGAAGAAGCTGCCAGGCCATAAATCCATGAAGGACCGACTGACCCTTGCAGTGTGTGCAAATGCTAGCAGTGACTGTAAAGTAAAGCCACTGCTAGTGTATCATTCTGAAAATCCTTGAGCCTTTAAGACTCACAAGATTCTTAAAGAAAAACTGCAGGTTATGTGGTGTGCCAATGCTAGGGAATGGGTTATACGGCTGTTTTTTATTGAATGAATAAATCTCGTCTTTGGTCCTGCAGTGAAGAAATATCTTCAAGAAAATAAACTCCTGATGAAAGCATTACTAATCCTTGAAAATGCTCCAGCCCACCCACCTGGTCTTGAAGATGACATTCTCAATGAGTTCAAATTCGTGAAAGTCCTCTACCTCCCACCCAACATGACTTCAATCTTGCAACCTATGCAGCAGGTCATTTCCAACTTTAAAAAGCTTTACACAAAACATTTGTTCTGCCACTGCTTTGAGGTGACTGAGAATACAAATCTAACCCTTCGAGAGTTTTGGAAAGATCACTACAACATCGTGATATGTTTACGCATTATTGACTTGGCATGGCAAGAGGTTACAAGAAGAACCTTGAACTCGGCATGGAAAAAGTTATGGCCTGATGTTGTTGCAGACAGGGACTTCGAAGGATTCGAACCAGAGACTGAGACTGAGGTAGAAGCGTTGGAGGAGATTGTGTCCCTCGGAAAGTCGATGGGTCTGGAGGTAGATGAGGGTGATGTAAATGAGCTCACCTAGGAACGAGGAGGAACTCTCAACTGAGGAGTTGAAGGACCTACAGATGATACAACATACAGAGCTTCTACAAGAGATTAGTAGTGAGAAGGAGGTAGAGTTGGAGGAAGTGATATCTACAAGTGAAATGAAAGACATGCTGGCAACTGGGAGAAGCTTTCAAGTTTCACTGAAAAGAAACACCAGAAAAAGTTTCAACTGGTAGTACTTCAGCACTTTTTTTGTTTTGTTTTGTTTTTGTTTTTGTTTTTGTGTGTGTGGCAGAGACAGAGTCAGAGAGAGGGACAGATAGGGACAGACAGGAAGGGAGAGAGATGAGAAACATCAATTCTTCATTGCGGTTCCTTAGCTGTCCATTGATTGATTTCTCTTATGTGCCTTGATGGGGGAACTACAGCAGACCGAGTGACCCCTTACTCGAGCCAGCGACCTTGGGCTCAAGCTGGAGAGCCTTGCTCAAACCCGATGAGCCCGCATTCAAGCTGTCAACCTTGGGATCTCGAACCTGGGTCCTCCACGTCCTAGTCCAATGCTTTAACCACTGCGCTACCACCTGGTCAGGCATATTTCAGCACTTTTTAATGACACTTGTTTGTCACATTTCCGCAACATTTTAAAAGGCAGGCAAAAGCAAACCTCTTTGGATAGATTTTTATTTAAAAGTCCTGCAAGTGGATACAAAATTAACATACAAAAGTCCATAGCCTTTCTATATGCCAACAATGAAATATTAGAAAACGAACTCAAAAAAATAATCCCCTTCACGATTGCAACAAAAAAAATAAAATACCTAGGAATAAACATAACAAAGAACGTAAAGGACCTATATAATGAAAATTACAAAGCATTGTTAAGGGAAATCGAAAAAGATACAATGAGATGGAAAAATATTCCTTGTTCTTGGATAGGAAGAATAAATATAATCAAAATGGCCATATTACCCAAAGCAATATACAAATTTAATGCAATTCCCATCAAAATCCCTATGAGATTTTTTAAAGAAATGGAACAAAAAATCATCAGATTTATATGGAACTATAAAAAACCCCGAATAGCCAAAACAATCCTAAGGAAAAAGAATGAAGCTGGGGGCATTACAATACCTGACTTTAAACTATATTATAGGGCCACGATAATTAAAACAGCATGGTATTGGCAGAAAAATAGACACTCAGACCAATGGAACAGAATAGAAAGCCCAGAAATAAAACCACATATATATGGTCAAATAATCTTTGATAAAGGGGCCAACAACACACAATGGAGAAAAGAAAGCCTCTTCAACAAATGGTGTTGGGAAAACTGGAAAGCCACATGCAAAAGAATGAAACTCGACTACAGCCTGTCCCCGTGTACTAAAATTAATTCAAAATGGATCAAAGACCTAAATATAAGACCTGAAACAATAAAGTACATAGAAGAAGACATAGGTACTAAAATCATGGACCTGGGTTTTAAAGAACATTTTATGAACTTGACTCCAATGGCAAGAGAAGTGAAGGCAAAGATAAATGAATGGGACTACATCAGAATTAAAAGTTTTTGCTCAGCAAGAGAAACTGATATCAAAATAAACAGACAACCAACTATATGGGAACTGATATTTTCAAACGACAGCTCAGATAAGGGCCTAATATCCAAAATTTACAAAGAACTCATAAAACTCAACAACAAACAAACAAGCAATCCAATAAAAAAATGGGAAGAGGACATGAACAGACACTTCTCCCAGGAAGAGATACAAATGGCCAACAGATATATGAAAAGATGCTCAGCTTCATTAGTTATTAGAGAAATGCAAATCAAAACTACAATGAGATACCACCTCACCCCTGTTAGATTAGCTATTATCAACAAGACGGGTAATAGCAAATGTTGGAGAGGCTGTGGAGAAAAAGGAACCCTCATTCACTGTTGGTGGGACTGTAAAGTAGTACAACCATTATGGAGGAAAGTATGGTGGTTCCTCAAAAAACTGAAAATAGAACTACCTTATGACCCAGCAATCCCTCTACTGGGTATATACCCCAAAACCTCAGAAACATTGATACGTGAAGACACATGTAGCCCCATGTTCATTTCAGCACTGTTCACAGTGGCCAAGACATGGAAACAACCAAAAAGCCCTTCAATAGAAGACTGGATAAAGAAGATGTGGCACATATACACTATGGAATACTACTCAGCCATAAGAAATGATGACATCAGATCATTTACAGCAAAATGGTGGGATCTTGATAACATTATAAGGAGTGAAATAAGCAAAGCAGAAAAAAACAAGAACTACATGATTCCATACATTGGTGGAACATAAAATTGAGACTAAGAGACATGGACAAGATTGTGGTGGTTACCAAGGGTGGGGGGGGAGGGAGGACATGGGAGGGAGGGAGGGAGAGTTAGGGGGAGGGGGAGGGGCACAGAGAACTAGATAGAGGGTGACGGAGGACAATCTGACTTTGGGCGAGGGGTTTGCAACATAATTTGATGACAAAATAACCTAGACATGTTTTCTTTGAATATATGTACCCTGATTTATTAATGTCATCCCATTACCATTAATAAAAATTTATTAAAAAAAAAAAAATAAAAATAAAAAAATAAAAAAAAAAAAAAAAAAAAAAAAAAAAAAAAAAAAATAAAAGTCCTGCAAGTGAAAGTGCTGAAAGTGCAGCCCAAAAGGCAAAAACAGGTGGTGATTAAATGAAAAATACATAATGTTAAGCTTAGGTTAAGTTTAAAGTTAAAAAAGTGCATTTTTTTTACAATTGTTTTTGTGGTTTCATTTTAAGTAAAGAAAATGCAGTTTTAGTTTACGTGTCTACAGTGCCTGCATCCCTTCCTCCCTCCTTCCTCCTCTGCCATTCACCTCCATTAGCCACATTCATCTGTCTCCAAGATAAGAATACAGTACTAAAAAACACTTTTTTCTTTTATTTCATATATTTTGTTATGCATTGGTAAAGTATACATGTGTGTTTTTTAATTAAAAACATATGTCTTTTTTCATAATTTAGAATGGTTTGGGGATGTTTCACAGGGCTGGAACGGATTAAATCTATTTCAGTTATTTTAAATGGGAGAAATTTGTCTGATATACAAGTTGACTGACTTACGAGCTCGGTTACAGAATGAATTAAACTTGTATCTCAAGGTATCACTGTACTTGGTCAGGGTTGCTCAGCATTGTTCAACCAACCAAATGATATTAAAATTAAAAGGCAGTAATAGCATCTATTAAAAGAGAAGCATAAGATAAAACATTTAAACATGAGTAATGGAAGGGCATAAATTAATCCATATCTACAAATTTACCTCAAGATCAACTTGCCAAACCTTCTGATCAAAATTCTTGTATAGCTTTGCAAGATTATCTTTTGCACTTCAAAAACCAATGTTAAAAGGGGAAAATTAAGTGATAATTATAGCCAGTTTGAACTTTTTATTCAACTTTGAAAAAACCATCCACATAGGGAATATGCTACTTGCAAAGAAATGTCTACAAAAAACACACACACAAAAAAAAAACCCCGAAACAAAAAACCCTAAGAAATAATTTTTGAAACACAAATGCATGAATACCAAACATTAGGAGAAAAGTTGTCTATTTATATAGCACAAAGGAGAGTCAAATTCAATCTCTATGTTAATATACATTTGATCCCAAAATTAAATGTCATTTTTTATTTGTGTATAAATCATGCTTTTTCTTACACATTAATTTAAAATACATTAAACATGTACCACATGTTAAACAGGAAAAAAGTCAAAAAAACTTTTTTTTATTTAGTGAGAGGAGGGGAGGGAGAGACAGACTCCCGCATGCGCCCTGACCGGGATCCACCCAGCAATCCCTCCAGGGGCCGATGCTCTGTCCATCTGGGGCCCTTGCTTTGTTGTAACCAGAGTCATTTTACAGCTCCTGAAGCGGAGGCCATAGAGCCAACCTTAGTGTCCAGGGCCAACTTTCTCCAATATAACCATGGCTGCAGGAGAGAGAGAGAAAGTGAGAAGTGAGAGGGGGAGAGGTGGAGATGCAGATGGACACTTCTCCTGTGTTCCCTGGCCGGAAATTGAACCCAAGACATCCACATGCTGGGACGATGCTCTACCACTGAGCCAACTGGCTAGGGCTTTCAAATTTTTAATATTGTGAATAACATTACAAATTATATTTTAAATGTATATTACACTCTTCATTAAGAAATTACTTTTTATTCTATTTAAAAGCATCTTATCAAAAACAGGATGCATTTTTTTAAAGATTATCTTTTAATTCCTAAGTGAGGCTGTAAGTATATATTTTTCTGAAAGGATTTGTGAAACAAAAACATAGGAAACAATGGTGAAGAGAGTTAACTTTTGTGTGTTATAACAGCACCTGATAAAATTTCAGCCCCTAATGGTTATATGTTTATTATTAAACAAATTACAAAATTCTTAATTGGAATGCAAAAAGGACCAAGAGGAATTCATTTAAAAATTCATTCAACTTAAAAGAATAAATTCAGCCATGGCTAATTCAACCATGACTAAAATTAACTTCTATAAGTGAAAGGTAGAATTCTAGTTGAGTAAACATGTAAATAAACAGCTAGAGTTGAAGTTCACTCAAAATCTAACTTGAAAAAACAGAAAAACTTATAAATACTGAAAGGCTAAAATCAAAGCAGAGTCTCAAGTGCTAAAGCAGTTAAAGGAATATGACATCAATAAAACGAGGAGGGAAAAAAAAGCAAGGCACATATCAGAAAGCCACCCTAAGGACAAAAATGAGAAAACAGCTAATAATAAAGGGTTAGTTTGAAAGAACAGGGGAAAAGGTAAAAATGGAATAAAGAAAGTAATAAAATGAAAGATTCCATTAGCGTATAAGAGAGGGATGGAAGTCACTTTTGCCATAGTGCATTTGGAAAATCATAGAAAATGGTCGAGTATAAATGCAAAACAAGTTTCAGGACAGGTTAGTGGCTGATAAATTTTCAAATACAATTATTCTGAAAAGTATGACTTCAGTTCCATTCTAGTTATAAAAACAAGATTGGGCCCTGGCCGGTTGGCTCAGCAGTAGAGCATCGGCCTGGCGTGCAGGGGACCCGGGTTCGATTCCCGGCCAGGGCACATAGGAGAAGCGCCCATTTGTTTCTCCACCCCACCCTCCTTCCTCTCTGTCTCTCTCTTCCCCTCCCACAGCCAAGGCTCCATTGGAGCAAAGATGGCCTGGGCGCTGGGATGGCTCCTTGGCCTCTGCCCCAGGCGCTAGAGTGGCTCTGGTCGCGGCAGAGCGACACCCCGGTGGGGCAGAGCATCGCCCCCTGGTGGGCAGAGCTTCACCCCTGGTGGGTGTGCCGGGTGGATCCCGGTCGGGTGCATGCGGGAGTCTGTCTGACTGTCTCTCCCCGTTTCCAGCTTCAGAAAAATACAATAAATAAATAAATAAATAAATAAATAAAAATAAAAACAAGATTGGCCTGACCAGGTGGTGGCGCAGTGGATAGAGCATCGGACTGGGATGCGGAGGACCCAGGTTCAAGACCCTGAGGTAGCCAGCTTGAGCGCGGGCTCATCTGGTTTGAGCAAAAAGCCCACCAGCTTGAACCCAAGGTCACTGGCTCCAGCAAGAGGTTACTCGGTCTGCTGAAGGCCCGTGGTCAAGGCACATATGAGAGAGCAATCAATGAACAACTAAGGTGTTGCAACGCGCAATGAAAAACTAATGATTGATGCTTCTCATCTCTCTCCATTCCTGTCTGTCTGTCCCTGTCTATCCCTCTCTCTGACTCTCTCTCTGTCTCTGTAAATAAATAAATAAATAAATAAACCACAAGACTGTATGAAAGAGAAAAATCAGTATGATTTCATACTGTTCAACCATACTTCTGTATTTAATTCTCAAGATAACCTACAAATTTATTAAATCCGTTAATAATATTTTAAAAAATGTTTTGGTCATAAACATACTCTGCTTTTCTTCTATATATTTCTCTGACCTCTGTACTGTAGTAAATAATAAAAAAACATTTGCCTATCTTGGGAACCTTTCAGAGAGGTAAAGTTTAAATGTCAGAAATCCGCTTTCAAACATATCATAACTTTTATAATTATACTAAGACATTCATGCTCAATTTTTCTTTTAGGCAATAACTACATTTTTACCTTTTAAAATAAGTACATTCTATCTTCCAGGAATCAGCCTAAAACTTCAAATGTCTATTATGTAAGCATTTTATATAAAGTTAAGTTTGTTTAAGAAGTATAACTTCACACAATGAGCACTTATTTGTCTGCTTCCCCCCATTATCCTCTCTATTCCCTCATTACAAAATCAAGGGATGAATAACTGCCATTCAATGACTTGGCTCTAATAGACTGAAACTCAACACAGGACAGTCCTCACTGTAGTAACCTCAAAGAGCCAGTATAATGCATTCCACCTAGTGAGTCACTCACAATTCCTTGTAATGATTGAGTGAATTCTGATAAATTGGGAACCAGCATTTTGTTACTTAATACAAATGTTTTCCAGACCATTCCCAATTTTCATCATTGACACTTAGTATTCACCAAATGGCAGGTTCTAAGAATACACAGCTATGTCTCTGGTCTCACTTGCCCAGCACTGGGAAGTCAACGGGTCTCCTGGATCCAGCCATACAAGAAATCAAAAATATCCCCTTGACTTTTCTGCAACATAGACCAGTTAATCTCTCCCACCTTTTTGCTCATAAGCTTGCATGAGCTGGGTGTCTGTCGCTAAAAGAACTTTTATAAAAATCATATCAAATACAATTTACAAAAAGAGTGACAACTAATGAACCCTCAAATGTGAAACTGGCTAAACAAGGTGTAGGGCAACGAGAACAGTCTCATCTCTGGCTGGTAGTTGGTATCCCAGTTAAGCAGTATCAAAGAAATAAGCCAAAACTATTGCTTATGGTAACTAAGGGTTCAAATCATGTGCCCATCAAAATTGGAACATTGGGAGACTTGGTAGAAAAATATCAGGAATTTAGACCATGTTATCAATGCTGAGAGGATAAGACCCAAACTCTTTCGTATAAAATATAAATACCTTCATTATCTGGCCTTATGTCCCTCTGTATGTTAGGAATTATTCTACATAGTAAAGAACAGGAAATACAACACTAACTGATGTAAGAAATGAAGTACAAAAACTGAAAAGTACAGCTTCAGACAAGGCTTGATCCAAAGTCATCAGGTTTCCAGCTCTGCTTCTCTGCCATCTTCCCTCCTCTAGGAGTTGCTCTGACCTCAGGTGGACTCCTATCACAACAGCATTGCTACAAGCTATAACAGTTCTAGGTTTTATATTCTCACCACACAGAAGGCAGATGACAAAGCATCTGCTTTATAAATACCCACAGAGGAGAGAGGCCTCCAGCAAATTCTGAGATTTACTCTGATTGTAGGTTTCATGCCTATCTCAAAACAATCACTGCAGTGAGATCAGAATGATCTGATGGCTTAGCCTAGGTCAAGGATGCAGCCTGACACTGAAGGTTGTTAGGGAAGAGGGAAGGCCACTATCACCTTCCAATGCATCCTTCACAAGTTATACTCTAACAACTATCTATGTTCAATTCTCTAAGTGTCATTCATGGTTTGAATTGTGTCCCTAAAAAAGATATTTTGAAGTTCTAACCTCCAGTACCTGTGAATGTGAACTTAGTGGAAATAGGTCTTTGCCGATATATTCAAGTTCAGATGCACTCAAGTCATACATCCTTATAAGAGGAAGAGAAGAAACACACAGGGAGAGTGTCACAAGATTGAAATGATGGAGGCAGAGACTGAAATTATGTATCTACAAGCCAAGAAATGCCCAGGATTGCTGGCAATTCCAGAAACAAAGAAAAAGGCAAGTAACAGATTCTCCCCTAGAGTCTTAAGAGAAAGTATGGACCCACCAACATCTTCATTTCAGACTTCTGACCTCCAGAACTGTGAGAGATTAAATTTCTGGTGTGTCAAGCCACCCAGTCTGTGACACTTTGTTACAACAAACATAGGAAACTAATACACTGGGTATGACAATCCATGATTCTGTCTTTGCACAAACTCTTTGCTCCTTCTGGAATGCCCTTCTCCACACTATTGATGATTCACTATTCACACTAAACTTTCAGATCTTCCCAAACAGTATCTTTTCGGTGATGACTTCCACCAGACCCCTCAAAAGGTTAGTCTCTCCACCACATTTTAATCCAGCACCACATATTGCCGGTATTTTTATTATTAAATTCTAATTGCCTGTGCACATAGTTGTCTGTTCAAAATTATGAACTCCCTCAAAATTATGAATTCCCTCAAAATTATGTGGTGGTGCAGTGGATAAAGCATCAACCTGGAACACTGAGGTCACTAGTTTGAAGCCCTGGCTTGCCTGGTCAAAATACATATGTGAGTTGATGCTTCCTGCTCCCCACCCCCTCTCTTTTATAAAATGAATAAATAAAATAATATAAATTATGAACTCTCCAATGGGAAAGCAGGGCCTGATTCTTATCCACCTTAATATCCTCAAGGCATGCACAGTACCTAATACATAATAATCGTTCATTCAGAAGCTATCTATGAATTCAACCAGGTGATAACTCATCTCAGAAGAAGATAACAGGCCCTGGCCAGGTGGTTCTGTTGGTTGGAATGTTGCCCCAATGCTCCAGGGTTGTGGGTTTGATCCTCAGAGCACATATGAAAATCACATTTTCTAAGACTTTAAAGAGAGACAAAACAGGAGTAGCAATGGATTGCTCCTAAATTTTGACCTTTGGTTATTGAAAGTCAGATTGTCTACTGAAATAAGGAGATACAAAGGAAAAGATGATTTTTACAATGAGGATTCAGAAGTTTGGCCTTAGATGTGGCTCATTCTGAGGTGACAGTAAAACATCCCAGTAAAGACATCTGGCAAACAGTAGAAAACAGACAATGAAGTTTAGGAGAAACAGAAGGACAAAAGACATATGGCAGTCTTAAAAGCAAAAATGACTTTTTCGGGGGGGGGACAGTTTTATAACTTTATTCACCAATTAGCAGTTAGTTCTCATCCACATTAACTGTTGATTTTTGAAAGTGGTGACAGGTATGTAGGTAACCAAAGTATAAAGCTTGTTTGATAAATCTTCATCTTCATTATATGTTCTGGACAACTGCATTCAGATATGGTATGGGACATTCCTTATTTCTTTAGCCCAGACAGCTTTGTTGAGCCTCGAGTCAATGTGTACATCCAGATTTCCCATCTCTTTCATGGTAAATTTATAGATCTCCCCACTCCATGGATATGCCAGTGAATGTTGATGGTGTATTCTCTGATCACAATCTTGCTGATGGCAAATGGTCCTTCTTGCCACCGTTCTTTGTGGGAGCCATTATGCCAGGCCCAGGTTGGAAAGAAAGCAAAAATGATGTGTTGTTTTGTTTTTGTTTTTGTTTTGGAGAGAGTGAGAGAGAGAGAGAGAGAGAGAGAGAGAGTAGGAGAAAGGGAGAGAGACAGGAAGAGAGAGAGAGAGAAGCATCAACTTGTTGCTCCACTTAGTTGAGCATTGATTGCTTCTCATACATGTCTTGACTAGGGATCAGACTGCTGACCTTGAGCTCAGGCCAAGCCAGCAATCCCTTGTGTTCAAGCAGGCAACCTTGGGCTCAAGCCAGTGACTTCAGGATTGTGTAGATGACCCTGTGCTCAAGCCAGCAACAGCAAGTATCAAACCAGTGACCTCAGCATTCACGGTCAATGCTCTATCCACTGTACCACCAGCAGTCAGGGAAAAAATGACTTTTTTAAGTCATAAAAACATATTACAAAATTTCATTTCTTTATTCAACAAATAGTTATTGAGCACTATGTCCCAGGCACTATTCTAGGCTCTGAGAATGTAATGGCAACTAAAAATCTTTGTCCTTATGAAGCTTATGTTTTCTTGGGGAAACAGACAAGCTTCATTTGGTTCAAGAACATAAATTTAAGGCTTCAGGTTAATACTTCTTAGTACTTACTATAAGTAAAAAAAAATTTCTTTCCTTTTTTCAAATTTTATTTTCCAGAATTTTCAACTCACTAGTTAGAAAGGTATTTTTTAGGTCCTCAGACCAGCAGCCAGATAGGCTCAGGTGAATTAAGACTTTTTCTTACACTAGCTCTCCTATTATAACAAATCTATTTTTCCTCCTTTGTTTCTCAAAGTGTTTTTTTCCCTGGCAGTTTTATAACTTTGACAGTCAGCAGGTAGTTTTCAACCACATAAACCGTAGATTTTTGAAAGTGGTAACAGGTACACAGTTAACCAACATACAGAGCTTGTATGGTGACTCTCCACCCTCATTATGTTTTCTGGACTACTGCACCCAGATATAGCATGGGACATTCCTTATTCCTTTGGCCCAGACAGCTTAGCTGAGGTTGGTATCCTTGCACATATCTGGAGTTCCCATCTACTTTGTGGCAATTAATTTCCAGATCTTTCTGAGTGGCTGAAGAGCATGTTTCTTTTTTTTTTTTTTTTAATTTATTCATTTTAGAGAGGAGAGGAGAGACAGAGGGAGAGGGAGAGAGGAGAGACAGAGAGAGAGAAGTGGGGAGGAGCTGGAAGCATCAACTCCCATATGTGCCTTGACCAGGCAAGCCCAGGGTTTCAAACCGGCAACCTCAGAAGAGCATGTTTCTTGAAACCCTCTCTACAGATGCACTTGTGAATGTTGATACGGTATTCTCTGGACACTACTTTGCTGATAGCAGAATGGTTCTTCTCAGCGGAGCCATTCCAGCAGGCCCAGGTTGGAAAAAGGAAGCTCAAGGTGCTTCTCAAAGGATTTAGGTCAATCCTTCCAAAGAAGGTTCATAAAGGGTAACTGGTCTCAGAAAAAAATGAGAGGCCAAATGGTACAACAGAAAGAATGGGTCTGGGAATTAGTCAAGGCCTGAGTTCAAGCCACAACTGTTCGCCAGTTGTGTGACTTTTGGCAAGTAATTCAATATCTCCCAGGTTCAGTTTACCCATCTATGAAATGGGAATACCTTTACTCTGAGAATTAAAAGAGGTAATTCCTAAAAGGCACTTGACATAACACCTGGAAAAAATGGAGAAATGCTAGAAAAATGGTGGCAGCTGTTGCTATGAACTACTAATTTAGTAAAACTGCATATTCTGGGCACAAAACAGATGCTCAATAAATGTTCACTTCTTTTTCTTCTATAAAATGTAGCTTAACATCCTGGGTAACTATAAGGCTCCAATTCATTAGGTTTTTCTATTCTATCTTCCCAAAAGTTTTGTATTGCAAACTTTTTATAGGAACTTAAAAGAATAAAATGCATATTAACTTTAGAAATGAGCTTAATATCTTTATTCTCTAACTTGATGGGATGTATTTATCCTCCAAAGAAAATGTTCGATGGTGATGCCACAAGTAGGGAAAAAAATCACTGAATTATGAAGATTAACATAAAAATGAATGAAAGTGATACTGCTTTAGGAATCATCCAGGAAAGATTTCATAGTTATTTTTTTATTACAATGGCACCATTAACTGCAATTAATCATTTTTGTAGTTCTTTTCATTTGGAAAAAATTAAGTGATTTTCTATCTACAAGCACAGAAAAATCCAAACTTTATACAACACCATCAGAGTTGTCCTCTTCAGGAGGGCACAATATACAGTATATGAAAATGCTTAAAAAAAAAAAAATGCTTTGACCACGTCCTTCGCCTATGATATGCACTTGGTGATAACTTCAGTGAAATCTAATCCTCTTATTACCCTACATTCTTTTCAGTTAATGAAAGAGACCCTATAATAGCAATACAACACAGGATTTATGTAACTAAAAAGCTTAAAAAACACAGTGACTTGATGCCCATCTGAACCAGGAAAGTGTTCATTTTAATGTCTCTTAGTTTAATAACAAGGAGGTTTGCAAGTTAAATCAAACAAATATAATCGAAACCAGCATTTCCCTCTTCTAAAAAGAATTCAACTAAAATTTTAATTAAAGTTTTTTTTTAGAAGGTCAGAGACATAAGTTCTTCTTAGTTTCATTAAAAAAATGCAAATTCCAGAAGCACACAAAATATAATAGTTTTATCAGGACTAATGTCAAAGGAAAGGGCACTGACGCTCACACCGACTCAAGTGGAGTGTCTGCAATAGCCGGGGAGTCCCTCCACTCAAGAGTGACACCATCCGAGACAACCAGTGTCAGGTCTGCCTATTCCTCATCACACATGATTCTTCTCCAATCCTCTGGACTGTCTATGCGAACACTCAGACCTGCTCTTGTCCCTGGCAATCTACTTCATATATAGATATTGCCAAAGCTTATACATGTCCTGCCATGTGGATACCTTGAAAACACCTCAATTTCAGTGTGTACAAAATTAAACATCTCAGATCTGTTCCTTCTGTGTCCCTGTATCTTAATGATATCGTCACCATCTTCTCAATCGCCCAAGAGAGAATCTAGTTTTCTTTCCTGCACCAACCCCCTCTCTTCCCAAAAGAAAACCAGTTTCAAAGAAAGATGTGTCACTTACCTCTACAATGCCACTTAGAACCTATCCCATCCATATCCTATCTCAAGTTCTCGTTACTACTATCCTGACCCATACCAACAGTTCCAAACCATATAGTTGCCCACTATCTCTCACGCTTAAAGTGAGTTCAGGTACTCTGAACATTCTAGACCAGGGGTCCCCAAACTACGGCCCGCGGGCCACATGCGGCCCCCTGAGGCCATTTATCCGGCCCCCGCCGCACTTCCAGAAGGGGCACCTCTTTCATTGGTGGTCAGTGAGAGGAGTATAGTTCCCATTGAAATACTGGTCAGTTTGTTGATTTAAATTTACTTGTTCTTTATTTTAAATATTGTATTTGTTCCTGTTTTGTTTTTTTACTTTAAAATAAGATATGTGCAGTGTGCATAGGGATTTGTTCATAGTTTTTTTTTTTATAGTCCGGCCCTCCAACGGTCTGAGGGACAGTGAACTGCCCCTCTGTGTAAAAAGTTTGGGGACCCCTGTTCTAGACAGACTGATCTTGCTATGCATGTCCCTCCCCACTCTACAGCCCTTCACTGCATACCAGATTTTCTTTCCTCTGACCTAACCATCCATTCACTTGACCTTGGAAGCTCTTCAAATTCAAAAACACTCTGGCCTCTCCTTCAAGGCCATTTTTGCTCTAGTTCCAATCTAAAAAGCTTGTAATGTTATGAAAAGATGAACTATGCCATTCCACTGTGCACAGGCTAAAAATTAAAATTCTCAACTCAACTAACAGGGATCCACATGGCCTGGCCCCTGCCTAGCTCTCCAGTTTTACCATGTTCCCCTTTGCTCTCCCTGCTTCAGCCACCTGGCCTTCTATCCAGCCTGCTACAACCCCTCATCCCCAATCCTCTGTACATGCTGGCCCTTTACCACCCCACCCCTCATATAGGCAGTGCCATCTCACTCCTTAGATCTCAACTCAAAAGTCATTCAGTCACTAACCTTACCATTCCAAACTAAGTCAAGTCCTCTTTTTGTCCCCTGCTCTTCACTTTCATAGCCTTAAGAAAATCATACTATGTAAATTGATTACTGAATGTATTAAGCTCCACAAAAGCAGGACTCTGTCTGTCTTGTATCTCACAATCTAATCCAGAACAGCCCTCAACAAATGAGTAGATTATATTAAGTAATAAATCAGAACACCCTCAGTTACAAGGCTAGCCCCACTACGCACTGGTCATGGATCACTTGGTTTCTTCCTAACAATCAAGAGCTCATCTCCTCAACGTTCTCTGAATTCCCTTAAAGATCTGACAATAGGTGAGTCTATAATTCTACTGTTCCAAACTTCCCTCTCACAACTCTATTCTATCTACCAGCAATACCCTACTTTCTGGTCTCCACAGTTTTGTTTGCATCCTTCTTTCCCAGCTACATATTTCCAAATCTTAATTAGCCTCAAATGCTCAAATACAGTATCACCTTCTCCTCAAAGTCTTCCTTGTATCCTCAAGGCTAGTCACAACCTCTCCACCCCTAAATTTCCACAGGTTCTCCAATGTCTCATTCAGGTCTCAGATCAGATGCCACTTTAAATGAGAGGCTTCTCCTAAAGTTACTCACCAGTTACCATTCTCTATCAGACCAATCTGTTTTATTTTCTTAAAAGCATCTAGCATTATCTAAAATTATCTTGTCTGTTTCTTTCAGGTATATATCTACTTGTTAATTGCCTGTGGCCTGAATAGAATGTAAGATCCATGAAAGCAAGGGCTCTATCTTCTTCTCCATATTGCCTCACTCCTCCACATCTGAGATCAAAAGTGTTCAGTAAATATCTACCAAAGGGATGCATGACTCTGTAGCCCTAGGACTCTGGTTATTTGTGTACACAGCTTTCTCTTGCTATATTCCAAACTCCTCCTGGAATAGGCCAAGGTCTGGCTAATCTATTTGGGTGTATTATCTGGAAATCCTTGCACAGCTAAAGCAAATAATAAGAAGCAACTACTCATTAATTAATGAGTGATCTCTCCAAGAGGTACTGCCCTGAACCAGGCCAACTCAGAACTCTGTATTCCCCAGAAACCAGGGCATACAGTAACCTCCTTCTATGTTCTCTCCACCACAGACCCTGTTCCATTCTGCCGCCTCCAGTGAGCTTCAAAGGGCTAGTTTCCTCACTTTCCTTTAGCCAACAACCATTGATTCCTCTATCTCTAATATCTCACAATCCTACCCTTTCCTTTCTATCTCCAGCCAACAAATCACTTCCAAGGCCCTGTTAATCAGCTGGGGAACTCGGCGGGCCCTAGGGAACAAGGGAATGCTAAAACGAAATGTTTTAAATTAAGACTGGAGCTCTTTTTCACCTTTTCTTTTATACTTCGTTTATCCAAAAGAGGCCCTATTTCAGAGACTGGCTTTGATACACTTTGGGACCGTAAGCTTTCTTCCCATGTAGCCCAACGAACCCGAACCTCTGGGGGTACCTCCACCCTCGTCTCGAACCTTTTCATTTTCCAGTACAGAAAGACCCCAGGCCACAGACGATTTTCTCCCCGGAAGCAAATGGTCCTCAAACACAGTGGGGCGGCCCTACCTCCCCAATTTCTGTCTGGCATCCGCCTCAGGCCTGAAACTGTCTTCAGCGCCCCTCAGCCTCAACCTCTGACTGGGCCCGACCCTCCAACACCATCTTCCACTTACCTGAAGCGGCCCCCGCAGTGCTGGCACTGCTCGCCCACCCAGCCGGCGGGGCAGACGCACTGTCCGGTGCCAGGGTTGCAGCGGCCGCCGTTGACACAGGGCCGGTCACATTCCTTGGCCTCGGGTACGGCTGAGCCCAACACCACCGTCGCTGACGCCGCGGCCTCGGCAGCCCAGGGAAGCAGCAGCAGAGGCGGGAGCAGCAGCAGAAGCCGCGGGAGGCGCAGCCCGGCCCCCAGCCCCGGCCTCCCAGCTCCAGTGGAGTCCCAGTCCCAGAGCTGCCCGCTGTTCCTGCCCGCGGGCGCTGTCGTCGCTGCCGTCCGCCTCCTCAGCCTCGCCTCAGTCGCCGCCGCCGCCGCCACCATCTTCCCGGGGCTGAGACGGTGCCCCGCGAACACATACACACACACCGCACGGCCGGCTCCCCTGCGCCTGGCCGTGCGGGGCTGGGCTAGGCTGTGCGGACGGTGGCTCAGGCGGTCAATCCTGGGGGCGGGGCCAGAGCTGCGCGGCAGGCGGGGCGACGCGTGCATGCGTGCGTGAGCGGGACGCGCAGGGCACTGGCGTGCGGCGCTGGGGGTCCGGATCGCGGGCTTCTGACCCTGCGTCTAGGGTTCATTGAGAACGCCCGCTCCTCACTCACCTCGGGACCGGGTACCAAGGCTCTCTCTGTAGCAGGCTCATTTTTGCGCTTCGCCCAGCAAGGTGGCGACGGGGTAGCAACCCTGAAGCCCTGTCTTCCCGTTGGCTGCCTGAGAACCGGCCCCTCTGCGAGCCTAGCCGGTTGTGTTGAGCGCTGTCCTCTCGGAAACCCCGGCCTCTGGCATCGCTCTGCCCCAGCTGTAGCTGCGAGGTAAAGAGGGCCTAGGAGGCTGCGTCGTGGTGTGACTGGATGCTGCATTCGAGCCTCTGCTTTCTCCTCTGTAAAACAGGGATGAGGGAATAACACGTGTGTTGAGGACCTACTGCATAGACAGTTCAGTAAATGCTTAATAGACTAAATGAACACACACACACACACACACACACACACACACGACCCAGAGTCCCTTGATTCAGGCTGATCCAGTAAGAGACCAGACTCTCCACCTTAATTCTGTGGAGGAAGTTCAGGGTTATCTTATTCCCCACTATTTGTCCTCCAGTCGTCTCTGAGGATGGGGGGAGGGCAGCATAAAATCATAAAATCAGGAATTGGGGCACCCTCAGCTCGCTCAAGTCTGCCTGTCTTGTTAGGGAGTTTATTACTTTGGTGGCCCCCAGTGAAACATGCTTCCTGGCAGTATAACCTTGTGTGGGCCTTGACCTTAGAATCTGGACTGGACCCATGTCTGGACTTAACTAATAGAAGAAGGTGGCAAAAGTGATGTTCTGTCAGTTCCAGATCTGAACTTTAGTAAAAGTGCCTGGAAATCTTGATTTTGAGCTCTTGATAATCTGGGGCTGTGCCTCTTCTTCCTTGTTGCAGAGAGACCACATCAGAGATAACATTGAAGAAAATTAGACATTCAGTTATCACCAAGAACTGAAGCCCCAGGCACATGAAATTGGTGGACCCATCCCAGTGAAGGGATCAGCCATTGAGGGAAGAAGCCAGCTAGGTTGTTCCAGGCAGTTGGGCTGTTCCTTAACCTAGAACAAAGACAAGTCTTTCCTCCTCTGCCTTATCCAAAATCCTGAAAAATAATAAAGTAGCTGCTTTTGTAAGCCTGTAAGTTTTAGAGGGTTTGTTACTCAGCAATAAATAATCAGAGCATTATCTGACATAAGCCTTGTGCTGTGAGGAATATTCTTATGGCAGCTACCTCAGAATCTGGGTACCTTGCAATCCCTTGGAAACAAAAATAAAAGATAAATAAAGCCCTTGTGGAGCCTCTCAACTTTACCATAGAGCACAGAATCCTAAGATTCTAGGATATACCCCTGAACTTGTACGCAAGCATGACCTTCCTCACTCTGCAACCCCTTCCTTCAAGCCTGGTGAAGCTGTACTGCACAACAGCCTCACCCTCAGCTCTACACCCGTACATCACTGCTATTCCTACCTGAAACCTATTGTTTGGCTTGGCCCTACCCCTGGCATTCTGGTTTGCAGCATGCTTTTACTGCTGTGACCTACATGGGCATGTATAGGACCAGGTGGAGAAATAGAAGACATGGCCCTACCTTCTAGCATACCCCAGTCAGATGGGGAAGGCTAACATGGAGCCATGTGCTGGCTCCAGGAGGGACTGCTCCCCTACTTCTATAGTCCAGAAGTGGAATCAGACTTTGCCTTCACTCCTCATATCAAAACTGAACCCAGGCTGTGAAGTTTCACATTATTTTTGCCAAACACTCATGGATTACAGGAAACAGTATGCATCCACAGAAGAGCAGTATGGCTGCCCTAGAACCTTGGTGCAGCAACTTGCTCTTTTCTTAACTTCCTTAACCTATCCCCATCTCTTTCCCTTTTTCCTTAGCCTTCAAACATGCTCAAATTATCTTGTCCTTGAAAAACAAACAAAATCTTACCTTGACCTGTGAAGGGAAGTATGGTTGTATTCTTTTTCCTTTATTGTTGTTGTCAGAGAGTTTCCCACATTTTTACTTCCGTGTGGTATATTACAAATGGCTGCGATACACTTTTACACTTCTACGGAGAGATGGGGGCTAATCTCAGCCGTTCCCTGAATCTGGACTGTCCTTAGTGTTTGCTTAACCGATAGACTATGGCAGAAGTGATGTTCTAGAAGGACATCTGAGTCTAGGTCATGAAAAGTTTTGCAGTGTCCTCTTGAGTGTCTTGGAACACTTGCTCTAGTGAAATCTAGGTGTTAGAAAAGAAGTTGATCGGCCTAGCGTGCGGAGGACCCGGGTTCGATTCCCAGCCAGGGCACACAGGAGAAGCGCCCATTTGCTTCTCCACCCCTCCGCCGCGCTTTCATCTCTGTCTCTCTCTTCCCCTCCCGCAGCCAAGGCTCCATTGGAGCAAAGATGGCCCGGGCGCTGGGGATGGCTCTGTGGCCTCTGCCTCAGGCGCTACAGTGGCTCTGGTCGCAACATGGTGACGCCCAGGATGGGCAGAGCATCGCCCCCTGGTGGGCAGAGCATCGCCACTGGTGGGCGTGCCGGGTGGATCCCAGTCGGGCGCATGCGGGAGTCTGTCTGACTGTCTCTCCCTGTTTCCAGCTTCAGAAAAATGAAAAAAAAAAAAGAAAGAAAAGAAAAGAAAAGAAGTTGAGCTACTTACTCAGAGTACTGAGACTGCCATACTGCAAGGAAGCCAGCCCCCAGCTGTTCAGCCCACCAACCTTTGAGTCTTCCCAGTTGAGGCCCTAGAAACTTGTGAAGCAGAGAGGGTCATCTCTGCTGAACCCACCTCAAATTGCTAATAGAAACAAAATAAATAAGTATACTTGTTTCAGCCATTAAGTTTTGAGTTGGTTTGAGACAGCAATAGATTTCCAGAATACTCTGTAACGTGCTTCCTCCAAGGACAAGAGTAGGTCCTGTGAGATAAACTTAGATTAAGAATAGCGATATAATAAGTGACAAGAGCTGAAGGAGCAGCGGAGGTTGTCCCTATTTCCCCTCCTCCTTCCCTTGTCTGGTTGACTTCCCAGGCCCCTTCACTCCACAGTCTGGTTCCCCCATGGGTCAGAAACAAGAAGAGAAGAACCCTACAGAGGAGACCAGCAAAGAGAAGCAGGACATGCAGTAGAAAGAAGGTATTCTCCCTGAGAGAGCCGAGGAAGCAAAATTAAAGCCCAAAATCCAAGGCTAGGACCAAAAGCCTGGAAGCTCTGACTTCCTCGTGAAGAAACTCCAGAAAGGGCAGAGTACTTTGACTCAGGAGACTATGACGTGGTCAAAGTCAAGATGAAGAATAAGCAGCTGCCAATGTGGGACCAGACAAGAACCTGATGACTGGTGACCACATCCCCACTCCACAGAACCTGTCCCAGAGAAGGTCACCAGCAAGCTTGCAGGTGTCCAAGTTGAATGATGCTGCCCAGGGCTCCGCCAGATCCTGAGACGCTGCCCCCCTGGGTTCTGTGCTAGCTACTGCCCCTCCCTGCTTTTGCAGCCAAGGGTCAGGAAGTGGCTTTAATGGAGTGAGCTAGAGAGCAGAAGCCCCCGCCTGTTGGTGTCCCAGCACATGGAGCCCTTTGAGCTGAGCACCAAGACCTTGAACTTTTTGTTTTATCTTTCCCCCAAATAACTGTTGGGAGAAATCTCAGTGAAATCCTGGGGGGTAGGGTAGGGACTTTAGAGGTTGTTTGAGAGGGTGGGTGGGAGAATTAGGGAAATATGATTTAGGGCCTAGAGTTGATAACATTCTTGACTATCCTTATTAACCATGTGGCTGGTATGGAGTGGGTGTGAGGGGAAGGAAGTAGAATTAACTAAAGATGTGAGGTTCCAATTTAGCTCTAGAAAATCCAGTATTTGCTTGGATTGTGGCTGGAGACCTGCTGTCAGATAAAAGAAATTGCCCATCTAAATATGACAGATGCAAATAACTCCTCTGGTTCTGCGGAGCAAGCTGAGAATGAATTAATGTTAATTGTTCATTTTAAAAAAAATGTTCTTGAAACATTTACTGTGGGGAAAAGGGAAGTGAATATGATGGAGGGGGCCATGAATATAGGCAGCCCCACAGAGTCCAGGGGACTTTTTCAGTATTTGAAATCTTTAAAAAAAAAAAGACCCATAGAAACTACCCCCAAAAAGAACAGCTGTATAAATATGTATACATATTTAACGTACAACTAGTCTATGTATAATACACAGTGGGTTCTGATCTTATTGGCCACTTGCTCCTCATGGAAGAGGTCACTGTAGCTTCAGAAGCATTTCTATTGGACTCCTTGTGCTTTATCATCAAGGTTTTGCGACTGTTCTATCTGAAATCTCATGTCACCTTCTTCTCTACTAGTCCTTATCAAGGTGGCTACTTCCAAGTCCCAGAAATTTTCATGTCAATGGCACAGAATTCCTAGCCTTCAATTTAGAATGGCTCTAAATCCAGACTCTGAATAAGAGTTCTCACCAACTGCATGGCCAAAGATGTTTGCACCCGCTCTGATGGTTTGAAAGTACCTCTGCCACTGTGTGTGTGTGTGTTGGGGGCAGGGGGTTACTCAAGAAAAAACATTTCTCTCTGTGAGGCCCTTTTGCCTGCATTGTCTCTGGGTTATAGGCATGGATAGATTTTATAATCCTTGGCTTTTACTCATGCAATGTCTTAGGTCAGTTTCCCTAGAAGCAGAGCCTGAAACAGGATTTGAGTACATAATTTATTGGGAGAGTACTCTCAGGAGACAGGTATCGAAGAAAGCAAGACAGAGCAGAGAAAGGAAGCTAAACAAGGATGTGGCCTTATCTGGAGTTGAGCTTCAGTCTGACCCTATATAGAGCCATGGATCATGGATTGTACCATAGAGTTGATCCCACCTTCAGACTAAAAGGCCACCATGTTGTGCACATATCACATTTAGCAGCCAACACTCACAGCAATAAGAAGGATTTAGTAAAGGAAACTTGGGAGGGAAACAGTAGTCTACTATACAATGAATATTTATTGAGCAATAGATAGCAAAGATGAATGCTGTCCTGGTGAAACCTATCTGATTAACTCCCTGACCTTCCATAGGCATCAACAGCTCTTATACTTTTAGTCTATGTGGAACAAAGCAATTTCCTGATCATAGATGTCAGGATCTCACCTAACAGGTAAGGCACTATATTGCCTGTGAAATAAGGCTGATCCTGAAAGTTTGAAACAAACACAACTGGGAGGGTTCTGGATAGAAATGAAGTTCCACTAGGTAGCAGTTTCCATGTGAGGGGTAGGTCAGCTTGCACACATAGGAGGCCAGTCGTCCTTGGTAGATTCCACAGGAAAGTGTTTAAAGATCCTTGACCTGGGAACACAGGGTTAGCTCTCTTGAGTTGTTGACAGAGCTCCTGATGACCTCCATAGATAAGCCCCACAAAAACAGGAAGCGGCCTTTATATCAGCTAAAGGGACAAGACCTTGGGAAGAGATCACCATTAAAAGCAAAGCACTTGAAATTCTGTTGAATGAGCTAGATGCATGTCTCTTGCCCTGAATTTCTACAACAGAGAACGAAACTGTTTTTCCTGAACATAGGTGAGACATTAGGAAAACAGGATTAGCATTAAAGGCAACTGGATTTGCTAAAGATGACCATGAAAGACTTTAATTTAGAGGTTCCCAAACTGAAGCCATCCTTTTTGATAAAAATTTCTCAGAATTGTAGGTGACAACCTGTATTGGTTTCCTGTGGTTACTGTAACAAATTACCACAAACTCAGTGGCCTAAAAGAGCAGAAATGTATTATACAATTCTGGATACCTGAATTCCCAAATCAGGGTGTCAACAGGGCTGCATTTCTTCTCAAGACTCAAGGGAAAACTACTTCGTTGCCAATACCAGCTTCAGGTGGCATTTGCCATTCCTCAGCCTCCTAGACTTGTGGCCACATCACTCAAATCTCTGCCTTTGTTATCACATTGCCTTCTCCTCTGTGTTGTCTTATCCTCTGTGTGTCTCTGATAAGGACATTTGACATTGGATTTAGGGCCCACCAGCATAATCCAGGATAATATGCTCATCTCAAGTTCCTCACTTATTACATCTATAAACACCCTTTTCCCCCCCAAATATGGTAACATTCACAGGTTCTGAGAATTAGGATGTGGCTATATCTTTTGGGGAACCACTATTCAGCCCACTATACAACCCTACACAGGAAGTCTACTTATTCAATTCATTAGTTTATACAGCTAATGTTTACTGAGTGGCTACTGTATACCAGAGACTGATCTAGAATATGAAAATTCCCACTGTTACTTACTTCTATTAGAATGGCTACTATTAAAAATAAACAAAACAGAAAATAACAAATGGCAAGAATATGAAGAAGTTGGAACTGTTGCACACTGCTAGTGGGAATGTGAAATGGCGTAGCCATTAAGGAAAACAGTTTGACAGCTCCTCAGAACAGTTAAAATAGAATTACCATAGGATCCAGCAATACTACTTGTGGGTATATATCTATATATCCAAAGTAATTGAAAGCAAGATTTGGAAGAGAGATTTGTACATCCATGTTTATTGGAATATTATACACAATAGTGGAAGTAACCCAGATGTCCATTGACAGATGAATGGATAAACAAAATGTGGTATATAATACAATGAAATATTAATCAGATTTAGAAAGGAAAGAAATTCTGACACATGCTACAGCATAGATGAACCTTGAGGACATTATGCTAAGTGAAATGAGTCAGTCACAAAAAGACAGATACTATATGATTCTACTTAGATGAGGTACCTAGAATAGTCAAGTTCATAGAAATAGAAGGTAAAATGATAGTTGCCAGGAACTGGGGACTGTTTTTTTAAAGATTTTTGTTGGTCAAATAAGTTTGTAAATATGATATATATGTTTGCTCGCTTATAGTTTGCATTGTGTGTGGGAGACAGGTTGTAAGCTGGCAAAGTTATTATAGTCTAGGGCTTAGCTTTAAAAGTAAGCTATTGCCCACACCCTTGACTGTTACATGATGTAGGGTGGTGCACTCTCATAACGCCTCATATAAATGACTTTGTATCAGAGACTTCCCTATTTGTATATTGGATTAAAGGTTTGATTTCTACACTATAATGTGGGGCAGACCGGGAGCTTGCTCTCTCTTGAGAGATTAGCATTAGAGGAGAGAGCAGAGAAAGGAGAGCAGAGAAAGGCCACATGGAGGAGAGGAGAAGCAGCCAAGATGGCAGAGTGCTGAAGGAGAAGTCAGTTTGTGCAGAGTTTGTGCAGAAAGAAGGAGATGGGGAACAGAGGTGAATAGGCTGGTGAGATAGAAACCTTTGATCCTAGGAAACTCAGATAAGTCAGTAGCTTTGTGAACACTGAATGAGTGGGTTTTGGAGCCCAGTGTGTGTTTTTACTTGTCCGCCGGGTGCAAGCTAGGATTAAAGCTAATGGTCCACCAGTTTTTGGTGTTGTTTCATTATTGTCTGTCTGAATCTAATGCAAACCTGCACTGGCCAGGCGGCTGTGATGGTGGCCGTGGCTACTGGCTTTACAATTTTATTTATTGATTTTAGAGAGAGAGAAAGGTAGGGTGAGAAGGAGTGGGACCCATCAACCCGTAGTTGCTTCTCATATGTGCCTTGACAGAACAAGCCCAGGCTTTCTAAATGGCGACCTCAGCATTCCAGGTTGATGCTCCATCCACTGCACCACCACAGGCCAGACAAGCATTGGTTGTTTAATGGGAATAGTGGTTCAGCTTTGCAAGATGAAAAGTTTTGGAGATCAAATTGTACAACAATGTGAATATATTTAACATTACTGAACTGTATGTACTCTTAAAAACAGTTAAGATGGTAAATTTTGTTATTTTTTTTACCACAATTAAATATTTTAAAATTATATTTAAAAAACCCATACCTTCAAGGAACAACTAATTAAGTAGACCTTTTTTAAATTCTTTGCTCAAGTGTAATACACATGCAGAAAAGTGAAAAGATCATACATACATAGCTCAATGAATTTTTAAAGTAAGCATACTCATATCACTAGGGCCAGTATCAAGAAATAGAACATTACAGGACCCCTCTCGTCCCCTGCCAGTCACTTCCTCCACAAGGAAACCACTCTCCTGACTTCTTACACTATAGATTTGTTTTGCCATTTTTTTCCTTTATATAAACGGAATACTATAGTAGGGACCCTTCTGTGTATGGCTTCTTTCACTCAGCATTATGTTTTGAGATCCATCCATGTCATATATTCTTGGTCATTAACTTTTATTTCTATATTCCATTGTGTAAAGATATATACTATAATATGACAATTTGTTTATCCTACTGCTGATGGACATTTGGACAGTTTCCAGTTTGAGGCTACCATGACTGATGATGCTCTGAACAGTCTACAAGTCTAGCACAGGTCTCTTGGTGAACATATGTACACATTTCTGTTGGGTATATACCAGAGGTATGCTGATAAATGTTTAACAACAGGCTCACTGGGGTGGGGAGGAGCCTCCTGCATAGCATTTTTTTATTTCTATGATATAAATACTCCCACCATGACTTATTTCAAGCTATCAATATGATGTCGCTGAATGCAGAATTGGGAGGAAATGTACAGAATCTGCTGTCACAAGCCGGTGGGAACCAGCTCTAGCACTATGCATGTCTGGTGGGTCTACTGAGAAACAGATGCCAAAACAAAAATTAGACATGCAAGTGACTTATTAGGGGAAGTGACTGTGAAGGATAAAGGGAAAGGGAGCAGAGAAAGTCAGGGAGAGGATTCAGTCTGGAATAAAAGTGGACAGCTATGAAGAAAAGGGGGAGGAAGGATTGGTTTAGAAGAGTCTCAGACTATACAGATAGCTCCAAGAAAAGCCTGTGCAGGCCAATGAGAAGGGCAGCAACCAGAGTTGCCAGTGGGAGTAGCCCTTCATCTCGCAGGAATGCGCCTGCATTAGCACAAATGTGGCGGTTGAGCCGCAGGGACAGCAGATTATTTGCCAGTGATTCAACTCCCCACAGCAGGAGACCCCAGCAACGCATTTTCATGACTGCTATACCTGGTAATATTCCTTTGCACCAGCTCCCTGGAGATGAGTGGGATGGCTTCTCAGTCTGTGTACCCTCTAGATGTCTTACCTTTCCCAAATTACATGCACAGCCCTGGCTTGGCTATCTTGTTTGGAAGCTGGACTGGCAACTTTAGATTGAATAAGCCCCAGGTTTCTTGGCTAATTCACCAGAAAAGAAAAAGGAATTCAAGAGGAAAACACTGGATTTCCTCCTAATGAGGACAGAGAAGTGTTCTAATTATTCATTAAAGAAATAAGAGTTGACCATACTATACCTCAACTGACAATTTTGTACATTAGTGCTTATATAAGAAAAAAAACTTAGTCTGAAATAGAAGCTGGAAAACATCTTATAATCCAAGTTACAGCTAGCTATTGAACTAAAAGCAATGTGGTGCTTTTAAAAAATGTCCATGGTGGTGTGGGAGGTAGGTGGAGGTGGGCAGAGGATGTGGAAATGGGGATGAAAGAGACTTTGTTTGGGGCAATCGGCACATAATGCAGTGTGCAGATGTTTTATTGAATTTCACAACTAAACCTGTACCCCAATAAATTCAATTAAAATATTTTAAAATAAATAAATAAAAATGTACACAAATTCCTTGATTTGCCCTTTATTTTTTTATTTTTTATTTTATATTTTTGTATTTTTCTGAAGTTGGAAACGGGGAGGCAGTCAGACTCCTGCATGCGCCCGACTGGGATTCATCCGGCACGCCCACCAGGGGGCGATGCTCTGCCCATCTGGGGCGTTGCTCTGTTGCAACCAGGGCCATTCTAGCACCTGAGGCAGAGGCCATGGAGCCATTCTCAACGCCTGGGCCAACTTTGGTTCAATGGAGCCTTGGCTGCGGGAGGGGAAGAGAGATACATAGGGGAAGGAGAGGGGGAGGGGTGGAGAAGCAGATGGGCGCTTCTCCTGTGTGCCCTGGCCAGGAATTGAACCCGGGACTCCTGCACACCAGGTTGACACTCTACCACTGAGCCAACCAGCTAGGACTTGATATGCCCTTTAGAAGCTGGAGTTTATTTCCCCTTTCTAGAAGGCCAGACTTATTACTTCTAACTAAGTGATCTAATTATGCTAGGTGACCACTGTGGGCAGACCATGCAAAAGAAAACCTCTCTCTCTCTCTCTCTCTCTTCCTCCTTCTTCCCTCCCTCCTTTCTTCCCTCCCTCCATCCCTCCCTCCGTCCTTCCTGCCTTCTTTTTTCACTTGCTTTGGAGGAAGCCAGTTATATAATGAGATCATTCTAGCAGCCTGTGAAGAAGCCCAAGTGGGGAAAAGTGGAGGCCTCCCACTAAAAACCAGCATAAACTTTCCAGACATGTGTCTGAGCCATTTTGGAAGTGGATCCTTTAGCCTCAGTCAAGTCTTCAGATGACAGCAACCCTGGTCAACAACTTGACTGTGACCTTATGAAACACCTTGAGCCAGAATTGCCTAGTAATGCTGCCCTAAAATTTCTGACTCATGGAATCTGTGAGGATAATAATTTGTTGTTGTTATAAGTCACTAAGTTTGGGGGTAATTTGTCTCACAGCAATAGATAATTAATATAGGCAATAAGAGTTTGGAAGACCACCTACATGCATCCAACACCATGACAGAAGATACCAATATGGAGACAATATAACAAATCCATGGAAGATGCCCATTTCTTTCCTTTCTGCTTTGGCTCATTGAGAAGCCATCTCCTCCTCAAGCTAACTTTCATCAAAGCCCATTGTCCTGATGCCACTAGAATCACCATCTCTATTTCTAGTGCTTGTTCAAGGCCTTGCTAAGCCTGCTACAAATGCTGTGATCAAGGCTTCTGATGCCTACACAGAAGTCCCCTTCTCATGTTGCTGCTGAGCCACTGGCACCAACTCCCATTATCTGAGAAGTCACTGGCAGCAATGCAGCCTTCGTTACGGGGAAGTGCTCTTGCCTCCACTTGCACTGTGACCCTGGCAGGAATTCCATGGTGGGGGATGGTGGCAGGTAGCCCTGTGTGTAGAACCAGCTGACCAAAAGTCTGGGCTGTGACCAGAGATGTGGCCCAGATTGCAGTGTTTACCAAGTTAAACAGGCTGAAGCCAGATCAGCATATCAAAAATGACTCAAGGCTCAAGGAGCATTTAGCTATGAACCCCAACAAGTCAGGGCCCAGGGCGTTAATTATAGACAAGGTTCATTAATTAAAGACAGAAAGAAAGCAAACCTACAGGAAGTTCATGAGTCAGAGTCCTGGGCTTGGGACAGCTTTGAAGTCCATGCCTATGACCAGTGGTCTGGCCTCACCCTCAAGACTGGCATGAAGCCATTAAGCCCTTTCTCTTGTATGCATTTCAAGGGAAGCTATAGCTTTTTATTTTTATTTTTCATATGGAAAGTTTCCACAGTGCTCAGAAGCTTCAACAATTTTATACTAGGTTAGGTGCCCCCAAAAGAAAGCCCTGAGGCAAGGATTCAGAGTTAACAGTGGTTCTTAACACCAGGAAGTAGGTGGGGAGTGGGGAAGTGAGACCTGGGGAAGGGAAGGGAAGGGAAGGGAAGGGAAGGGAAGGGAAAGGGAAGGAAGAGAAGGGAAGGGAAGAGAAAGGAAGGGAAGGGAAGGGAAAGGAAGGGAAGGGAAGG
Organism: Saccopteryx bilineata; assembly: GCF_036850765.1. Taxonomy (NCBI): domain Eukaryota; kingdom Metazoa; phylum Chordata; class Mammalia; order Chiroptera; family Emballonuridae; genus Saccopteryx; species Saccopteryx bilineata. The sequence goes on from NC_089495.1 coordinate 184,487,643, forward strand.
GAAGGGAAGGGAAGGGAAGGGAAGGGAAAGGAAGGGAAAGGAAGGGAAAGGAAGGGAAAGGAAGGGAAAGGAAGGGAAAGGAAGGGAAGGGAAGAGTACTTATCAAGTTAGTAAATAGTGTGAGCAACTGGAGCTTAATTCCACAGGGGGAACTCTGGGAAATGGTGTAGGACACATGCCTTAGGGGGCTGGAACATTTAGGGGTATTTTATACACCAAATCCAGTCAGTTGTTGTTGAGGGCTACTAGAGAAGTGGGTGTTTAACTACTGTGGGATCAACACAGACTTGCAGATACTGATTGATCAATATTTTCTTTATTGGTGATCTTGGTGTCTCCTTCTGTGAATTGTGCATTCATATCCTTTGACCAGTTTTCTATTGTTTTTTTCATATTTATTTGTAAGAGATATTCAGATAATCTTCTCTTCATTATATATATGTCAAATATTTTCCAAATTGTACTTCATTTTTTCATTTCCTTTATGGCATAATTCAATAATAATAATAATTATTATTTTTTTTTTTTTGTATTTTTCTGAAACTGGAAATGGGGAGAGACAGTCAGACAGACTCCCGCATGTGCCCGACCAGGATCCACCCAGCACGCCCACCAGGGGCGAGCTCTGCTCACCAGGAGGCGATGCTCTGCCCCTCCGGGGCGTTGCTCTGTTGTGACCAGAGCCACTCTAGCGCCTGGGGCAGAGGCCAAGGAGCCATCCCCAGCGCCCGGGCCATCTTTGCTCCAATGGAGCCTCGGCGGCGGGAGGGGAAGAGAGAGACAGAGAGGAAGGAGAGGGGGAGGGGTGGAGAAGCAGATGGGTGCTTCTCCTGTGTGCCCTGGCCAGGAATCGAACCCAGGACTTCTGCACGCCAGGCCGATGCTCTACCACTGAGCCAACCGGCCAGGGCCATATTTTCTTATTTTTAACATAGGTGAATTTAACAATCTTTTCTTTATAGTCTGTGCCTTTTGAATCTTGCTTAAGAAATTCTTTTCTACTTTGAGGTAGAAAAGCTGGTAATTTACTAGGCAATTTTGCTTTTTTATAGATAGCCTTTAATCCACCTAGAAATCATGTATATAATGATGCAATATAGGAATTAAATATTTAATCTTTATCATGAGAAACATCAAACATACACAAAAAGGGGATAGTAGATGAACCCAACACCCAGCTTCAATAACTAGTAACATACCAGTTGACTATTGCTGTGTAACAAATTATCTCAACTTCACAAATTAAAACAGTAATAAACATTTGTTATCTCATAGTTTCTGTAGGTCAGGATTTCAGAAGTGACTTAACTGAGTGGTTCTGGCTCAGGCTCCTCTGTCATAAGGCTGCAAATTGTCAGCCTGGGTTGCAGTCATCTGAAGCCTTACTTAACTGGAGCTAAAGGGTCTGACACTCACCTTTGGCTGTTAAGATGTTGGCAGGAGGTATCTGTTTCTTGCTACATGGACCTTTTTAAAGAGTTGCTATAGTGACATCACACAACATGGTGGCTGGTTTCCCCCAGAACAAACGACTCAAAAGAAAGTAATGTGGAAGTTTCATTGACATTTATGATGGAGTCTTGGGAGACACACAGATCATCTCCACCACATTGTATTCATTAGAAACAAGTCACCACATCTCATCCACACTCAGAGCAGGAAATTAAGCTCCATTTAATTGAAGAGAGGAATGTCAAAGTTAGTAAACATTTAAAAAATCAGGACATAATTCGTGGGCAATCCCATTTCAGCTATACCTCCGTCCACTCTTCCTTACCAACTAGATTATTTTAAAGGAAATTGCAGACATCATATTATTTTATGTATAAGTACTTCAGTGTGAATTTTGACAAGATAGGTCCAGAAGAAATGCCATGACCACTATAACATTATCACACAAAAAGTTAACAATATAACAATAATTTCTTAATATCCTGCCAGCATTCAAACTTCCCTGATTCTCTCTCTACGGCTCTCTCTTTCTCTGAGATATCTCATTGCATACCTCCACATCCTCTCAAGTTCACCTGTCTCTTAATTCAGCCATTGCTGCCTAGGTCAGGTCTGCGCAGGCTCCAGTCAGCTTCACACAGGTGTGGCCTGCCGCCTTCTCAGGGGTTCCGTTTAATGCTGCAGTGTGGGATACTGTGGAGATCTGCTGGCAGCCAAGCATGAACACCCCTTGCCAGGGACTTAACACTCTTTTTTTTTCTTTTTAATTTATTGATTGATTTTAGAGAGAGAGGAAGGGTGAGAGAGAGAAAGAGAAACATTGATCTGTTTCTGTATGTACCCTGACTGGGTATCGAACCCACAGGCTTTGTATATCAATCAGGACAACTCTAACCAACCAACCTATCCAGCCAGGGTAGACTTAACATTCTTTGAGGCAAACTTTGACCAATAGATATTGAGAACTAATAAACAACTCCTTTTGTTATGGAGTCCAGGGGTTCACAGCTTGAGGTGTTCTACTCAAGAAGGAGACGTAATTGTCAGGTAGTTTTATTTACTTGCACCAGGTAAAGGAGACAGGGGATTCACATCCAAAGCTCTGTCTCCTCGAAGGGAGGCTTACTATTGCTTATATATACTATTGGTTAATTGATTTCTCCTTTGCATTTGGCTACACTTACCAAGTTGGGTTCCTGTCAAAATTATCCTGTTAAAACTGGTCTGCAAAATACTGTGCTTATTTTAACATTTGGCAAGAACAGCATTTAGTAAGAACCATCCAGACCTTGATATCCTTGTCCTATCTAACACTTTCCCTTTTATCCCCAGATCAACAGTCCTAAGACACAGTCCATGCAGCTTCTCAGAAGGTCTCTACGGCATTAAAGAATGACCCTTGGGCCCTGGCCGGTTGGTTCAGTGGTAGAGCGTCGGCCTGGCGTGCGGAAGTCCCGGGTTCAATTCCCGGCCAGGGCACACAGGAGAGGCGCCCATCTGCTTCTCCACCCCTCCCCCTCTCCTTCCTCTCTGTCTCTCTCTTCCCCTCCCGCAGCCAAGGCTCCATTGGAGCAAAAGATGGCCCAGGCACTGGGGATGGCTCCTTGGCCTCTGCCGTAGGCACTAGAGTGGCTCTGGTTGCAACGGAGCGGCACCCCGGATGGGCAGAGCATCGCCCCCTGGTGGGCGTGCCAGGTGGATCCCGGTTGGGCGTGTGCGGGAGTCTGTCTGACTGCCTCCCCGTTTCCAGCTTCAGAAAAATACAAAAAAAAAAAAAAAAAAGAATGACCCTTGCCTGACCAGGCGGTAGCACAGTGGATAGAGCGTCGGACTGGGATGCAGAGGACCCAGGTTCGAGACCTCGAGGTCACCAGCTTGAGCGCAGGCTCATCTGGTTTGAACAAAAAGCTCACCAGCTTCAGCCCAAGGTCGCTGGCTCGATCGAGCAAGGGGTTACTTGGTCTGCTGAAGGCCCACGGTCAAGGCACATGTGAGAAAGCAATCAATGAAAACTAAGGTGTTGCAACGTGTGATGAAAAACTAATGATTGATGCTTCTCATATCTCTGTTCCTGTCTGTCTGTCCCTGTCTATCCCTCTCTCTGACTCTCTCTCTGTCTCTGTAAAAAAAAAAAAAAAAGAATGACCCTTAGTGGTGGTCAACTTGATCAGTGCTTCCTTGTGTTGGCTTTCCTGTTTCTCTGTTTCACTTAGTGTCCCTCAGTCCTGCTGTCTGAGATTGCACTCCTCAGTAGTCTTGGCAGACAGCTTTCTTTTTTTAAGTCAGGTTTATGCTTTCTGGGGGACCTAGGCTAAGACACAGTTGATGCCAAACAAGGTCTGTACTTTGCATTTGATTGTTCTTTTAGGTCTCTCTGATCTATAGGTTTCATGACCTCCCACTTTTTTTCCCTTGCAATTATTTATTTATCATAATAAATCTTATTATTTGGTCTGAGGAGTTTACCACATTCTAGATGTCCCTAATCTCTCTTACCACAGTGCTGTTTATCGTGCTCTCTGTTTCCTGCATTTCCTAAACTGGTAGTTAGATCTATAATCTTGATCAGATTGAGCTTTGAATATTTGGCAAGAATACTTTGTGGGTAGTAATATATACTTCCTATTGCATCACACCAGGACATGCGATGTCTGGTTGTCTTTTTTTTAATTTTTTTAATTTTAATATTAACTAATATGTTCAGGAGCAGTCATTCTAATCCATTCTTTATAAACTCCCCATCAGTCTTTCACCTAAATGATTTTAGCAGCCAAAGATAATCATGCCCTAGAACTGTACTGTCCAGTACAATAGCAATTAGCCACATGTGGCTATTTAAATTTAGTGAAATTTGAATAAAGTTAACAATTAAATTCCTTAGTCACAATAGCCATGTTTTATTTTATTTTTACAGAGACAGAGAGAGAGGGATAGATAGGGACAGACAGACAGGAACAGAGAGAGATGAGAAGCATCAATCATTAGTTTTTCATTGCAACACCTTAATTGTTCATTGATTGCTTTCTCATATGTGCCTTGACCGTGGGGCTACAGCAGACCGAGAAATCCCTTGCCCCAGCCAGTGACCTTGGGTCCAAGCTGGTGAGCTTTGCTCAAACCAGATGAGCCCACACTCAAGCTGGCGACCTACGGGTCTCGAACCTGGGTCCTCTGCATCCCAGTCCGACGCTCTATCCACTGCGCCACCGCCTGGTCACACAATAGCCACATTTTAAGTGCTCAATAGCTAGTGACTTCTGTATTGAATAATGCAAATACAGAATGTTTCCATCATTGCAGGAAGTTAGAGCTAGCCTAGAATCATTATTTTATTTTTACTCTAATATTTATAATTTCTAGTATTTCATCCTAAATCTGTAATACTTTATATATTTATTAGCTGTAATTGTTCTATAAAGAATAATATTCCCACATCAACTATTTAGCTTACTCTGACTTATAGTTTATACAATAAAAGCTATAAAAGTGCTTATTTGCCTTTATTTACCAGAATTCAGAATAATGAGATGATTCCCTGGCATCCTCCAAAGCTTTTAGGAGTTTTGTTTTATTTTGAATATCATTATGAACTGATAAATAATATACTTGATGTCTTTCAGTTCATTGCAGTTATCGTTCCTTTTGACGCTCAAATTTTCCCATATGATATGTTGGTTGCTACTATATTATAATTTTTTTCATATCTTTTTTTTATTTGTTAAGTCAGAGGTAGGGAGGCAGAGACTGACTCCTGCATGTACCCCAACCAGGATTCACCCTAACAGGCGATCCTGTGCCCTCTGGGCCACTGCTCCATTGCTCAGCAACCAAGTTATTTTAGCACCTGAGGCTTGGCCATGGAGCCATCTTCAGCACCCCGGGCCAAACATTTGAACCATGGTTGTGGGAGGTGAAGGGGGGTGGGTAGAGAAGCAGATGGTGGCTTCTCCTGTGTACCCTGACCCGGAATTAAACCCAGGTCTTTCACATGCAGGGCTGATACTCTACCACTGAGCCAACTAGCCAGGACCTTCATTTCTAATACAAGACATGCCAGGCTTTTCTTGTACTTTCTACCCTGACATGGAATTGAACATCTCTTCAAGTGACCCTGGTTCCTTTTAGAAAAAAAAATGAGATACTTATTCCTAGAGACTTGGTTGTTAATTTTTATTTTTTTATAAAGTATACAGAGCTCAAAAATAATTCTTTTAAAGAATATACATCTTAGCTCCAAACGAATATTCCAAATTCAAATTTAAGTCTACAAAGTTTTGCTTAACTTCTTTGATTTTATATTTGAATCTTTTTTCTCTTGGCCTGAGATTCTTGGTTCCTAAGGTCATCAATGCAGGTACTCATTTTTTTTTTGTCTTATTATAGCTATAATAATTCCTCATTCAGCTGTGCCCATAATGTATTGATTGTTAAATATCTCGGATATCACCCCTTGCCCTATGGCTTTTTTTTGTTTGTTTTTGTTTTTATTTGTTTGTTTTGTTTTTTTTTCTTTCATTTTTCTGAAGCTGGAAACAGGGAGAGACAGTCAGACAGACTCCCGCATGCGCCCGACCGGGATCCACCCGGCACGCCCACTAGGGGCGACGCTCTGCCCACCAGGGGGCGATGCTCTGCCCATCCTGGGTGTCGCCATGTTGCGACCAGAGCCACTCTAGCGCCTGGGGCAGAGGCCACAGAGCCATCCCCAGCGCCCGGGCCATCTTTGCTCCAATGGAGCCTTGGCTGCGGGAGGGGACGAGAGAGACAGAGAGGAAAGCGCAGCGGAGGGGTGGAGAAGCAAATGGGTGCTTCTCCTGTGTGCCCTGGCCGGGAATCGAACCCGGGTCCTCCGCACGCTAGGCCGACGCTCTACCGCTGAGCCAACCGGCCAGGGCCGCCCTATGGCTTTTTAAATTCTGTGTATTAATTATTCTCTGCCTGCATTTCCTCATTTAAGGGAATTGCTATTCTCCTACCACCTGTCCGTGAACAGGTGAGTCAAGGTGAACCTGTCAGTCAAGGAACTTGGCTTCCCCTTCTATCAGAGTGAAAAATATTCCCAGGCCATGAGAAAATACTCGTACTCCATGGGTGAACTTTTGCCAGTGCAAGATAAGAGACAGAAAGGAACCAGTAAATAATCTTTCCCTTTCACCCCTCAGTAGACCAGTCCAAGATCTAGTGGGTTTGCATAACCTTTTAGAAAGACTCCTGTGTAACTAAGCAGCCAGGTATATTTTCTTGAAGCTGCAGTAAACCCAGTAACGTACTACCTTGCATTTGCTTTGTTTCTTTCCTGTCACTAACTTTTGTTGCTCTGGATTGTACCTCCCATTAAGACCCTCTTGCTCTGTTCTCTAGGGAATCCAGGGGAAAATGATTCCCCAGGATCTTCTCCTTCAGAAGGGTGAAGAGCAGTGCTGGAAATTAATGTATTTAATAAGCACTCCAGACGAGTCTTATGATCAGGCAAGTATGGCTGACACTACCTTCAAACAGCCTGAGGCCTCAGATCTCACATCAACAGGAAATGAACTACTAAAGCTGTACAGAATTCAGGAGGGAATCCATCCCAGAAACCCTTTAGATGTGGACACGGAGGACAACAAACAAGGAGGGTTGGCACAGAGAGCAGCGCTGAGGCAGCCAGGTGGACTGATCAAAAAACATTGCTGCCAAAGTAAAGAGCACTGGGTGCTCCCGTCTCACAGGGAGGTAGTGTGTGCCATGAACTGGTGATATTCTCTCTTTCTCTCTCATATTCCAAATATGGGATGTTATTGGGTGAAGTTTTCTATCTATATACCCCTTCAAACAGTTAGGTGTATGTTTTTCTTGAGTGTTATTTATATTGTTGGACCATGGGGAGCCACATCTGGATCCAAATTAGAAGACTACAGCTAGCTAGCTTACAATAGAAAGAAGCTCCCCCTGCTCCACACACACACCGTCCTGCAGCAGACATGGCATGACCTGAGTTATTTCTGTTTGGGAGGGGATGCTTTAGTTTGGGTGCTTCCACATGAATATCCTGAGACAAGGAATGACTGTAAGTAGTTTATTTGGGATGTAAAGGAAAATGCTGGTAGGGAAATGGGGAAGTGAGACAGGGAACGTAAACCAACCAATATAGGGTGCATAATCAAGCCAGTTACCATTGTGTACGATTGGAGCTTAATCCCATGGGAAACTCAGAGCCAAATCATGCACCATGGTGTTATTCCACTATAAGGAGTGAGGGGCTGGAGTGTTCATACATCAACTGCTATCAGTCATTGGTTAAGAGCAGTTCCCAGAAAGGGAGAAACATCAGTTCTTTTCTACTTCTGGCCTGCTGTGTGGGTGATAAAGTAGGGAACAACTGGAGAAAGCTCTTATGCAAAGTGCACATGCAGGCAGCTGAAAGGCCAATATGCACTACAATGTAAGGACAAGGGATTTGGGGCAAGGCAATGACAGTATCCACTGTGAGAAGTAAGAGGGTTTCTCTTCAATTGTGAGCTGGCTCCATGATCTTACATGGGAGCATTTTTAAAGTTGTATTCATGTGTTTGTGAGTGCTGGGCCAGTCAAAGAAGTGTAACCCAGACAACGCTGATTCTGTTTTTGAGAATTGTCTTACTGTTCCATATGATTGTATGATTCTGGTGGGATCTGTCACCCATGTCACAGGCATTCAAATAACCCAAAAAGGCCAATCATGCTAATTCATTATATTAGACCCTGTTGGAGCCCTAATTAGATCTCCTTTACTGGCCAGCGGCTGCTCCCTCAACCCCTGGGGGCATCCCATACCTAAAGTAAGAAAATGCAAGACAGCTCTTTTGCCTCAAGGGGAGGGGCCAGGGAGACAATTCTGCAATACAACTTATGCTTCAGGGCTCCCCAAGATATTAGGCTAGTGTTAAACTGCAGTGACTCTCACCTTAGCCTAGTTTCTTCCATGGCCCTATCCTGCTTCCCTTACTTCTTTACAGATTTTCCTGAGAGCACTCCTTGATTCATCAGAGACAACTGAATCCCTGTCTCAGGCTCTGCTTCTAGGATGCCCAACCTAAGACCCATTTAGTGAGACATAATGATAGATTGGCCCAAGGGAACGTCTTGGTCCTGGCATAGCTAGAGCTTGTCCCACTGGTACGGATTCTGGCAAAAAGCAGATCTGTCATTCTCTAAGGTTCTGGGCTACATGTAAAAATATTTTAGTAGATATATGTTTACCTCCTAACATATACTGCACTTTACTTCTGGTAACTATATTTATTTTGGAGGAAGAGAGAGGAAACTACTCCTTTCTCTTATTCTTGGCTCCTCTATTTGGTGGAGTTGACTTCTCTTTGAGTTCATAGGTGGGTATATGATCCACACTGAACAATCACATTCCCATGACCACAGAGATTGTTTGAGGTGATCATATGACTCTGTCAGAGCCATTGAAATATGAAATTGTTAAAAGAGAAAAAAACTTCCCCCCCATGGATAGGAGCCTTCACGATGAGGGGCCATTATGAGGAAACTGAACATAGAGCCAACACAGTGAAAGACAGGATACTGTGAAGGGAGTAAAATGAGTCCTACCTAGTTGACATTGTTGGAGCTCTTGGTTGAAGCACCACTCAGACATTCCTACCTTAGCTTTCACCTCTTGGATTACACAGGCTAATAATTTGTTTAAGCCAGTTAGGGTGGTATTTTATAACACAAACAAAACAGTTATGACAGGTGCAATGATGGCAAGCCTGCAGCTGCAGGAAAATACATTGTTGCTATGTTAAGAGACCCTGCGTGGCAGTGAAACCTATTCTCAAGAAAGAAAGAATTAGAACTGAGAGATGGAGAGAGGGAAGGAGAGCAAGCAATTTGTATGGGCAATACCCTAGTACCAGGATCCTGTCATTCCTGACACATACTGCTACTTTGAGTTCTCAATTATTTGAACCAACAAATTCGCATTTTTGCTTAAAGGAATAAGAATTAAACTTTATATCACTTTCAAAGAAAAAAGTTCTGATTTACACAATACCCTTTTTAATTTTTTCTTTGAGTCATTTTATTTTTTCCTCATTGAGTTGAAGGCAATCTTTATATATTCTAAACACTGACCCTTTTTATCCATTATTTGCTGTAAATAATTTATTCTACCACTTATTCTTTCCTTTTTTATATTATTTCTCAGTATTGAAAAGGCTGTGATTTTATGGGGTCTAAGTCGACTAGTTTCACCTTTATCATTTTTGGATTATTAGACATGGTTCTTTTGATTGAAAGTGATGGAAACCCAACTCAATCTAGTTTAAATTAAAAGACAATATATTGGCTAACAAAACTGGGAATTTTAGGCTTATTTAGTCCCAAGACCCAACTAGAATCAATTCCAACTGTGTTATTAGGACCATTTCTCTCTCAATCTATTGTTTCTCTGGGCTTCTTTCCCACTGAAACTATCTTCATGTTTTTAAAAACAGCCCATATTCCTATACTTCATAGTTCCAAGGGAAGAAAGACTTTTCTGATGATTGGGCATAGGAATCCCAGGACAACCTCATGGCTATTATGACCACTCTAACAGATATACATTATGTATCCACTCCTATGCCTGTGGCTGTATCAGTATTTCAAATTACTCAAAATGTGCTCCTACAGATTGAAAGAGTTTTTTTTATAGAGGATGGAAGAAGAGAAAACCTGGTTAAGCATTTGATAGCTACCATATTCATCTCTGTCTTTTATGTTTAGTTAATAAAAACTTTTTCTTCCCAAATTATACTAGTCTGTATTTATATAAGGTCTACCGGAAAGTTCTGTCCGTTTCTATCACAAGTTTCGACATGTAAGTACATGTTTATTTGGCACATGTGTGCCTCTCTATTTTTATCACTTAATGTATACATACTGATGTAGCAAATTAACTAAAACAAAGTTGATTCACATTAGTCTTATGTGTGAAGCCATAGTGTACCCATGGCTACTGATAAAGTTCATTTACGCCACTGTAATTTTTACGAATTTCAACAAGGAAGAAATGCTACAGAAGCATGTCTGTCGCATCCACCATATTCCCCGGACTTAGCACCCTCTGACTATCACTTGTTTTTGTCCTTACAAAACTTTTTGAAGGGCAAAAAATTCAAAAATGAAGAAGATATCAAACAAGCACTGGTTCAATTTTTCGCATCAAAAGATAAAACATTTTTCAAAAATGGGATATACAAATTGCCCTCATGCTGGCAAGAAATTATTAATAATAATGGGAATTATATTATTTAATAAAGTTTATTGACGGTAAGAAAAATTTGTATTTTGTTTTATTCCAAAAACAGAACTTTCCGGTAGATCTTACATATACATATATGTATACATATTTATTCATATATTTATGTATTTTTTAATCATCTCATATTTTTACTTTAAACATTTATGTTTTCCTTTTAGAGCTATATTTTATCTAGAATGTATTTTTATTTATGTCATGAGGAAAAAAATCTAACTTAATATTTTTCCTGTATATAAAAAAAACCTATGGTCTTAAAAACATTTGTTGAATAATTGATCTTTCCCCTACCACCCGGAAATGTCATATTCATTCCAAACTAAATTCTAAATTCATGTGGTTCTGTTTCTTGACTAGGAAATGCTCTACTGATCTAGTCTTCTATTCCTGCAACAATTTCATGTTATTCAAATAACAGATAACTTCACTGGGAAGCTCTCCTTTTTACTTGGTCCTACACCTCTTCTAATGGCATGTTTGGGCTGTGGTTCTCTTTGATCCTGTTTCTATTAATCTTCTATCAATTTTAAAATTTATTCAGGAAATTTAAATTTTATTTAAAATTGTTAGTTTTTACCGAAGCAATAAATGAAAATGATTTATAATCTTGTCTCGTGAATGTAAAATTTTCTCTAATCTTTCTGGGAACATTAATTATAGTATTTTTTTTTTTTACAGAAACAGAGAGAGTCAGAGGGAGGGACAGACAGACAGGAACTGAGAGAGATGAGAAACATCAATCATCAGTTTTTCGTTGCGACACCTTAGTTGTTCATTGATTGCTTTCTCATATGTGCCTTGACCGTGGGCTTTCAGCAGACTGAGTAACCCCTTGCTGGAGCCAGTGACCTTGGGCTCAAGCTGGTGGGATTTTGCTCAAACCAGATGAGCCCGCGCTCAAGCTGGTGACCTCAGGGTCTCAAACCTGGGTCCTCTGTATCCCAGTCCGACACTCTATCCACTGCGCCACCACCTGGTCAGGCAATTATAGTATATTTTTACAAGTGTGTTTTTTCTCCTTGTCATCGTCTTTGTTTCAAGTTTCTTTTTTTCTGTTTGTTTAGGTCTCTGATTTTCATGTTAGCAACTTTACACATTAGCTGACTTTTGGCCCTCTGTTGATATTTATATGAACTGGAGTTTACATTTGTAGGTGGGGCATATTGATTGGGGCATCTTAGTAACAGAATGGGCAGGTACCTGGAAGTTTCATTGGGGTACCTGTCCAAATGCCAATTTCTGTAGGTGTTTTGCTCTGGGCTGGTCAATTTCTCAAGAGTAGGCTCCTCCTATCATCTGCATGGTGGGTAGGAGTGTATGTGTGAGTGGAAGGAAGATAGTGGATAGTGATAATATTTGCCTGGCTCAGAGCACAGGATGATGCCAGCATCTCCATTCAGCATGCAAACTTCATTCAATTCCCTGTGTCTACCTCATTCTCAGCTGTGCCAGATATCCATAAGCTGAGAACTTTGGGGCCTAACTTTACCAGGTGACAAACTGTTGATGTGGTAGAGGAAGGCCAAGATTTTCAACTGTGTCCTCCATTTCCAGTACAAACCCTCACCCCTGATGTCAGAGATAAGTGGCATTTCCAATCTCTGAGCCTTTCTGAGGTGCTGAAGCACAAATTGGTTTTCCTTTTTATTGACTCACTCCCATTTACTTAGCAGAACTGAGGAAACTGCAAGCAATGTTAGAGCAAAATTCTGAAACCAAAATACTGTGAGCAGTTATCAAAATTTTATTTAAGTTGTGAAGGAAGGAACCAGAGGCAGACAAAAAACAAACACCCCTCCCAATAAAACAAACGTACACATGCACGCACACACACACACAAACATACATACACACAAACTGGTTTGCTCGTGCTTGAAAAACAGAGGTGTGTGTGTGTGTGTGTGTGTGTGTGTGTGTGTGTACAAAGAGAGCTAATGAAAGGAATTTCAAAGATGATTTGCTAGGTAAGAGTCAAGACTGGTTAACTTTCTACAGGGCAATAAAATCTCTGTGTTTAACCACATAACCAGGCTATAAAACCATAGAATGTACTGGTTTCTAAAGTTAAACTAGAACTATCTGGGACCATAAAACTGTATGGTCCTTCAAAAGCTCTGACTCAATTAGATACACTGTGGCAGAGGAATTACATCCCCTAATACACAAGGAGATGCTTTCTTTCGAACAGGGTTCGATGTGTTTCTTTGAGATATCAGGAATCAGACATAATTTTGCCTTTTCCCCAAGTGTAGAATCACTTTCTCTTTCTCTCCTATGCCAGGTAAGAACATCTAAAATATTATTGATGTCAATAGGTCAGTCATGCCTCAATGCCTGTTGTTTTTCCTTGATGGTTTTGTACTTTTTTTTCCTAATGTATTGTATTTTGGTAAGGTTTGGGGAGGAATCTGGCATTAATGCATGAGCTCAATTATCCTTTTTTTTTTTTTTACCACACATTTCTTTCTGCTCTCTATCTTCCAGGACTTTCTTAAAATACCTAGCTTCTTGGTTTTTCAGTTTCCTGATTCAGTTTCAGTAGGAAAGACCTACTAGTTTCTGTCTTTCATGTGTTTCTGGATTTTATTGGGAATATTCAGGGAATGACAATGTGTACTTTTCACCATTTTGATCCAGGCCTTTTCCTGATTATATCAATGTTTGATTCCAAATGTTGCTCTCACCTCTGGGGATGGAAGCAGATGGTTCCCATTATTCAGATAAACACTGCTGTCACTTGTCAAGAATTAGTAGGTATCTTGTCTTCCAGCCTCTCTACTTGTACCCTCTCCACCCCTATAAGACTGATACCCTTTCAGATAGTTCTTTGGAAGGGCTTTATCTCTGTTTTTCAAATTTTAATGGCCATAAGTAGTACTAGAGAGAGATAGTTATAAATGCAGAATCCCAGACTCCACCCCTAGAAGATGGAGGAGGTGCCTTGGAATCTACGTTTTTAAAAAGGGTCTGGGGCAATGCCAGCCTCAGATAAATAATGTAGGGATGGACTATAATATATCAAATAAAAAAGAATTTATCCATCTATATTGATATTAACATACAACATTTTAAGAACGATAGAAAAGAAAGTTTTTTATATAAAAATGCCAACTAGTCAATGGAAAAGGATGATACAAATGGAAAAATAATTTTACAAGCATTCTAGTAATAACTGATTTAGACAGGATGCATCAATGGAAGATAAGACCATTACAAAGAAAGGGGTTGAGAAAAAAGACATTCAAAAGGTCTAAAAGTATCACCCTAAGAATATTTAGCAATTATAAAAAGGAAAGATACCTTTACCATGGAGAGATACAGTGTTCACCATCCTGACTAAAGGGTTACACTTAACATAATTCATTACTGATGTGATAAGCTGACTGATATGATGCACTGAGATGAACATTCTATCACCTGATATATCTACCAAAATTCTGAACAGAGATTTATTTTTTAGAAAATCAGATGAAATCAGGGTCCCATGCATTATAATGTCATAGTGATTTTAAACACAATGGCTTATTTATTTATTTATTTATTTATTAACACAGAGGCTTATTTAATGGACATGATCAATACTTTGAAACTTTCAGTTCCCTTCTACCACAGAATCCCTTATATTCTGGAAATGACCAGGGAACACTCTTGTGTAGTCCTTTCAGAATCCTCCATTCTCCTTCTGCAAATGTCAATAGTCAGGCTTCTGTTGTATGAAAACAATGAGCCTGTCTCTGCCTTTTTATTTCTTTTTTTTTTAAAAACATTTATTTTATTGGCTTTAGAGAGAGGAAAGGAGAGAGCAAGAGAGAGACAAGAACATTGATCTGTTCCTATATGTGCCCTCACTTAGGATTGAACTGCAATCTCTAACCAATCGAGTTATCTGGCCAGGGCTACCTTTTAATTTCTAATATCTTTGTGAAGTGTATATGATGCCGAGGTTACTCTGTGCTGAAACTGCTGAAATATATCTTGATGCTACTTTCTCACATGATGGTTCTAAAGGGAATACTTTAGACTTCCAGCACCTCACTAAGATTTTATGTGACAACCATCAGTTTCCGTTCTCAGCCCCTCCCCCTAAGACTAAGAAATGGGTCCATGGGGGCTTGCCAGAGGACAGCAGCATAGTCAGTACTGTCTTGCCAGACTTGCCCTCTAAGAAGAGGCTTCTCATTCCACCCACCCACCCAGTGATCCAGCTCGCTCTGGAACTCTCTCATCAGCCCATTTAACTCCTTGGAGTATTATAGCATAAGGAAGTATTCCACAGAGAAGCCAGAGACTTGGATGAAATGGCTGACAAAGCAGAAGAGGGGGTCGTGAGAGATTTAGGAGGCAGCAGCTTCCCTAAAGCTGGCTTCTCTTGATTCCTCTAGGAGGAGTTTCCCTTATCCCTGGGACCTTCAGAAACAAACTCTTTCGCAAAGCTCTGTTCCCCTTAGTTATCCAAACTGTACTCTTCCTTTTTTATTTACACTAATAATAGAGCAATAGGCACATTGTTCTTCATCTTTGTTTTTTCATCTCCTCTTCCTCTCTTTCTAAAATCAACAAATAAATTTTTTATAAAAAGATTTTTAGAGACCTTTTCTCTAGAAGTAAAGTATGATTTTTTTTAAAATAATTTTTTTTTATTCATCTTAGAGAGGAGAGAGAAAGGGAGAGAGAGAGACAGAGAGGGAGAGAGAGAGAAGGTGAGGAGAAGCTGGAAGCATCAACTCCCATATGTTGACCAGGCAAGCCCAGGGTTTCAAACTGGCGACCTCAGCATTTCCAGGTCTACGCTTTATCCACTGCGCTACCACAGGTCAGGCCTAAAGTATGATTTTAGTGCTTCGAATAAACTGAGGTTTTTCTCAACTTCATTTATTAAAAAGAGCTAACAGATTTTTAAAGGCAAAAGAAGTGAAGAATACTGTATGCCAAAAAATCATAAAAATCTCTTAATTGTTCAGTTTTGACAGTATAACTGCTGGCATAGAGAACAATTTCATGACATTATATCATAGTCAATAGGAAGGACATCAGATGTTATTTAAACAGCATTATGCAGAATATGAGAGGAACAGCCAATAGTTTTCATAGAATCATTCATGCTTTACTCAACTTTGAATAAACAATGTTTGTACCTTATGCAAACATCTACCAACATTTATATTTGTATCATCTCCACTAAAAGCAGTATAATCTTCCTCATTGGCTCCTAACTCAATAAGAAAATCTCTGCAAAAATTTGCTCGTTTCTAAAGTCTCACTGGGAAGGGATTTTGTTCAAAATAGCCTTACAAATGAACCTTTACACAAGAGTATTGCACAAGCAAAGGGAACATTTTTCTGCAGTGCAATTACTTGTATCCATGATGATGCCATACAAAAATAAGCCGTTTAGAACTTTGATAACCACTGTAACAATAAATGGAATTATTTTATTTTTAATTACTGCAATTTTGTTCTGGCATTCAGAAGTTTGCTTACAGTTTTGGAATTAGAAAGTACTTCTGGTAGAAGTACATTCAAACAGTCATCTGAGCTGAAAGACTGATGACAATATATAGTGTGGGCAACCATTACAGCTTCTGCTGTGATTATTTTATCTTAATCTAAATTTCTTTTAATCAAACTTTTGTTTTATAGCTTATTTTGATACAAGTTCAAGAAATCACACATTTTTTGCCTGGCCTGTCGTGGCACAGTGGCTAAATTGTTGACCTGAACTGCTGAGGTTGCCTGCCCAGTTAGGTACATATGATAAGCAATCAATGAACAACTAAAAGTGAAGCAACTATGAGTTGATACTTCTCATTCTACCCCTCCTCTCTCTGTAAAATCAATAAATAAAATCTAAAAAAAAAGATCATGCATTTATTCTTAGCTGTTAGTATATGCTGGTTTGTATATAACATTCTACCATTTTCAATATTGAATGGACAGTTGCATACTGCACAAAGAGCTTCACAAGGAATCTTTTCTCATTTAATAAATGTCCACTTTTTAGAAAATTTATCATGAAATTCACACTTGCCTTTTGGCATTTTGGGATGCAAATGAAAAGAGGAAATGTTGGGGAAACAGCTGTGTTAGGCTTGCTTGCTGGTTTACCGGCTGCAAGCATTTTGCTTGATTAGTGCATGAGCACGTGGCAGCACCAAGTGTGGATAGTCTATGTAAGGCTATGGGTGCTTGTGCTCAATGTGGATTGCAGATGGCAAATTGAGGATTTTCAGCCTGCCACTGTGAGGGCCCATTTTTGCTGTTTGTCCTGCTAGTTTGCTTGTTTGCCATTGTAAGAATTTATTAAACAGGAATGGCCCAATGCTCTTTGGTTCTGCAGTTTCTCTACCATCTGCCTGAATCCAATGAGGACCTGCCTGGCTTTGGCCACTGGCATTACATCTGGCATAGTTGGCAGGATTCGGATCAGATCAGTATTGAGCCAATGACACCCTTGATGGGTGGGGTGCAGGAGTGGTCATTGTTCTCCAGCATATGTTCCCAGTGGCTGTCCTTTTGGGGGTCATGAGCTGGGTGTTTTATTACAGCCCTGTGAGAAGAAACCAAGAGTTCTGTGTGAGAGGCTGCATGAGATCAAGAGCTCCAGGATGAGCTGCAGTCTGAGCACTGACAGCAGCATGAGCTGGAATGGTCATTGGAGAAAATGTTGCAGATTTGAGAACTGCTGGTTAGGCTACAGGCTGAGAACCAGCTGCAGCATGAACTGGAACAAGTGCTGGAGAAGGAGGCCAACTGGGTTCAATAGCTGCAGTGTGAGATGCAGGCTGAGCAACAATGATGCCTGGAATTGGAACAGTCTCTGGAGAAGGAATTATGGGTTCATGAGTTGTAATTAGCCCAGGAAGCTGAACAGTGGCAGCAACAGGTGTTGGCAAAACAATTGTGGGTTTAACAGCTCAAGTCTCAGCTTCAGGCCGAGAGCCAGCAGCTGCAGGAGCTAAAACAGTCACCAAAGAAGGAGCAGCATCCATGCAAGCAGAGTGGCTTGGAGTTGGTAGGAGCAGGTGTTTCCAAATCCTCCTCTTCTGAGGAGGAGGTTTGGCCTGAAACTGTCATCTGCAGACTCAAAGCCCGGCTGATGGTCACCTAGAAAGTAAAAACCCAGCAGCCAAGAGTCCCTCAGGGGCAGGCACAACTCTCTCTGCAAGTTGTTGAGCACTCTGTTGTCCAGCCCTACACCCAGGCAGAGCTGATGGAGTTGGAGGCACAATTCAGGCAGAAACTGATCAAGTCCCCGACAGCCTAGTTGCTGCTGTTGTGGGACATAGGGGTGAATGGCATCACGCTTTCCAGAACAGAGATAGAGAAATTGGCCGCCATGATCATGTACTCCTCCTTGAGATAGTGTCTTCAGAACTGCCACTGCAACCCAGGAAACCATACCCTATTAGAATGGATGATAGCTGCCATTCAGATAGTCTGGCACAGGGGTCGGGAAACTTTTTGGCTGAGAGAGCCATGAAAGCCACATATTTTAAAATTTAATTCCGTGAGAGCCATACAATGACCCGTGTACGTTACACATTATTCAGTAAAAATTTGGTGTTGTCCCGGAGGACAGTTGAGATTGGCTCCAGCCACCCGCAACCTTGAACATGAGCGGTAGGAAATGAATGAATTGTAATACATGAAAATGTTTTATATTTTTAACGTTATTTTTTTATTAAAGATTTGTCTGTGAGCCATATGCAGCCATCAAAAGAGCCACATCTGGCTCAGGAGCCATAGGTTCCCAACCCCTGGTCTGGCAGAATGCTGGGGACTTGCTGGGGGCAGTGAGTTGGTGACATTCATATACGGACCTGTGCCAGGCCCTTTAGGAACTAAGTATAAACAATGCTGGTTTCAGTCTGAGGTCCTGTGGGCCAGATGAGGAAGTGTTTACAGCCAGGATGAGGGACCTTATTCTCTGTAGCACCCCATCAGCCTTTTTTGGGTCACTAGTGTCCATCTTGGGCTCCTATGAGGGGCAGCCCATCAATGTGGTTACACAGTGGCGGATTTGGGGGTGGAGACAGCATGGGACTGTAAGGTTGTGAGGGCTGCTGCCCATGCTGTCCCCTCCAACTAACAAGAGAAACGGGCCTGTAAAGGTTACCTGAACACAGATGTGGGTAGATTTGATAGCACCCAGGGCAGATATAAGTTAGATGGCTGGTCTAAGAAAGTCCTGTTAGAGCTTTGGAGGCAGCTTAAGCCATAACAGAAGTTCTAGCCGCTGAAAAGGCAGGGAAGACGGGTGGCCCCGGGAGCTGCCAAGAAAATGGCTTGTTTTCGGGTTGCATTGTTGCAAGATTACTTGTTGGAGTCAGCTGTGGAAGAGGAGGATTTCCCCCCCCCCCAAGACCTATTATCTCAGTTTGAATAGGGAGGAAGGCCAAGAGACTCATTCAGCAGGAATGGGCAGGGGCTGGAGGATCCATGTGAAATTGGCAATACACTGGTCTCCTCCTAAGGTACAACAGGTATTGGCATTAAGAGGTAATAGGTTCTTTTTACAGCAGCAGCATCTAAGAGAACTGTTAAGGCAACACAGGCTTTGAAGGTATTTGACCCTGCCAGGTCCTGTAAGCTTGCTAAGGGGTTTAGATGAGGCTTATGGCAACAGAGTGCTTATGGAAAGGTGCTGAGGTCCGTTAATAAAGAGCTGTATGGCTAATGGCCTGTAATGAACATTTACTTTGGTGATTTGCACAGACAGCTGGGCTATCATGGACTGATCATTGAGCAGTGTAATGGACTCTTGGTCTGTGACCAGAGGCAGGCACCAGCTCTCTTGCTGGTGGACACACCACTTGTAGACAGTACTATGAGAGACCCTTTTGGAGGGCTGGCACCTGTGGAGGCCTTCCTGCACCAGGAAGCTGCTCTCACCCAGTTGCAGAGATGCACCAAGGACACTGTTTCAATGGACATGGCCCTGGACTATATAGGCCCTCCCACCTACCATGGGACAGGGGCTAGAGGTGGGCCTCCAGTTAACACCCTGGGCAGAGTGCTCAGCGAAACATTGTTAAGGGCACCTTTGTAATTATTGTATAATTTGTGCTGTTGCTGTGATCTCTGTTTCTGTAATGTACCTCACTCCTCGCACAGGAACAATTGTGGAAGATACCTGTCATGTAGATTGTGAAGTGAGCAACCCTAAAGGGGTGGAATGTTGGGAAAACAGCTGTGTTAGACTTGCTCGCTGGTTTACCAGCTGCAAGAACTTTGCTTGATTAGTGCCTGAGCATGTGGCTGTGCCACGTGTGGACAGTCTATGTAAGGCTATGGGCACTTGTGCTCAGCGTGCCTGCCACTGTGAGGGGCCATTTTTGCTGTTTGTTTGCCTGAGAAGCAGTTTTCCCCTGCTGGTTTGCTAATCTGCCACTGCAAGAATTTATTAAACAGCTTTTTGGCTCTGCAGTTTCTCTACCATCTTCCCAAATCCAATGTGGATCTGCCTGGCCTCAGTCACCGGAATACAGGTAACAATATCCAACAAGTGACTTGCCAAAAAAATTCTGGTCATGGAATATAAAGTAAATATTATATCTTCAGTATTAAGAGAACCTCAACATACCTTTTAAAAAATATCAACATTATTTAATTTAAAAGCTTAAATATGTTTGCCTAGTTGATAAGGTTCAGCTTAACTAGAACTTTCAGACCCTAAAACATAGTTACATTGCTTAGATGTTAACTTTTTTTTTTTTGTATTTTTCTGAAGTTGGAAATGGGGAGGCAAACGGACTCCCACATGCGCCCGACCGGGATCCACCTGGCATACCCACCAGGGAGCAATGCTCTGCCCATCTGGGGCGTTGCTCTATTGCGACAAGAGTGACTCTAGCACCTGAGGCAGAGGCCATGTAGCCATCCTCAGCGCCCGGGGCCAACTTTGCTCCAAGGGAGCCTCAGCTGTGGGAGGGAAAGAGAGAGACAGAGAGGAAGGAGAGGGGGAGGGGTGGAGAAGCAGATGGGCTTTCTCCTGTGTGCCCTGGCCAGGAATCAAAGCTGCGACTCCTGCACGCCAGGCCAACACTCTACCACTGAGCCAACCGGCCAGGGCTGATGTTAACATTTTGAAGTGGATTGTGCAATTGTTGAGTTGTTTCCCCAAACAATATTTTTAATGTCTGTCACTTAAGATGATTTTACCTAGGCCTAGAATTAAATTATATGTGCACAAATGGTTAGCTGGAATGTGTTTTTCTTGTGGTCTTATTACAGAAACGAGGTATTAGAAAGTTTTTGGTTGTTTAAATAATTTCAGGGTTAAGTCTTAATCTTCCCCAAACTGTCAAATTTAGTCCCTTGCCAAAAAAATTGTATGCTGGTATTTCAGTTTTGGTAACACAGTTGTGTGTCTTTGAGAAACTGAAATAGTCTTTTGTGCCAGGTCAGATAAGAAGAAAACTCTAGGGGAATGTCGGGGATGGGATAGTTTATACTTCTCTTACATTGCTTATTTTTTTTTTTTATTTCCTAACATTTTAATTAAAATACTTTAAAGAAATAAACCACACAGAAATGTTAAAAAAAAGTACTACAAAAGGATTATAGGCATACTATGGATGAGAATTCTTTTTATAAAAGATACACAATAGGGAAGAAAATGAACAGTTTTTATATACTCTTTATACATTAATTTAATTTTAAACCATAGCACTAAAAGCTTTCCGAACATTGGCAAGAAAGGCTGAAAAATTTTTGGTCTTCCTTAAATTCTCCTGAAATTCTGCTAGGCATTCAAGATGAGGAGCACTATCTGACACTTCATAGTCCCTTGCTTCATTGAGGTGCAGGCAAAACATAAATTGGCTATCAGGATGCTTTGGGTCAATATTAGTGAATATAAACTGAAGTTTGTCACCATAAATTTTTCGAATTTCTAGTCCAAGTCGATCTTTATACAAGTCTACAGATTTCTGCAGCCTTTCCAACCTCTCTTCACTAGTTCTTTTAGCACTGGAAATAGTTTCCTTCTTCCTAGCATATTCTTCCTTAAGATCCTGGATAGTTGCAGTCAGTACTTCCAAATCCTGCTTTTTGCCATTTACTTCAACAATCAGTTTTAACAAGTTTTCTCTTTTTTCTTGTATGAGCTTACTCTGCTTGCAGATCTGATTTTGATATTCTAGATACGTCTGAACCATTCGTTCTTCTTCCTTTAATTTTACAGACAGCTTTTCTGCAAATGCTTTATTGATGTCCTCGTAGGTATCTCTTAGTCCCGCCATCTGACAGGAGGTATCACTGACATTGCTTTTGAATTTATTCCAAAATTCATTTATGTTTTTATCTAACAGTGCCAATTCATCCTCTATCATTTTGTAAGACAATGCCGCCGCTTCCTCGCACCCCAGGTCAGTTAAGGCCGCAGTAAAATGAGACTGGGGGCCGGGGGCAGTAGTCCAGGTGGAAGAAGCCATTGAGGGTGGTCCCGGACCTGGACAAGTCAGCCGCCGCTCCGGGCAGCCTGGCACCCGCCGCCTTCCACGCACAAGTCACGGGCTGCCTGCACCTAACCGCCGGGATGCAGACCCACCGCCCTCAGCCCCCTTACATTGCTTATTGAATTGTGTGAATGGAATAACTAGTGTGTATCTACCTACCCCTGGATTATGACCCAAGTATAAAGCCTTACACTTAGAGGAAGGAGACTGACATTTACTGTGTCCTCTCTTACTTGCTTGCCCCCAATGCTAGGTGCTGTATTTGATTTAATCTAGTTCTGAAAATTACACTACCTGGTAGATAATATCCCCATTTTTGTAGTTGAAGAAGGTGGAGCTCAGAGAAGTTTAACTAATTCACCAAAAGTACCACAGCTGGTAAACAGTCAAGTCATCATTCAAACCTTCACCAGAGACCAATTTGGTGATGATTGATAAGGTTTTTCATCTAACATCATAATCTAAAAACCTATTTAGAAACAATTCCAATAAGATTAAAATGAGTGATTGGCTTTTTTTTTTTTTTTTTTTTTTACTTCCTGTGGTAGTTGACTGTACTTTTTGAACCCACTGAAAATTTTAATTTAAAAAAAGCCTAGAATACACCGATGATTCTTTTCAGTATCCCGCCTATATGGTCTCAGCCTAATATCCCCCAGGGGTCTTGGGTTCTGGCTATTAAAGGAGGCAGACTCTCCCCCCCCCCCCCATAGCATCTGCTTCTAGGAAACTCAGGGTAGAAAACCCGTGGGGCAAAGCAGCTGTCGGATGTGGAGCCAGCCCGGGCGGGGCCAGCCAGAGTGAGACTGTCGGAAGGAGAGGGCGTGGTTGGTAGAATGACTGATGGGGAGTGTGTCTTGGCAGGAAGCAGGGGGCGGGGTGAGGTGTGGCAGTTAGGAGTTGTGGTCAGCCGGGACTTGCCCAGGCATGTCTCTGCTGCCCTCTGCCGGCCAGCAGCGTGGGACTCTATAAAAGGAGTAGAACCTTCGCTTCCTCACAAGTTCGGGCTTTCGCAGCGAGGCTGGCATCCGGGAGGGTAAGGGGGCAGGGGTGCAGCCCAATTACTTGAGGATCAGAGCCACGCCTACCCTAGGGCCCTGGCTCGGGCCTAGGCCTCGTGCTGCTCGTGCTGTCAGGCGCACACCGTGGTGCATACTGCGGGACGAGGGGCGGGGCCTGGCCGGGCGGTGGCGTTAATTGGGCACGGTGCCGACCGCACGTAGCACCGATTGGACGGCACTTCCCGCCTCCCATAGGCCGCTTTAAATACCACAGCGGGACAACCGTTAGCTCCGGGGCTCGACGGGCTTATCTCCAGGAGTGAGCGGGCAGGTTGAGCCACGGGCACGGGCAGATTCCCCGACAGCGGGGTGCGCCAAGGGAGGCTGCAGGGAAGCACGCGGGCCGGCAGGCCGTGTTGGGGAAGGAGAAGCCCTGTGGAAAAGGCGGGCAGGTGCCATGCTGGTGCTGAGGGCGTGAGCTGTGGCCGGGTGTCCTGAAGGCCACGCACGCCTTGTGCGGGGAGGGTCTGGGGGTCCCAAGGTAGGCCGTCAGCGTTTCGCCGGCTCCAGCTGGTATCCTGGGCCGGGGTGTGGCAGTCAGGAAAGGACACGCAGTTAGAGGCCACCGAGGTCGCGGGCCTTCCCGGGTCTGGACTCTGTGACTGGGGGCCACGCTGGGGAAGGGAAACCGCGCGGGGGGGGGAGGCTCGGCCGGTGTGGTTATGGTTTCAGGGTGGAGGGCCGAGGCGGTTCCATGGTCCCTTCCCCGGTGTCCATGGGTTAGCTTTGGAAACTGGGAGTGTGCTGGGTGAGGGGCGGGACCCGGAGCGAGGCGCTTCAGCGAGAACCAAGCGCTCACACCTTTCCCTGGATGCCCCGGCTCGGGCCCAGGTCTCAGTATCTGCACTTGCCAGCTTGTGTTCTCGTGGGTCCTTCCTGTCGGTCCTGTTCTGATGTCTCCTGTATCCGAATAATGACAAGAATAAAATGGATCTGTGCGCTGAGTTGGGGGGGGGGGCGGGAGTGAGGGAGGGCAGCACAAGTGTTCTATTAAATAGCTGTGTTGATATTTTAGTCGTTGGAGAACATTGTGCAGCTCTCCTCCCCCCTCCCACCCCTCTCCGCAGTAAGCAGGTCTTTTACATTTGGAAATGTTGGATGTCTGTTAAGATCCTACGAGGTCTGTTGCTGTGTGCGTTCATTTACCTTCTGGGAAAAGAGTAGGTGGTGCCTCCCCTATTTGTCTGGTAGTTTGGGTTTTTGTTTTAAAACCTTAACTTTTTTTCTGGCTGCTTATACATGTCTAGCTTCTCGCCGGTTCTCTGCGTTATCTGAAAGTGGTCCAGGGCTTTCTAGCCTGCCTGTTTGACACAAAACTCTACTCTTCCTGAACAATTATTCTGTCCTGGCTTTCCTGGGTCGTTCTGTTGTTGCTTGCTCTGCTACATAGTATTTCGTGAGGATATTTTAACTTGTGTACTTATGGGGGTGAAAAGATAAATGTGTCATTTGTTTCCTTCTAGAGTTAGCATTCCTCTCAGCAGCACACATTTGCCTTCTTAATGGATGGTACTCCATTCTTGGCTCTATTGAATTTAGCCTTCCAAAGGAAGGAGGGAGCAGTAACTGGATTGTTTAGTTTTGAAAAATATCTGCCTGGCTACATGCTAAGTAATTTTCCTTTCCTTTGGCTGACTTCTTGCACAAAAGTAGACTTAGAAACTAAACCAACTTGTCAGCTTTGTGTGCCTGTTGACCATACCTAATTCTTTTGTGCTGTATTTCTTATTTCAGAGTACTTTGTAAATTACATTTAAATTCAGCTTGTTTCACCTCTGTAAGTCTGTGCCAACAATTCCTGGTCCTAAGCAGACGAAGGCACCTACTATATATATATAATATATATATAATATATATAAAAGAATTTTTTTTTTTATTGATTTCAGCAAGAGAGGAAGGGGGAGAGACAGGGACATAGATCTGTTCCTCTACATACCCTTACCAGGGATTGAACCAGCAACATCTGTGCTTCAGTATGATAACCAACCAAGCTATCTGGCCAGGACTGCAGTGTACCTATATTTTAAGTATTTCAACTTTTTAATTAAATTTTAAAATTGTGAAATAAAATGTCCTAGTCTTCAATCACACAAATATACCATCATTGCAACAAAATGGGAAAATAAGTATATGTAAAGCTACATTTATGACTGAGTATTGGGAAAATATCAAAGATGTATGTATGTATGTATGTATGTATGTATGTATTTAGTGAGAGGTGCAGAGGCAGAGAGACAGACTCCCTGCATGCACCTTGACCAGGATTCCCTGGGCAAGCCTCCTACAGGGAGATGCTCTGCCCATCTGGCTTGCTGTTCTGTTGCTCCACAACTGAGCTACTTCAGCACCTGAGGGAAGGTCATGAGCCATCCTCAGTGCCCTGGGCCAAATTGCTCAAACCATTGAGCCAGGGCTGCAGGAGGGAAGAGGGGGGGGGGGGAGAGAGAGAGAGAGAGGTGGAGGGTTGGAGAAGCAGATGATTGCTTCTCCTGTGCGCCCTGACTGGGAATCGAACCCAGGACTTCCACATGCTGGTGAATGCTCTACCGCTGAGCCAATTGGCCAGGGCCTGAATGCATTTATAGTAGACATTTGATGATGGACTAGTGTATTTTGGACAAGTGATAAAATAATGACTTATATAATTAATGAATTAGTATACCATATCTTCATTTTAGCAAAACCAGTAAATATGTTATAATTAAGGATTTTACTTATTTTGTGTTCTATTGACAGTAAGGGTTAAAACAATATATAATTATTCAAAATACACTAATTTGAGTATACTTTTTATCAAAAACTTGAAATAAGTATAGATTATTTAAGATTTTCAAATATTAAAATTCTTTTAAAATTAAGATGAAATACAAATTATTAATGAACATTAATAAAATTTTTTTAATAACACTAAAGCTATTTACTTTCAAATAAGTAAATTTTATTAAATATTTTTATAAAAATTAACTTAGTCACCATTCTAGTGTTTGCTTCCCATCTGCCATTTTAAAGAGTCTATATCACGTTCATGCAGTTATGTCTGGATTTATGTCTAGTATATTCAAATTGAAGAATTATATGAATTACTTAGAACTACAAATATTTCTCAGTCACTCTGTGCAAATGTTGCAAATACTGCACACAAAATTGCTAGAACTTCCAGGGCCACAAGTTGGACTGCAAAGAGAAGCAAGAAAGTGGACATTTGGCATTATTAAGAACTAATTCTTCATTATGCAAGAATCAACTGTAAACTCTGCCAGGGGAAGTATTTCAAAGTTAACTGTGTACTATTTTTCTTCTTACCTGGGAGCACTTAGGTTGCTCAAATTGTACCTTTATTCTGAAGCAGAAAACTAAAATGTCAGAATCAATACAACCTACAACCTTCTCTGCATGGTTTTAGCCTCCCCTCTACCCTTGAACTATTTTAACCTAGTTTTTATTATGGAAGATTTAAAAAATATATAAAATAAACGGAATAGTGTAGTTAACTGCAGTCCCCTGCAGAGGGATAGGCAAAGGAAGTGTTTCTTTGGGACTTGATGGGTGTGAGGTATGAGAGTGAAGGTGTTTATGGTTATAGGTCTTGCTGGGCCAGCACTGGGTACTGGATTTTGAGTGAATAGAGAATCCCTTGTGCTCCTTAATAAAATTGTGTGTAAGAGAGAGACAATGATGTATAAAACTTCATATCTATTTTCATGATTTGTGCTTTTTATGTCTTAAATCTTCCCATGTAGTTAAAGTCTGAGAGATACCCTAATAGCT
Source organism: Saccopteryx bilineata (assembly GCF_036850765.1). Classification (NCBI taxonomy): domain Eukaryota; kingdom Metazoa; phylum Chordata; class Mammalia; order Chiroptera; family Emballonuridae; genus Saccopteryx; species Saccopteryx bilineata. The sequence goes on from NC_089495.1 coordinate 184,514,654, forward strand.
TTTAAACATTTGTACTTTATATTAGGTAGTTAATTCTTCTAGAGTTTATTTTTGTGAATGATGGGAGATAAAAGGTCTAATTTTAATTTTTCTTATGGTGAGTTAATTTTGCCATATCATTTATTACCTAGTTTAACTTTTCCCCTCTGATTTGCAAAACCTTACACATATATGAATTTCTAGTATATGTTTGGGTGGTATGCATTTGAATTCTGTTTTATTGATCCATTTGTCTATTTCCTATTCTAAATACTGGTTTTTTAAAGTAATTGTGACTTTGATATGTTTTAATATCAAATGAGATTATTCTCCCCTTTATGTTATTATTTATTTATTTATTTATTTGAGAGAGGCAGGGAGAGAGACAGGAACATCGAGCTGCTCCTGTATATCCCTGCATGGGGAGTTGAACCTGGCAACCTCTGTGCTCTGGGAGACGTTCCAACCAACTGAGCTATCCCACCAATTTTCATTAATTTTTAGAGAGAAGGAGGGGAAGGGAAGCATTTGTTGTTCTACTCAGTCATTCATTTCTTGGTTACTTCTCTTGTGTACCCTGACTGGTGATTGAACCTGCAACCTTGTTGTTTCCGAATAACACTCTTAACAACTTCTTTCTTTCTTTCTTTCTTTCTCTTTCTTTCTTTCTTTCTTTCTCTCTCTCTCTCTCTCTCTTTCTTTCTTCTCCTCCTCCTCCTCCTTTCTTCTCCTCCTCCTCCTCCTTCCTTCTTCCTTCCTTCTTCCTTTCTTCTTCCTTCCTTCTTCCTTCCTTCTTCTTCCTCCTCCTCCTCTTCTTCTTCCCCTTCCCCTTCCCCTTCTCCTCCTACTCCTTCTCCTCCTCCTTCTCTTTCTTCTTTTCTCCTCCTCCTTCTTCTTCCCCTTCCTTCCTTCCTTCCTTCCTTCCTTCCTTCCTTCCTTCCTTCCTTCCTTCCTTCTTCTTCCTACCTCTTCCTCCTCCTCCTCCTTCCTTCTTCCTTCTTCCTCCTCCTCCTCTTCTTCTTCCTCCTCCTCCTCTTCCCCTTCCCCTCCTCCTCCTTCTCCTTCTTTTTCTTCTCTTCCTCCTCCTCTTTCTTCTTCTCCTTCCTTCCTTCCTTCTTTCTTCCTTCCTTCTTCCTCCTCCTCCTCTTCCTCCTCCTTCTCTTCTTCCCCTTCCCCTCCTCCTCCTCCTCCTTTTTCTTTTCTCCTCCTCCTCCTCCTCTTCCTACTCCTCTTCCCCTTCCCCTTCTCCTCCTCTTCCCCTTCCCCTTCTCCTTCTTTTCCCCTTCCCCTTCTCCTTCTCCTCCTCCTTCTCCTTCCTTCCTTTCTCCTTCCTTCCTTTCTCCTTCCTTCTTCCTTCTTCCTTCCTCCTCCTCTTCCCCTCCCCTCCTCCTCCTTCTCCATCTTTTTCTTCTTTTCTCCTCCTCCTCCTCTTCCTCCTCCTCCTTCTTCTTCTCCTTCCTTCCTTCCTTCCTTCCTTCCTTCCTTCCTTCCTTCCTTCCTTCCTTCCTTCCTTCCTCTTTCTTCTTTCTTCTTCTTCCTCCTTCTTTTCCTTCTCCTCCTTCTTCTCCTTCTCCTTCTCCTCCTCCTCCTTCTCCTTCTCCTTCCTCCTTCTTCTTCAAGAGTTTGAGAAGTATCGGTATAGTTCTTCAAATGTATAATAGAGTTCACCAATGAAGCCATCTTGTCCTGGACTTTCTTTGGTGAGAGGTTGGTTTTGATTACTGATTCAATCTCCTTTTGTAATCAGTCTGTTTATATTTTCTATTTCTTCATGATTGATTCAGTATTACTAGGTTAGATATTTCTTCTAGCTATCGTTTCTTCTAGGTTGTCCAATTTGTTAGCATATAATTGTTCATAATCTCTTATGATCCTATGTATATATTTCTGTGCTATCAGCTGTAATGTATCCTCTTCATTTATTTATTTCTGTCCCCTCTCTTCCTTTTTCTTGGTAACTCTAGCTAAAGGTTTGTCTGTTTTGTTTATATTCTCAAATTTTCAGCTGTTAAAAAAATGTCAGCTGTTAGTTTCATTGATCTTTTGTATTCTTTTTAATTTTTGTATAATTTCTTTCCACTCTGATCTTTATTTCCTTAATGTTTTCTCTTTTCTTTCTTTCCCCTTCCCTCCTTTCTTCCTTCCTTCCTTCCCTCCATCCCTCCCTCCCTCTTTCCTTCTTCCCTCCCTCCCTCCCTTCCTTCCTTCCTTTCCTCCCATCCTCCTTCCCTTCCTCCCTCCCTTCCTTCATTTCCTCCCTCCCTCCCTCCCTCCCTCCCTCTCTCCTTCCCTCCCTCCTTCCCTCCTTCCTTCCCTCCCTCCCTTCTTCCCTTCCCTTCCCTTCCCTTCCCTTCCCTTCCCTTCCCTTCCCTTCCCTTCCCTTCCTCTTTCTTCCTTCCTTCCTTCCTTTCCTTTCTTTTTTCTTTTATATTACAAGTGAGAGGAGGGGATTTGGGAGACAGCCTTCCACATGCACCCAGATCAGGATCTACTCGGCACCTCCCCCCCCCCCATCTAGCACCAAAACTCTGCCTATCTGGGGCCATGCTCACAACTGAGCTATTTTTAGTGCCTGAAGTGGATGTTCCATAAAAACATCCTCAGTGCCTGGACTGATGTGCTCAAACCAATTTATCCATGGCTGTGGGAGGGGAAGAGAGAGAGAGAGAGAGAGAGAAAGAGAGAGAGAGAGAGAAGAAGAAGAAGAAGGAGGAGGAGGAGGAGGGGGGAGGGGGAGGAGGAGGAGGAGGAGGAGGTGGTGGAGGTGGTGGTGGTGGTGAGGTGGAGAAGCAGATGGTCACTTTTCCTGTGTGCCCTGACAGGGAATTGAACCCAGGACACCTGTGTGCCCTGACAGAGAATTGAACCCAGGACATCCACATGCAGGACTGATGCTCTCTACCACTGAGCCATCTGTTCAGGGCGAGATCTCTCTCTTTCTTTTTTTGTATTTTTCCAAAGTGAGAAGGGGGGGGTAGTCAGGCAGACTCCTGCATGCGCCTGTCCGGGATCCACCTGGCATGCCCACCAGGGGGTGATGCTCAGCCCCTCTGGGGTGTTACTCCGCTGCAATCGGAGCCATTCTAGCACCTGAGGCGGAGGCCATGGAGCGACCCTCAGCGCCGGGTGATATCTCTCTTAATATAAATGTTTATCACTATAAACTTTACTCCTAGAACTTCTTTTGCTGCATACTGTAAGTTTTTGGTATGTTGTGTTTCTGTTTTTGTTTGTCTCAAGATGTTTTTTGATAATCTCCTTTGATTCATTGGAGTTGTTCAGGAGCATGTTGTTTAATCTCCACATAGTTGTGAATTTTTCAGTTTTTTTCTTGTAATTGATATCTGTATTTCATGCCATTGTGGTTGGAAAACATACTTGATTTGATTTTAATCTTTCTAAATGTATTAAAACTTGTTTTATGGCATATCCTGGAGAATGTTTTACAGTTTATGAATTTTAGTACAGTATGTACTCTGCTCCTGTTGGATAAAATGGTCTACATATGTCTGTTAGGTCCATCTGGTCTAATGTGTATTTATACTTTAATTTTATTTAGAAAATTAAATTTAATGGGGTGACATTAGTCAAAAAGAGTACATAGGTTTCAGATAAACACTTCTATAGCATTTGAACTGTTGATTATGTTGTATAATAATGTGTAGTTTAAGTCTTTCAGCAAATGTTATTCTATACTTTTCATAGTTTCTATTGTTTGCTATCAGTTTTATTGATGGTACTTAAAAGTAATCTTTGCTTTTTACTTTCTGGCATCTTTTAATATTTTTGTCTTTGATTTTCAGCAGTTTTCTGTGGTGTACTTGGGTATTTTTTTCTTTTTCCTGCTGGGGTTCATAGGGCTTTTTGAATATATAGTTTGATGTCCTTTATGGTTTTGGGAAATTTTCAGTTATTTCTTAGGTATTGCTTTTGCCCATTCACTATCTCCTATCATGGGATTCCAGTTACACATATATAGGGCTTTATAATTTATCCTTTATGTTATTGCTCTTTTAATACCCTAACATATTTTTGTGTCTGCTTTCTTCTGGGTATTTTTTTTTCTGATTAACCAATTTTTATTTCATCTGTGTCTAATCTGCAATTTAAATCCATCCACTTTGTTCTTGACTTAATTTTGTTATTGACTATTTTTGTTTCTAGAATTATTTGGTTATTTTTCAATATTTCTTTTCCCCCCCTTTTATCACTACCCCTACTCAGTTTCCAGTTCTCTGCAAAAATTTTTAGTTTGTTTAATAATCTTTATGTACACAGTACTTACACTTAGTTTAAAATATTTGTCTAATAACTGTCCCATCTGGAGATCCTGTGAGTCTGTTTTATTACCACTTAATAAGTTCATTCAAGTCTTTGAATTGCATGTAAGTGTGTATTGCTTTGGTTGCATACTGTAGGTTTTAACATGTACACAAGTTCTTAGGCATTTAAATACTTTGTCATTTCCACCTTTTTGTAGCTTATGGACTATTTAAATGGATATATTTTAGTTTCTAACTATGATATATAGGAAATCTGAGGCTACTTTTGTAGCTGATTCTAAAATTTTTTAAGTGAGAGATGGGGAGATTAGATTCCTGCATGCGCCCGGACAGAGATCCACCCAGCAACCCCTGTGTAGTGTCAATGCTTGAATCAACTGAGCTATCCTCAACATCTGAAGCTGACGCTTGGTCCAGCTGAGCTAATCTCAGTGCCCTAGTGGATGCTTGAACCAGTCAAGCGACTGGCTGCTAGAGGGGAAGAGAGAGAAGGGGCAGAGAGAGGGGAAGAGAAGCAGATGGTCACTTTTCATGTGTGTCCTAACTTGGGATCGAACCTGGGATGTCTGCACATTGGGCTGACACTCTATCCAATTGAGCCAACCGGCTAAGGCCTTTTTTATTTTTTTAATGTTTATTGAGTTTAGTGATAGAGGAAGGCAGAGACAGACAGCCATATCAATCTTTCCCTTTATGTGCCCTGACTGGGAATCGAACCTGCATCCTCTGTGCTTCAGGGCAATGCTCTAACCAACTGAGCTATCTGGCCAGAGCTGGGGTTTTTAAACTGTAAATATGTAGAACAGATTGTAAGATACAGAAAGTATATGTTTTCTTTTATAGGTGTTTGTTTTGACCTGCCATTTTAAAATTAAGTCAAAATGCCAATAAGACCTGATCTCCAGGTATGTATGTATTCCTGGATCAAAGAAATGTATTTTATTTTATTTCCTAAAATTACTTTTTGTTTATTTATAGGTTTTAAGTGCTATAGTTTTAGGAAAGACAAGTTTTCTTTGTTTATGACATGGTCAAAGGTAGAATAATTTAAATTAAAATTTTATTTCATTTTTTTCAATAGATTTGTTTTCAAAATTATATTAAAAATATTTAAAGTATAGATGCTAATTATTTATGTATATATATATCTTTTACATTGAAAAAATCATGCACTGATTCATGTATAAAACTTATGCCTGGACATATTATATGAAGGTTTAAGTTGTAAGATGCATCTGGGTAGACTACATTTTATTTAACTTCTATGCAGTTCATCCCCAAGTCTGGTGATCTGATTGTAGTATGAAAAGTCCTTATTAATGATGTTTACATTACTACTAGGGATGACAGATTTTATAAAGGTTATACAGTCATGTGTTGCTTGATGATATGGATGCTTTCTGAGAAATGTGTTATTAGGCAATTCTATCATTGTGTGAACATTGTAGTACACTTAAACAAATATAGATGAAACAGCCTATTATACACTTAGGCTGTATGATATATAGCCTGTTCCTCCTTGGCTGCAAACCTGTACAGCATGCTACTGTGCTGAATACTTAAGGCAATTATAACACAATAGTAGGCAATTATAACACAATAGTATTTGTATATCTAAACATAGAAAATATAGAGTAAAAATATGGTATAAAAGATGGAAAATGTTATAGCTCTATAAGGCAGTTACTATGAATGGAGCATGAAGGAATTGAAGTTGCAATGAGTAAATGAGTAAGGAGTGAGTGAATGTGAAGACCTACGACATCACTGTACACACTAATGTATACTTTTTAAACACTGTACACTTAGGCTAATCTAAACTTGTAAAACAACATAAGATTAAATCAAACACAAGAGAAAATGATGTGTTGAGAAACAGTAAATAGAAGATGTATGAGGCTGCTGCAAGCCTAATGGCATACTGTTTTATAGCAGACGTCTATAAGTAGAAAGAGTACACTTTAAAATAATGATAAAAATTATAGTGTTGTAAATACATAAACTAGTAACAGTCATTTATTATCATTATCAAGTACTATGTACTGTACATAATTTTATGTGCTATACTTTTATATGACTGACAGTGGTAGTAGATTTGTTTACACCAGCATTGCCCCAAACATGTGAATAATGGGTTGTGATTGAAGTTACAAAGGCTATGATGTCAATAGGCAATAGGAACATTTTAGCTCCATTATAACCTTATAGGACCACCATCATGTATGTGGTCTGTGGTTGACCCAAACCTCATTATGTGGCACATAATTATACATATGTAATATAATAAGTTAGATGTATGTATGTAATGCTTAAGTCATATTAGTTGGTATAGTTTCTAAATAGTGCTTTTTTTTTTTTACTATTTAAATCTCTTTAAGAAGTTGATAGTTATGTTAAGGTTTTAGCCACGGTATTATGGATTATTTATTATAAAGTTTATTGTACTACTTTCATTAACAGGTATTTGGTTATGACTTTCCAAATTAAGGCATGAAGTGGAAAATTAGTGCAATATGTTTTTTCCTATGTAGAATCTGACCAAAGAAATTTTATCTAAGTACATTACTCAATTTAAGAGTGGGCAGTTTTTTTAAAAAGTGAATTGATATTGTATAAAATCTTGAATTTTCATGTAAAAATAGTTCTCAAATTTCTAGCTTGCATAAGGTGATTAATTTTGGTTTTGATTCAATATATGTGCCATTCACTGTACTTCTCTAGCAGTTGGAAAAATGCATTGATGATGCTTTAAGAAAAAATGATTTCAAACCTTTGAAAACACTTTTACAAATTGATATTTGTGAAGATGTGAAGATTAAATGCAGCAAACAGTTTTTCCACAAATTGGATAATCTTATATGCAGGGTAAATATTTATTTTGTTGAAATGATTGTTGAAATTATTAGATAGCAATCTACTTTCCAGGAAGAAGCATTCCATTGGAAGAAATGAATAAAAAGGCTTTGGTAAGCTTGCTTATGCTTATCTAAATAAATCCTTACTTCACAACTCTTTTTTTTATTTGACGAGCTCCAAATAACATTTTGGAGCATTTTCTAAATAAAATATAAAAATAGCTGTTTTACAGAGTTACCATTGGGGAAAAATAGTGTACCTGTTTGAATAACTTAATCTATTTTTAAAGAGTTATATTGACTTTATTGGGGTGACACAGTGAATACAATTATATAGGTTTCAGGTGCCCAGTTTTACAATATATCATCTATATATTGCATTGTGTGTTCACTGCCTCAAGTCACTTGATCTATTTTTAAGAAACCTATCAGCATATTCTTCATGTTATATGGACGATGCTTGTTGCTTCCAAATAAAAAATAATTATCCAAAACCATGGACTTGATTTATTATATGTAAGGCAGTTTTTTTTGTTTCTTTTTTCATTTTTTTTTTACAGAGACAGAGAGAGAGAGTCAGAGAGAGGGATAGATAGGGACAGACAGACAGGAACGGAGAGAGATGAGAAGCATCAATCATCAGTTTTTTGTTGTAGCACTTTAGTTGTTCATTGATTGCTTTCTCATATGTGCCTTGACCGTGGGGCTACAGCAGATCGTCGAGTAACCCCTTGCTCAAGCCAGTGACCTTGGGTCCAAGCTGGTGAGCTTTGCTCAAACCAGATGAGCCCGCGTTCAAGCTGGCAACCTTGGGGTCTCGAACCTGGGTCCTCCGCATCCTAGTCTGACGCTCTATCCACTGCACCTCTGCCTGGTCAGGCTGTAAGGCAGTTTTATATGTGAGAAAATGTGATTATTGACAATCTTTGCTGGTATTTGATATTTTCATTGGCTCTAAAAGATTGAGTAAAAATTTCTTGTATCTTAGATACATGGAGCTTTTTAGAATGGAAGGTAACTGATTCATTGCATCATAGTTAAAAAGTCTCTTGAATTTATACAGATCTGCATTTTTGTACTGAGTTTGTCATCCCTGGCTTTAGGCAAGTTGCTTTTTCAAAACCACATTTTTGTTCTTTGTCCTGGGAGATTATCATAATGGCTAACTTTCAGGATTTGTGAGGATTACAAAGCATAATGCCAATTCCATACTGTTTTGTGTTAACAGATGTTTAAATGTATACTTTTCATTTCAGGAACTTAATAAAAAAGATATCCAAACTGTTTCACTCGTTCTGGTTTCTTTTGGAAGATGTGGCAGAAATATCAGAATATTGGGGCAAGCTGGACTTCTAACTTTGATAAAACAAGGACTAGTTCAAAAGATAAGTATAGAATATGTAATATTTATATTAGGGAAATATGATGAAAAGGTATGCTTTCTAACAAAAAAAATGATTTAAACTATTGAAAAACAAATTTGGGACTTTATATAAAACTTTGAAATATTTTTATAACCCATAGTATATGTTACAAAGATAAAGATCACAAGGGAACTATACACAGGCTCTTTTGTAACCTTAAATTCACATGATTACCAGAATCCCTAGAACCTTTACTTGCTTTATTTTCTCTTAAGCTCATCTTAATTACTATCAGACTATACTTTTTTTTAAATTAAGTGAGAGGTGGGGAGGCAGAGAGACAGATTCCCGCATGTGACCCCACCAGGATCCACCCAGCAAACCCCCTACCAGGGGCTCTGCCCATCTGGGGCTGCTGCTCTGTTGTCTGGCAACCGAGCTATTTTAGCACCTGAAGCAAGGCCATGGAGCCATCCTCAGTGCCTGAGGCCAGCTTGCTCAAACCATTCGAGCCATGGCTGCAGGAGATGAAGAGAGAGAGAAAGAAAGAGAGAAGGAGGAGGGGTGGAGAAGCAGATGGTTGCTTCTCCTGTGTACCCTGACTAGGAATCAAACCCAGGACTTCCACATGCAGGTCTGACCCCTTACTGCTGAGCCAACTGGCCAGGGCCAGACTATAATTTTTCAAATGTATTGTCAGCCAGCCATGCTAGAATGTAGGATATTTTTGTTTTGTTCATTACTGTATACCCAGTGCCAACAAGAGTGTCTGAGATGTAGTTTACATTCAAGTATCTGAATTAATAAAAATTAAAAATACCAAAAAATTTCAAATAGTAACAATGCCAAAATAATCTAAATGTGATTAATTTATTTTCATTTATTATATGAAAGTACTTGAACTAGGAATTTGCAGGGTGAAATAAAGGTCTTTTGCCTGGAATTAGGGTTTAACTTCATCCGTTGCCTTTCAAAGTGGTGAAAATAAAGTGAGTTACCAAAAATTAAAAACACACAATGTGTGAAAGCATAAATTTATATTTATATAATACTAGAATTTTTATTTTTATTGACTGTTCCTAGGATTACTATTTATACAAATGCTAAATTACTATATATATTAAATTATAAGTACATTCTCAAAATTTAATTCAAATTAACTAGTATATACATTTTCCTTTACATGGTTGCCTGGTTTGAAAAATCCAAGGAGATAATTCTGAGTCGAGGACATTCAAAAGATGAAGCTGTTACAAATATGATAGAAGACTTATTTGATCTTTTGATGGTAAAACCACATTGATTAACTGATGTTATAAAGCATGTGCTTATTTAAAAAAAATTGTGTTCTATATACCCTGTGCCTAAAAGTAACTAATAGATTGATTAGTGTCTTGGTTGGATTAACCTTTTAGGATTGTATAAAACATTTATCTTGAGTAATATAATAAAATAAGTAGTTAATACATAAAAGTTAAATAGTGTGGTGAGTTCAAATGTAATCTGATACTTTATTACTATTTATGGTGGTTTAAATTATAAATATTATCATTTACTTTTCAGGTCATATATGACGTCAATGATGAAGGTATAATAAAGATTTTATTTCTATGGAACAATAATTTGCAGTTAAGAGTTTCAGTATAATTTTGTAGTTCTCATAGTATTTTCCTAATAGGAATTCATTATCTAATTCAATGATCAACAAACTTTTTTTGTAAAAGGCTAGATAGTAAATATTTTAGGTTTTGTGGGTGAAGGAAAAAAATTGAGGATAATATGTAGGTACTTAGGTAACAAGAAAGAAAACAATTTTTCACAAGTGTTTTATTGATGCAATTCAAAAATTCAAAACATAATTGAGTACAGTGTTTTTTGTAATACAAGTACACTAATGAGAATAGCACTTTTTTCGTGGAGATGACATTTCACTTAGGTTCAAAGTTAGCTTTTGCTGTTGTCAAAATTGATTACAAATGTTCATTTGTTAGTGCTTATCTGTAACAAGATTTTATGTATATTGCATTAGAAAATGTCTTTTCATGCAGATAATGACAAATACTGATATCAATTTATAAGCATGATTTTTAATTGAGCATATTTATCACTTGGAAAGCATTTTTAGAATTATATTGGGTTCTTTTTTTAATATTTGTCTTTTAGAATGTCACTACATTGTAAATTGATCATTTTCAATTGAAGAGTAGGTTGAAGCTCCTAAATTGCACAATTAAATGAATTTTGACATGGTAATTTTCTCTTGCACTTACATCAATGTCCATAAATGCTGCTGGACCTGTAGTTAGAACTTGAAAAAAAAATACCCCCTATAAATTTGTGTAGGTATGGCGATGTCACTTGTTTTAACTTTTGGCAACCCAGGAAATACAGAAAGCAGTTTGTCATTACTTGTGATTAAGATAACTTTAGTTTCATTGAAATGACTTTACTGAAGTATAAGTTTCTTAAACAGCATGATTTGCCTTGTAATTTTGGGTTGAATTCATTAAGAAACATTATAAATTCTACAGCCCAAACTATTCACCAAAGTCATTCACTGGTAACTGATGATGGCTAAATTCATGATATTAAATGACATTTACCTTGATGATGCTGGTTCAATATTACATGATAGATTTAAATATTTCCACAGAGTACTTGTTAATGAATAATATAGCCATACAGGAATGGGTTGTGGGTTGCCAGCCCTTGAATTAATGTAACAAAATTTTTAATAGTTCACTGAGAATGTAGAGCATGTTACAACTCTTTATTTTCCATATGGTTAGTCGGTGTCTTGTGCCAGGCAGTCAGTCCAAGTTATTTTACCTTTATGTTGCTTGAGGAAGAATTTCCTAGGATTGGTAATTGAGGCTGATGAATTATTTGTAAATAAAAGAACAGCTGCTATTTGCAGCCTTCAAATCCAGAAGGTTAAAGATCAATTGCCATTTATTTCAGTAGTAGTTAATGCTACTTTTTCATTGATTTTTTTGCAATTAGCATAAGAATCTAGTTTGAATTCTTACATTTTTATGAGAGAAAACAGTCTTAACTCACCGGTGATTATACAGTGATCCAACATGATTTTTTTAAAGTAAATTATTATACCTTTTCCCCTTATTGAGTGATTTTTCTTTTCAATGGGGTTGCTTTGGAAGGTTCTGCAGTTTTGCCATTATTTAAAATTATTTTCAAAATTTGCATTATGATATAGCATGTGGAAAATTCCTTTGAATATATTTAGTATTGATAAAGCCTAGTCTTTTGAGAATAGGGTTGACTTTTTAGAAATAGCTCAAGATATTTAGATCTTCATGAGGTTGACAGGTATTAATGACAGTTATGTAATTTAGTATGACTATTAATGAGGCCAGTTTCTAAAAACCTCAATAGAGAAGTTTCCACTTTTGAATTATACTATTTATTTCTTTCAAAAAAGTGCCTTATGTACCTGAAAGGAGAAGCTGGATTTGGATTCCTTTGCCAGAATTAAGATCAATCACATCTGTTGAATAGTTTTTTCAAAGTCACCATGGCTAGTTAGAAGCAGAACGAGGACTGAATTTTATGCTTCAGGCCAGTCAAGTGGGCCTTCTTCTAAACTGAACTAGTACTTCCTTTACATTAACTTATATAAGTAAAGATTGTCATTTAAAAGAATTCAAAATACATATTTATCAATAATTTAATACTTTTATTCAGGTAAAAGGCAAATAGTGGCAAGTTTTGTACCTCAAATTTGTGCCCTGGTTATTGACTCAAGAGTGAATATTTGTATTCAGCAGGAGGTAAAGTCATTTGTTAGATTTTCCTTTGAAACTTAAAAATGAGAAAGTAAAGAATATTTGGTAGTAATTTATGAAACTGAATAATCATTTTATCTTGGCACTAAGTTATTTATCATGTAGTATAGATCTAATGTCTTAATTCATTGCCTGACATGAATATGTTATCTAAATATTTATTGAAAATGTATAAGCATATGGGTTTATGTATATACGTATAACTCATATGAAAAGAAATTATACCACATACATATTAGAAGTTTATAAGTATTTAAATGCTAAAAATAACCTGTAGTAGTGTGTGGATGTATATACATTTATATAACCATAAGAGCAAATATTAATAAGGAAATATTTTTACTTTCCTAGTTCTTAAAATGATAAACATATTTCATATTGCAAAGAGTATTACTGCTTTAAATACAGAAATCATGGTATATTCTTTTTTTTGATATTCAATGTTTTATGTTTTTTTGTAGTTACTATTTTATACTTTATAGTCTTTCTTCTACTGTTCTCCATTCCCTGCATAAAATACTATGATTAAGAAAAAATAGGCTTCCAAGTTTATGTACCTAGAATATTTTTGTTTCACTGAATACAAATATTAATGGATTGTCTTTTATTTTTTTCTTTTCTAGATTCTAAAAAAAATGAATGCTATGCTTGACAAAATGCCTCAAGATGCCAGGAAAATACTTTTTAACCAAGAAATGTTAATTCTCATGTAATAATTTATACTGCTTTAATTAGTGATTCAAGTCAAGAATTTAAAGGATGTTTTATAAGGCATTAAAGCAACCACGAGTAGAGTGTCGGCCTAGCATGCGGACGACCCGGGTTCGATTCCCGGCCAGGGCACACAGGAGAAGCGCCCATTTGCTTCTCCACCCCTCCACCGCCCTTTCCTCTCTGTCTCTCTCTTCCCCTCCCGCAGCCAAGGCTCCATTGGAGCAAAGATGGCCCGGGCGCTGGGGATGGCTCTGTGGCCTCTGCCCCAGGCGCTAGAGTGGCTCTGGTCGCAACATGGCGACGCCCAGGATGGGCAGAGCATCGCCCCCTGGTGGGCAGAGCATCGCCCCTGGTGGGCGTGCTGGGTGGATCCCGGTCGGGCGCATGCGGGAGTCTGTCTGACTGTCTCTCCCTGTTTCCAGCTTCAGAAAAATGAAAAAAAAAAAAAAAGCAACCATGAGTTACATTAACAATTAAAACTGATAAAATTGTAGTTTTCTAATACAATTTATGGTTATATTTTCTGCAACAGTGTGTGATACCAATTATAAATTTTATTGAAGTTCTCCTTTCCAAATATATGGGTTTTCTGTTTAATTGATACTAGCCTAGTATATAATTTGTTATTTTGATTCACAGGAATAGTATGGGAGAAAGGATTTTAAATGCTGGAGGTAGGTTTTTTTTTCCAAAATGTTTATATTTGAAATTATTATAAATATATTAGTAGAAAGTATCTTTTTAGTCATAATATATTAATATTTTAATTTAGTGAGATTATGTGAGGGAATTATAGACTGACTGTACAGTCAAATAACTTTAATTCAATAAGTAATTACTTTAATAAGTAATTAAATGGTAATATTTGTGGGACTGAAATAATTCAGCATGACAATAGTTTTAATATCATTTCATTATTATGAGTAATAATTAAATTATTATAAATAATTAAATTTGCCAATAGATTTTAATTACTTATGCTAAGAATTCCTCAAATGGTATTTCAGTAAGTTAAGAGGTAAAATATTTTTGGGATTGATATATTTATTCTTAAACAATGTATTTATTAACAACTCAAATTTTCTTTCCTAAGTTTTATGTTAGAAACTTTTGATGTAGTGATTTGCATATAAAATAAACCCCTGGTTTATAGTACTTTGGAATAACTTGAAACATCATATTACATAAAGGAATACAGATTCTGTGATTTATAGACTATATTGTATGAGTTATTTTACAATTTACAACTCTAATAATGAAAGGCATAGTTGTTGAAATATTTAGGAGTTTCTTTTAAATATCCTTTTTAAAACCTTTTCACTCCTTCTTTAATAAATTTGTTGTGTTATTTGGGCTGTATTCATTCCTATAATGATGAGCTAGTTCTAATTCATATGAAGAAAAATGGCAGAAGATGAGTAAATTACACTAATATTTTTTGATATTCCTTATTCTGATACCTTATATTGATTTTTATACAATTTTAATTTTCATAATTCTAAATAACACATTAATTTTTTTCAAGATTATGACTTACAAGTAGGTATTGTAGAAGCTTTATGTAGAATGACGACAGAAAGACAAAGACGAGAACTGGTGTGTCACTGGTTTTCAATGGATTTTATTGCTAATGCATTTAAAGGAATTAAAGACTCGGAATTTGAAACAGTAAGTAGTATAAAAGTAACAAATTAACACTATTTTTTGAAAATTACTATACTTTTAAAAGGTCTCTTTTTTTAAATTAGGATTGCAGGATGTTTCTCAACCTTGTAAATGGCATGCTTGGAGACAAGAGAAGGTACAATTTAATGCAGATTATTTAATCTCAGAAATGAACATGTAAGGATAGGTGATATAAATTTTTATCACTTTGATAACGACAGAACAGTATTTGCAGTGCCTGGCACCTTATAGATGCTCAGGACACATTGGATCACTGAGTGAGTTTACATTTACTTTATTTACTATGGAAAGAAAGAGTGAGGGGTTGTTAAGTGCAAGGAGTCATACTGTTTGGATTTGAATCATAAATTTCTCTCTCCCTGTTCTAACATTGGACAGATTATATATAACCGTACTTTCCTCTGCTTTCTCATATGTAAAATAAGAATACTGATGATGCCTACTTAGTATGTTTGTTGTGAAGATTAAATAAGTATACAATAGTACTTATAATTTTATTTGACTAAGGAAGTATTCACTGAATTTAGCCACTTTTATTAGAAGTATTATTCACTTCTTTTCCCATTTAAGTCCTCTGGGAACTTTCATTATATTAATAGTGTAGGTAAAGTAGGAATCTCTGCTAGAGTTGACAGTATGAAATATAATATGGTGCAATCACTGTAGTCAGAATGGTAGGTTGAGTAGTATCCTCAAAGTAATATGCTTTTTATATAGAAACAAATTTCCATTAAACTTTTAAAAAAAGTAATAAAGAAAGATATATGATTTTATTAAAATTGTATGGCCATTGCCTGATTTTTTTTTTGACCCTAGACATGATTTCTATGACTGGTCAAGCTTATGCTGTGAAGGTTTATTAACTTCTTTTTTTTCCACCTCAAACTTTTTATTTCAGGGTCTTTACATTTCCTTGTTTATCAGCATTTCTTGATAAATATAAGGTAAGTTTTAAATTTAACATATGTTTTAGTTATTGGATGAATTTTGATGCAAGGGTCAAGTGAATTACAGATTACAAATTGACGAGAACAATCAAAATAGTTATATTAGATCAAAAATACAACTGGTCTGGTAGTCTATAACTAAGAGATATTTTATAGCATGACATATTTGTAACCAAAGATATATGAAATATAAAGGCTGTATTTCAAATATTCTTCTGTTTCCTTAATCAAATCCATTATTGATTTATCATCCATGGATATAATATTAAAACTAATACTTTCAACCTTTATTTTCACTTGTAATATTTGTGATTGCTTGGAACTAGCTAATTTCTGTGTATAATGCTAAGCTCTTTTTTTATTCCCAAATTGATTTAAATGCAATAGTTATCGTCTCTACTCACCTTCCTGCTATAATCTTTTCAAAAGAAAAGAAAACTCAACCATGAATATTACATGATCATAATTCTCTGTTGTCACTTTTAAAAGCATAGGATATATTAGTTTTATATGTTTATTTTATTAGCTGCAAATACCATCAGATGAAAAACTTGAGGAATTTTGGATAGATTTTAATCTTGGAAGCCAGACTCTATCATTCTACATTGCTGGAGATAATGATGTAAGTGTTACTCCCTGTGTACTATTTTATATGTATGTATATGTGTATATAAACTATCAATTCAAGAATGTAGGTTTTGTATATTTTTCTAGCTATTTTAAGATATCTGTAATTTTGATTAGCATGTTAATGTATCAAACTAATTAGACATGAAAATTTTCTGATGTTTTATTGCATCAGAAAAATTAATGTTAAAATTTAATACTAGTTTTGTAACACATTTATCAGATAGAAGTTATATGTTGATATCAGATAAAATTTAACATTCATATGAATAAAGTGAAATGAACCTAGAAAAAAGTTACTGAAATACAGAGGCGCCAGAAATAACATCAATACATACTGACAAGTGGTCTCCTTCATTCATATAATCTTCTGTTTGAAAATATTGAGGAGTTGGTTTTTTTTAAAATTTATTTATTAAATTTAATGCAGTGACATTGATAAATCAGGGTACATATGTTGAGAGAAAACATCTCTAGATTATGTTGACATTTGATTGTGCTGTATACCCTTCCCCCAAAGCTAAATTGTCTTCTGTCACCTTCTATCTGGTTTTCTTTGTGCCCCTCCCCTCCCCCAACCCCTCTCTCCTTCTTCACCCCATCCCCCCTCCCCCACCCCCCACCCCTGTTGCCATCACATTCTTGTTCATGTCTCTGAGTCTCATTTTTATGTCCCTTCTATGTATGGAGTCATATAGTTCTTAGTTTTTTTCTGATTTACTTATTTCACTCCGCATAATGTTATCAAGGTACATCCATGTTATTGTAAGTGATCCGATATCATCATTTCTAATGGCTGAGTAGTATTCCATAGTATATATGTACCAAAGCTTTTTAATCCACTCGTCCTCTGACGGACACTTGGGCTGTTTCCAGATCTTCGCTATTATGAACAATGCTGCCATAAACATGGGGTTGCATTTCTCCTTTTGGAGCCGTTCTATGGTGTCCTTGGGGTATATTCCTAAAAGTGGGATAGCTAGGTCAAAAGGCAGTTCGATTTTCAGATTTTTGAGGAATCTCCATACTGTTTTCCACAGTGGCTGCACCAGTCTGCATTCCCACCAGCAGTGCAGGAGGGTTCCCTTTTTTCCCCATCCTCGCCAGCACTTATTCTGTGTTGTTTTGTTGATGAGCGCCATTCTGACTGGTGTGAGGTGATATCTCATTGAGGTTTTAATTTGCATTTCTCTAATGATTAGTGATGTTGAGCATTTTTTCATATGCCTATTGGCCATCTGTATGTCCTCTTTGGAGAAGTGTCTATTCATCTCTTTTGCCCATTTTGGGATTGGATTGTTTGTCTTCTTGGTGTTGAGATTTACAAGTTCTTTATAAATTTTGGTTATAACCCCTTATCAGACGTATTGTCAAATATGTTCTCCCTTTGTGTAGTTTGTCTTTTTATTCTGTTCTTGTTGTCTTTAGCTGTGCAAAAGCTTTTTAGTTTGATATAGTCCCATTTGTTTATCCTGTCTTTTATTTCACTTCCCTGTGGAGATAAGTCAGCAAATATATTGCTCCGAGAGATGTCCGAGAGCTTATTGCCTATGTTTTCTTCTAAGATGCTTATGGTTTCAAGGCCTACATTTAAGTCTTTTATCCATTTTGAGTTTATTTTTGTGAGTGGTGTAAGCTGGTGATCTAGTTTCATTTTTTTGCAGGTAGCTGTCCAATTTTCCCAACACCATTTGTTAAAGAGGCTGTCTTTACTCCATTGTATTTCCTTACCTCCTTTGTCAAATATCAGTTGTCCATAGAACTGTGGGTTTATTTCTGGGTTCTCTGTTCTGTTCCATTGATCTATATGCCTGTTCTTATGCCAGTACCAGGCTGTTTTGAGTACAATGGCCTTGTAGTATAACTTGATATCAGGAAGTGTGATACCTCCCACTTTATTCTTCTTTTTTAAGATTGCTGAGGCTATTCGTGTTCTCTTTTGGTTCCATATAAATTTTTGGAATATGTGGTTCATATCTTTGAAGTATGTCATTGGTATTTTAATTGGTATTGCATTGAGTTTATAGATTGCTTTGGGTAATATAGACATTTTAATGATGTTTATTCTTCCTAACCATGAGCACGGTATATGCTTCCACTTGTTTGTATCTTCCTTGATTTCTTTTATCAATGCTTTGTAATTTTCCGAGTACAAGTCTTTAGTCTCCTTGGTTAAGTTTATTCCTAGGTACTTTATTTTTTTGGTTGTAATTGTGAAGGGGATTGTTTCCTTAATTTCTCTTTCTGACTGTTCATTGTTGGTGTATAAAAATGCCTCTGATTTCTGAGTATTGATTTTATATCCCGCCACTTTGCTGAATTCATTTATCAGGTCCAGTAGCTTTTTGACTGAGACTTTAGGGTTTTCTATATACAATATCATATCATCTGCAAATAATGATAGTTTTACTTCTTCTTTCCAACTTGAATGCCTTTTATTTCTTCTTCTTGTCTGATTGCTGTGGCTAGGACTTCCAGGACCATGTTAAATAAGAGTGGTGAAAGGGGGCACCCCTGCCTTGTTCCTGATCTTAAGGGTATTGCTTTTAATTTTTGCCCATTGAGTATGATGTTGGCTGTGGGTTTCTCATAGATGGCTTTTATCATGTTGAGGTATGTTCCCTGTATTCCCACTTTGCTGAGAGTTTTGATCATGAATGGGTGCTGGATTTTATCAAATGCTTTTTCTGCATCTATTGAAATTATCATATGGTTTTTCTCCTTCTTTTTGTTTATGTGATGAATCACATTGATTGATTTATGAATACTGTACCAGCCTTGCCTCCTCAGAATAAATCCCACTTGATCATGGTGTATGATTTTTTCCATATATTGTTGGATCCGGTTTGCTAATATTTTGTTGAGGATTTTAGCATCTATATTTATCAGAGATATTGGCCTATGATTTTCTTTCTTTGTGTTGTCTTTGCCTGGTTTTGGAATCAGAATTATGCTCGCCTCATAAAAGGAGCTTGGAAGTCTTTCTTCCTCTTGAATTTTTTGAAATAGTTTGAGAAGGATAGGAGTTAGTTCTTCTTTGAATATTTGGTAGAATTCTTTTGTGAAGCCATCAGGCCCCGGACTTTTCTTTGTTGGGAGTGTTTTGATAACTGTTTCGATCCCATTTGTTGTAATCGGTCTGTTTAGGTTTTTTGATTCTTCCAGATTGATTTTTGGAAGATTGTATGTTTCAAGGAATTTGTCCATTTTATCTAGGTTGTCTAGTTTTTTGGCATACAATTCTTCATAGTATTTTCTTACAATATTTTGTATTTCTGTTGTGTCAGTTGTTATTTCTCCTCTCTCATTTCTAATTTTATTTATTTGAGTCCTCTCTCTCTTTTTCTTGGTGAGTCTAGTTAAAGGTTCATCAATCTTGTTTACCTTTTCAAAGAACCAGCTCCTAGTTTCATGGATCCTCTGTATTGTTTCTTTAGCCTCTATGTCATTTATTTCTGCTCTGACCTTTATTATTTCCTTCCTTCTACTACATTTGGGCTTACTTGCTGTTATTTTTCTAATTCTTTTAGATGCAGGGTTAAGTTGTTTATTTGAGCTTTTTCTAGCTTCTGAAAGTGTGCTTGTAGTGCTATGCACTTCCCTCTCAGCACTGCTTTCGCTGTGTTCCATAAATTTTGAGTTGTTTTATGCTCATTGTCATTCGTTTCTAGGAAATTTTTTATTTCTTCTTTGATCTCATTCTTAATCCATTCGTTATTTTAACAACCTGCTATTTAGTTTCCATGTGTTTGAGAATTTTTGAGCTTTTTTCTTGTGATTCATTTCTAGTTTCATGCCATTGTGATTGGAGAAAGTGCTTGATATGATTTCAGTCTTCTTAAATTTGTTGAGAGCACTTTTGTGCCCTAACATGTGGTCTATCCTAGAGAATGTACCATGAGCACTTGAAAAGAATGTATATTCTGCTGCTTTAGGGTGAAAGGTTCTGAAGATATCTATTAAATCGAGTTGATCTAGTGTTTCCAATAAGTCTGCTGTTTCTTTGTTAATTTTCTTTCTTGAGGATCTATCTAGTGATGTTAGTGGGGTATTGAAATCCCCTACTATTATAATATTGCTGTTGATCTCACCCTTTAAATCCATCAAAGTCTGCTTTATATATTTGGGTGCTCCTATATTAGGTGCATAGATATTTATAATAGTTATATCTTCCTGTTGGATTACTCCCTTTATCATTATGTAGTGGCCTTCTTTATCTCTTACTATATCCTTTGTTTTAAAGTCCAATTTGTCTGATGTAAGTATTGCTACCCCAGCTTTTTTTTCATTTCTGTTTGCATGAAATGTTTTTTTCCATCCTTTTACCTTCAATCTATATGTGTCTTTTGTTCTAAGGTGTGTCTCTTATAGATAGCATATGTATGGGTCCTGTTTTCTTATCCATGCAGCTACCCTATGTCTTTTGATTGGATCATTTAATCCATTTACATTTAAGGTTATTATTGATATGTAGTTGTTTATTGCCATTTTCTTCTTTAATGGTGTATTCCTTTTTTGCTATATTCTTTTCCCACTTTGATCTGTTTACAACAGGCCCCTTAACATTTCCTGCAGCATTGGTTTGGTTGTAATGAATTCCTTGAGTTGTTTTTTGTCTGGGAAGCTTTTTATTTCTCCTTCGATTTTAAACGATAGCCTTGCTGGATAAAGTAGTCTTGGTTGTAGGTTCTTGTTCTGCATTACTTTGAATATTTCTTGCCATTCCCTCTGGCCTCAAGTGTTTCTGTTGAGAAGTCGGATGTCATCCTTATGGGGGCTTCTTTGTAGGTGATAACTTTTTTTTCTCTTGCAGCTTTTAATATTTTCTCTTTATCGCTTAACTTTGGTATTTTAATTATGATGTGTCTTGGTGTAGGTTTCTTTGGGTTTCTCTTTAATGGAGTCCTCTGTGCTTCTTGGACTTGTGAGAGTTTCTTTTGCATTAATTTAGGGAAGTTTTCAGCTATGATATGATTGAACAAAGTCTCTATCCTTTGTTCTTTTTCTTCTTCTTCAGGAACCCCTATGATGAGGATGTTATTTCTCTTCATGTTGTCACAGAGCTCTCTCAGAGTTTCCTCTGACTTTTTTTGTCTCTTTTTTCTTCTCTCCTTTCATGCCTTCATTCCAGTTGTCCTCTAACTCGCTGATTCGATCCTCTGCTCTATCTATCCTGTTTTTAATTTCTTCCATTGTGGTCTTTATTTCTGATATTGTATTTGTCATCTCCGACTGATTCTTTTTTATACTTGCTATTTCTTTATTTAGGTAATCATAATGACCATCCATTGTTGTTCTAAGATCCCTAAGCATCCTTACAATCATTATTTTGAACTCCGCATCTGGAAGTTTGATTATTTCCATATCACTCAGTTCATCTCTTGAAGGTGTCTCTTGTGGTTTCATTTGGATTGCACTTCTTTGTCTTCTCATCACCTGTTTTTGGGTGTTTTATTTGTAGAGTTGGTTGAGTCTAGGCTTGGTGTTGTCTGCCTCTAGTTTTCAGTTGTGTTATTTCTAGGTCTTCTTGGGTTGGTATCAGCTGATCTGTAATCCACTTTTGGACTTGGGCAGCTTTGAAGTCTTGATTTGTTTGTTTTCTTAACAGGTGATAGTCTTGTTTACTGATCTCAGCAGGGGGCTTTCTTGAAACTGTATCCAGGAATGGGATGGGTGTAACCTGAGACTCTGAAGGCCTCTTTAGCCAGCTAACATCACTGGGGGCAGGGTGTTTTCTTAACTTCAGTAGGGGGAGGTGTATCTCAGATCTCCATGGAGACCTGAGTTACTGCCCCTCCTCCCCACTTCTTGTTTTCAGCTGTGTCTTGTTGCGCTGATTGGAGCTGGATAGATGTCTGGAGATCTCTGATCCGGAAGCACTTCAGCTCTGTTTTGTGAAAGGTTCAGTCCCTCCCCCAGCTATGGCCGCCTCCAGCACAGATGAGTCAGCTTTTTTAGTTCGTTTCCTGCATTCCTTAGCCCCTCACAGTCTGTCCTTCTCCCTGTCCTTTCCACTTGGGAGATAAGCTGGTCTTTTCAACACACCTCGCTCCCTGGTCACCAGGCAAGTGGCTGTGAGCAGTAGTTTCTGCTCTTTTCCCTGTGTGAGATCCCCTCTGGGCTCTCAGCCTCACCCCCCCCTCCATTCCTGTAAGCAGAGGAGATTCAGGCGCTCCCTACCAGGATTGTTCTGGCTTTTTCTTTGCTCCTTGGTTTTTGAGCGCTGTTCTTGCAGTTCAGAGTTGGTTTTTCATGCTGATTTTTCCTAAATTGATTTGTATTCCAGTTTGGTGGGGAGAGCTGGGCGTCTGTGCGTCCACCTACTCCGCTGTCATCTTTTTCCCCCGAAGAGTTGGTTTTTATATGGTAGTATTTGAAAGTAAATTTTAGATTTTTACCTTCTGTGCTATAGTGTAGCTATGATTAAACCCTTCAATCAGGTGGTATGTTTTCTACTGACCTCTTTTTAACCTGAGGAATATTCTTGAGCCTTTGTTTCCAAATAGCTACCACTTAGTACTTGATACATTGGGATACTTCTAGCTCAAACTGTATAATCGCTTTGCCCAAATCTGAGTAAGAGTTGATCTGCATTTACTCATCTAATTGTAGTACCTGATATAATGAAGTTCAGTCCTTCTGATTGATTTCTTGTAAAACCCTGCTTTTTGTTCCAGTTTAGCTCTTAGAGATGAACATTAATCAAATGTTTCTTGGCCCTGGCTGGGTATCTCCTTGGTTAGAGCACCATCCCAGTATGCTGAGGTTGTGGGTTTGATCCCTGGTCAGGGTACATAGATAAACAGGGTGGCAATAGCCACAGGGACAAGTGGGGGTGGAGTTAAAGTGAGGAGGGCAAAGTGGGGGGGGAATGGGGGCAAAAAGAGACTTTGCTTGGGGCCGAGGGTGCAGGATGCAGTGTGTACATGGTGTTATATTGAGTTGTACACTTGAAATGTGTATGATTTGGCAGACCATGTCATCCCAATAAATTAAAAATAAATTTTAAAAAACCCTTCTTTTGTCTCTTCATCATGGTATAATATGAGGGTTTTTATGTTCTTTTCTGACACCTCAGACCATGCCCATTTCTGGTCTTTCTTCTTGCTGCTACTTCTGCTTAGAAACCTTCCTCCAGATCTTTGTAACTTAGTCCTTTCCCATTTAGATCTCAGCACAGGGTTGTTCTCTGGTAACTCAATTTAAAGTAGCTGCCCAGTCACATCTTAACATATTGTCCTTTTCTATTTTCTTACAGTAGTTATTTCTACTTACAATCATTCTGTTTATTTATTGTTTGTTGTTTATTTTCACCCATTGAATGTAAGATTTATAAAATCAGGGAGCTATCTTTCTCATTTAGACCTATCCATATTTATTATAAGAGTGAATAAATAGTGCAAAGGAGAGTGGAAAGAAATAAGACAGTGTGAAGCCAAAGAAAGATTATAAGTAGGAGGTAACCTCAATTCAGTGAATATTAAGAACTATGCTAGATCTAGATAAAGGCTAAGCACCAAGGACCATATTCATGTGAAGAGTCTCCTAGTAGGGACAATAGGTTAAAGTGGGACAAGACCAGAAGCAGTTAGACTTGGCAATCATCCAGGTGAGAAATCATGGTAACATGGTTTTGGAAAGTTTCAGTGAGGATGGATGGATTCCAGAAAAACTTGAGAGGAGATAGAAGCAGATTTGGTGATTTGTTTGTAGTAAAAAGAGGAAGGACTAATAAAACTTGGGTAACTGGATGGTTGACAATGTTGTCACAGAATACATTTTGTAGGGGAAAGATGATGAGATCCTCTTTGAGTATTTTGATTTGGAGATACTCATGGGATATTTACTTGGGGATATTTGGTAGGCAGTTGGATATACAGGTCTAAGTTCAGGTAAGAGAACTGAGACATAGTAGAGATTTAAAAGCTATCTTTATATACATGATAAATAAAATGAGATTTAATGAATGCCTAGATGACAGAACTGTGAACAAAACAAATTTATACAGGTTAGGTAGAAGAGACTCTGGCCTGAAGGATACTTGAAGAATCAGCCAAAAGAGACCAAATTAAAAGGCTATCATGTTTATGCAAAGCAAGGGCACAGTGTTTACATGAGAGGAAAGGATTGACACTCAAAAAATGTTAACTAAAATAAAGACTGGTGATCAATGAAAAAACAGTTTCATTTAAGAGACAAGGATTTATGCAATCCAGGAAAGCTGGAATATATAGAGCAAGTAAAACATCAAGTTAACGGAAAGAACACAGTAATAGCTAAAGTGTGATGTGGATTTAAAGGAAAGGTTTTTGTTAGGTACTTTATTTTAAGGATAAGAGCTTTTTAAAATTGATGACTGGATGATAGTTTGAATAAAAAATTGATGCCGAGAGGAAGAGAGTGTAATGGAGGGAGAATAGGGGTGAAGGTGAAATAAATGGGCACAATATATTGGTAACTATTAAAGCTAGGTAACACATATTTTGGTTTGTTATGATTTCTACTTTAAAAAAATCTGTTTGAAAATTTACATAATGAAGAAAAATTTAAGGAAGGCAGTGAACCAGGAGCCTTATACATAAGGAAGACTTATTTGAAGTTAGGAGATGATAACAACCAGTAGGTACTGGTGTACAGAGTAGATCACCTGGCGTTGGCCTCGAGGGAGCATGAAAATAGAAAGATGCTCAAAGCATTGGGAAGGGATGAGTCTAACTCTTTCCTCTTGATCCTGAGCTTTTGAGATATGAGAGAGTTAGCCCCTTAACTGAAGAGGGCTATAATGGTAGTGTTGCTATCAGAGGATAGACTGGTTTCAATTAAGGGGAAAGTCTATAGAATGAGAATGAGTTGTCCTTAAATAACTAAATGATTGGATCTATTTTTCTCACAAGATTGCTGGAAGTTTTTAGGATCCTCTCTTTTAGGAATGGTATCTAATGTTTACTATGATTTTTTTGTGAATTCAATATTTAGTTATACAAGTTTTCAATGAAAATAGTTGGAAGAGAAAAAACATTTTAGATTTATTATTAATGTACATTCTATGTTTGAATCTAAGGCAAGCAATATGTGGGAATTGAATGTATATGATTTCACAAAACATTTCAAAGGAAGAAATGACAGGATTTGGTAAAAAAGTTTAAAAAGGGTATCTTCAGATAAATAATGGACATTCATTTTTTGTTAAGAATAAGAAACTACAAAATTAATATTATTTCCTTTTAAGAGTGAACAAATATACATTTCCTGAATGTTTTAAACATAAATGGATGTTGTATCTTATTGATTCTATTAATAGATGCAGGAAAGGCATTCGGTAAGATACAACATCCATTTATGGTTAAAATACTCAATAAAATGGGTATAGAAAGAAAGTTCCTCAACATAATAAAGACCATATATGACAAACCATCAGCCAATATCATCCTAAATGGTGAAAAACTGAAGGCTTTTCCTCTAAAATCAAGAGTGAACAAATAAAGTAAATGTGACATGAATAATGTATTATGCAGTCAACTGATGGGGCAAGAAATGTGTTATATCAACTGCTTACTTGGTAATAGGTAACCTTTATTGTTTGTATCACTGAAAAATGGTGTCTAAAGAAGCTTAAAAACAGGAATAAATTATATTATGATCAAAATCTGTTTTTAAATGTTAAGGATCATCAGTGGGAAGCAGTCACTGTGCCTGAGGAAGAAGTACAGATATACAGCATTGAAGGTATTAATCTTATTTTCTATAATTCTGTGCTTGATTCTTGTCATACAGTGTAGACATATGCTCTCTGGGAAAACAAAACAGGCTAATGAAAGCAAAGTCATCAATTTTATTATGTTGATTTTAATAAATTTGATAGTTACATTTTCCCGTCCTATAATCTCCCAGATCACTCCTGTATTTATTTCCCTCCCTGTCTAGCCTAAAACCCATGAACAATCACTTCCTTGTCAATATGTTGAAGGCTCTTACCCCTCCAGCCTATTAGCTTGATTAGGTCCAAACATCTAATTTATGCACTCATACAACTAGAATTGTGTAACACTATCTGGACAAAAATCATACAACTTGGCAGACTGGTATCACTACAAATTCAGGTTTCAGGACATGTTAGTCATTTCAATGGGCATGTAGTGGTGTATGATGATAGTTGTTATTTGTATTTTCTTATGACCAGTGCTGTTGAGCACTTTTTCATGTGTTTAGTGGCCATTCATGTATCTTCCTTTGTAAAATATTTGTTTAAATATTTTGTCCCTTTTTACTAGACTGTCTTCTTTTATTAAGTTTTTGAGTTTGTACATATACCGAATACCAATTCTTTGACAGATATATATATGTTCCATGAGTATTTTTCTCCCAGCCTGTCTCTTGCTTTTTTATTTTCTTAATGGTTATTATAAAGTGATCATATTTTGCCTATGATAAAATTCTTTGCTCTGTAATCTACTTTATGTAATATTAATAAACCCTTCCTGCTTTGTGTTGGTTAGTTATGGCATAGTATATATTTTCTTATGTTTTTAATTTATTTGTATGTTTGTGTGTGTATTTAAGGATCTTTTGTACATATAGAGTGGGTTTCTTATAGACGTCATATACTGGGTCTTGTTTTTTAAAAATGTAACTTGTAATTTTTAAATGTAATTATTGATATACTTTAAATTTACCATCTTGCTCTTGTTTTTATTACCTGCCATTCCACCTGCCATATTTTCTTTTCTTTTTTTCTTCCTTCATATTGATTTTTTAAAATGATTTCATTGGCCTGACCAGGAGGTGGCACAGTGGGTAGAGCGTCGGACTGGGATGCGGAGGACCCAGGTTCGAGACCTTGAGGTTACCAGCTTGAGCGCAGGCTCATCTGGCTTGGACCCAACCCAAGGTCGCTGGCTCGAGCAAGGGGTTACTCGGTCTACTGAAGGCCCGCAGTCAAAGCACATATGAGAAAGCAATCAATGAACAACTAAGGTGTCGCAATGAAAAACTGATGATTGATGCTTCTCATCTCTCTCCATTCCTGTCTGTCCCTATCTATCCCTCTCTCTGACTCTCTCTCTGTCTCTGGGGAAAAAAATTAATAAAATAAAATGATTTCATTGTATTTCTTTCATTGGCTTTATACTCCTTTTTCTAGAGGCTGTTCATAGTTTATTTGATACATCTTTAATAGTGTATATATTCAAGTAATATAACAACCCTTTATTTTTGTATAAGAACTTCATTTTTTTAGTGTTTGTTTATGATTTTAATTTATTGTGTTTACATAGATTCAAGTGTCCCACCAAATATATCTCCTCCCAACCCTGTGTTCCCATCGCGCCCCCCCTTTGCCTCTTCCCCCCAATGTCCTCCCCCCTTCCCTCCAGGATTTGCTGTTCTGTTCTCTATAATGCTGTTATGTATATAGAAATTTCACTAATCTCTTTCCCTTCTCTGATCCCATCTTCTCTTCCACTTTCCCTCTGACTGCTTTCCCTCTGGTCCCTTTGATCCCACCTCTGCCTCTGTTGTGTTCCTTAATTCATATTGTTCATTGGATTCTACAAATGAGTGAGGTCATATGATATTTTTCTGTCTCTGCCTGGCTTATTTCACTTAGTATGATAGTTTCCAGGTCCATCCATGTTGTCACAAAAGGTGAGATTTTCTTCTTCTTCATGGCCGTGCAGTATTCCATTGTGTATATGTACCACTGCTTTTTAATCCACTCGTCCACTGACTGACACTTGGGCTGTTTCCAGATCTTGGCTATTGTAAACAATGCTCCAATAAAAATGGGGGTACATTTCTTCTTTTGAATCAGTGATTTAGTATTAATAGGATATATTCCTGGAAGTGGGATAGCTGGGTCAAAGGGCAGTTCCATTTTTAATTTTTTGAGGAATCTCCATACTGTTTTCCACAGTGGCTGCACCAGTCTACATTCCCACCAGCAGTACAAGAGGGTGCCTTTTTCTCTACACCCTCTCCAGAACTTACTATGTGTTGTTTTGTTAATGAGTGCCATTCTGACAGGTATGAGGTGGTATCTCATTGTGGTTTTAATTTGCATTTCTCTAATGATTAGTGATGTTGAACATTTTTTCATATGCTTATTGGTCATCTGTATGTCCTCTTTGGAGAATTATCTATTCATTTCTTTTGCCCATTTTTTGATTGGATTGTTTACCTTCCTGATGCTCAGTTATACAAGTTCTTTACAAATTTTGGTTATTAACCCTTTATCAGATGTATTGGCGAATATATTCTCCTATTGTGTGGGTTGTCTTTTTATTTTGTTAATGGTGTTTTTTGCTGTGCAAAAGCCTTTTAGTTTCATTTAGTCCCATTCGTTCATCCTGCACTTTATTTCGCTTGCCTGTGGAGATAAATCAGCAAAAATATTGCTACAAGAGATATCGGAGAATTTACTGCCTATGTTTTCCTCCAAGATGTTTATGGTTTCACGACTTATATTTAAGTCTTTTATCCATTTTGAGTTTGTTTTTGTGAATGGTGTAAGTTGGTGATCCAGTTTCATTTTTTTGCAAGTACCTGTCCAATTTTCCCAACACCATTTGTTAAAGAGATTGTCTTTACTCCATTGTATGCTATTACGTCCTTTGTCAAATATCAATTGTCCATAAAGGTGTGGGTTTATTTCTGGGTTCTCTGTTCTGTTCCATTGATGTGTATGCCTGTTCTTATGCCAGTACCAAGCTGTTTTGAGTACTATGGCCTTGTAGTATAACTTGATATCAGAAAGTGTGATGCCCCCCATTTATTCTTCTTTTTCAGGATTGCTGTGGCTATTTGTGTTCTTTTTTTGGTTCCAAATAAATTTTTAGAATACTTGTTCTATATCTTTGAAGTATGTCATTGGTACTTTAATGGGAATTGCATTGAATTTATAGATTACTTTGGGTAATATAGACATTTTAATAATGTTTATTCTTCCTATCCATGAACACGGTATATGCTTCCACTTGTTTGTATCTTCCTTGATTTCTTATACCAATGTTTTATAATTTTTCAAGTACACGTCTTTAACATCTTTGGTTAAATTTACTCCTAGATACTTTATTTCTTTTGTTGCAATAGTGAAGGAGATTGTTCTCTTAATTTCTCTTTCAGACAGTTCATTGTTGGTATATAAAAATGCCACTGATTTTTGAATATTGATTTTATATCCTTCCACCTTGCTGAATTCATTTATCAGGTCCAGTAGTTTTTTGACTGAGACTTTAGGGTTTTCTATGTACAGTATCATATTATCAGCAAGTAATGATAGTTTTACTTCTTCTTTTCTAATTTGGATGCCTTTTATCTCTCTTCTTGTCTGATTGCTATGGCTAGGACTTCTAGAACTATGTTGAATAAGAGTGGTGAAAGGGGGCACCACTGCCTTGTTCCTGATCTTAAGGGGATTTAAAAAAATTTTTGCCCATTGATTATGATGTTGGCTTTGGGTTTGTCATAGATGGCCTTTATCATGTTGAGGTATGTTCTCTGTATCCCCACTTTGCTGAGAGTTTTGATAAATGGGTGCTGGATTTTATCAAATGCTATTTCTGCATCTATTGATATTATGTGATTTTTATCCTTTCTTTGTTTATGTGTTGAATCACATTGATTGATTTGTGAATGTTGTACCAGCCTTGTCTCCTCAGAATAATTCTCACCTGATCATGATGTATGATTTTTTTCATGTATTGCTGGATCCAGTTTGCTAATATTTTGTTGAGAATTTTAGCATCCAAGTTCATCAGGGATATAGGTCTATAGTTTTCTTTCTTTGTGTTGTCTTTGCCTGGTTTTGGAATCAGAATTATGCTTGCCTCATAAAAGGAGTTTGGAAGTCTTCCCTCCTCTTGAATTTTTTGAAATAGTTTGAGAAGGATAGGAGTTAGCTCTTCTTAGAATATTTCGTAAAATTCGCCTGTGAAGCCATCTGGCCCAGGACTTTTGTTTGTTGAGATTTTTTTTGATAACTGTTTTGATCTCATTTGTTGTAATCAGTCTGTTTAGGTTTTCTGATCTTCTATATTGATTTTTGAAAAATTATGTTTTGAGGAATTTGTCCTTTTCACCTAGGTTGTTTAATTTTATGGGATACAGTTATTTATAATATTTTCTTACAATCCTTTGTATTTCTGCTGTGTCAGTTGTTACTTTTCCTCTCTCATTTCTAATTTCATTTGAGTCCTCTCACTTTTTTTCTTGGTGAGTCTGGTTAAAGGTTCATCTATCTCGTTTACCTTTTCAAAGAACAGCTCTTGGTTTCACTGATCCTCTGTATTGATTTTTTAACCTCTATGTCATTTATTTCTGCTCTGATCTTTATTATTCTTCTACTAGCTCTGGGCTTTACTTGCTGTTATTTTGTAGTTCTTTTAGATGCAGGGTTAAATTGTTTATTTGAGCTTTTCCTAGCTCCTTAAGGTATGCCTGTAATGCTATGAACTTCCCTCTCAGGACTGCTTTTGCTGTGTCCCATAGTTTTGAGTTGTATGTTCATTTTCACTTGTTTCAAGGAAATTTTTTATTTCTTTCTTGATCTTATTGTTGACCTATTAGTTATTTAATAACATGCTATTTAGTTTCCAAGTGTTTGAGTGTTTTTCAGTTTTTCTATTGTAGTTGATTTCTAGTTTCATGCCATTGTGATCTGAGAAGATGCTGGATATGATTTCAATCGTCTTAAATTTATTGAGACTCGTTTCATGTCCTAACATATGGTCTATCCTAGAGAATGTACTATGAGCACTTGAAAAGAATGTATTTTCTGCTGCTTTAGGGTGAAAGGTTCTGAAGATATCTATTAAATCCAGTTGATCTAGTGTGTCCTTTAAGTCTGCTGTTTATTAATTTTTTTTCTTGAGGATCTGTCCAGTGATGTTAGTGGGGTATTAAAATCCCCTACTATTATAGTATTGTTGTTGATCTCACCTTTTATGTCCATCAAAATCTGCTTTATATATTTAGGTTCTCCTAAGGTGCATAGATATTTATAACGGTTATCTCTTCCTGTTGGATTGCTTCCTTTATCATTATGTAGAGATCTTCTTTATCACTTACTATTATAGTCTTTGTTTTAAAGTCTATTTTATCAGATATAAGTATTGCTACCCCAGCTTTTTTTTCATTTCCATTTGCATGAAATATTTTTTCCATCCCCTTACTTTGAGTGTATGTGTATCTTTTGTTTTGAGGTGGGTCTCTTGTAGACAGCATATGTACAGGTCCTGTTTTCTTATCTACACAGCTACTTTATGCCTTTTGATTGGAGGATTTAATCCATTTACATTTAAGGTTATTATTGATATATAGTTGTTTATTGCCATTTTATTCTTTAAATCTACAATACATTCCTCTTTTACTAGATATTTTCCCCTCTTTGTTTGGTTTACAGCAGGCCCCTTAACATTTCTTGTAGCATTGATTTGGTTGTAATGAATTCCTTGAGTTTTTTTTTGTTTTTTTTTTTGTCTAGGAAGCTTTTTATTTCTCCTATTTTAAATGATAACCTTGCTGGATAGAGACATCTTGGTTGTAGGCTCTTGTTTTGCATTATTTTGAATATTTTTTGCCATTCTCTTCTGGCCTCTAATTTTTCTGTTGAGAAGTCATATGTCATCCTTATTGGGGGCTCCTCTGTAGGTAATTGACTGCTTTTATCTTACAGCTTTTTTCTCTTACAGAGAAAAAATATTCTTTTTTTCTCTCTCAATTTTTATATTTTAATTATGATGTGTCTTGGAGTAGGCCTCTTTGGGTTCATTGTTAATGGGACTCTCTGTGCTTCTTGAACTTGTGTGACTTTTTCCTTCATCAATTTAAGGAAGTTTTCAGCTTGATTTTTTCAATCAGATTCTCTATCCCTTAATCTTACTCTTCTCCTTCAGGAACCACTATGATGCAGATATTGTTTCTCTTCATGTTGTCACAGAGCTCTCTTAGAGTTTTCTCAGACTTCTTGAGCCTCTTTTTGCTGCTCTGCTTCCTTGATTTCATTTATCTTGTCCTCTAAATCTCTGATTCAATCCTCAGCTTCATCCATCCTGCTTTTAATTCCTTCTAGTGTGGTCTTCATTTCTGATATTGTATTTGTCATTTCTGACTGGTTCTTTTTTATTATTTCAATGTCCTTTTTGATACTTGCTATCTCTTTATCTAAGTGCTTGTTATGTCCATCCATTGTTGCTCTAAGATCTTTGAGCATCCTAACAATCATTATTTTAAATTCTGCATCTGGTAATTTGGTTATTTCCATTTTATTCAGATCTTTTTCTGGGGATTTCTTTTGTTGATTCATTTGGGTTGCATTTCTCTGCCTTCTCATTTTGTCTGTGTATAAGAAGTTTGTGGCCACAGGAGTCCAATGGGTGTGACCTCTGTGTTCCCTAGGTGTGGTATGTCTGCAGGCCCGCCACCCCTTCTGCCACCACCTTGGGTGTTCGGGCAGGGTCGTTGCTGGCCCGACCCTCCGCATTATTTGCTGCGGCTTCCACCTTGCCTCCACCAGCAGGACTGCATTTGCGTGCTTAGGCTGCAAGCCTTGGCTGGTCCTCAGCCTCTGCCTGGACCCTGTGGGCTGGACTGCGCTCCTGTGTCTGGGCTGCAAGCCTTGGCCAGTCCCAAGCCTCCACCCCGCCCCTGCAGGCAGGACTATGCTCATGCACCCAGCCGCAAGCCTCACCTGTTCCCTGGCTTCCGCCTTGTCCCTGCAGATGGGACTGCAGGCAGGACTGATGGGCCCCATCCACAGCCATGATGGACCCCCAGCTTCTGCCCCCATGGGCTGAACTGTGCTTGCACCTGGACAGCAGCCATGGCCAGCCCCTGGCTCCCGCTCCTGCCAACGGGACTGTGCTCCTGTGTCCTGTTGCTGCCCACCCTCCAGTGAGCACTCAGCAGTGTGGGGGTGGTGATGTAGCTCAGACTTCAGCCCTCAATACTGTATCCCTGATGGCTTCCTCCTTCTAAGTGCTTCTTGCTCTGGTTGCAGCAGGGGAGCTTCTGTTTGGCTGATGACCTGGTTCCCTTTGCTTGTATTGCTGGTTCCAGGAAAAATAATTCACTTTAGATTTGGGGAGTGACTCTCAGCCCAGGGGTTAGGGCAACTTTCTCAAAATGTTTCTCCCCGTGCCTCCTAGATTACACTCTCTTCCTGCTACTTTGGTCCTCTGAGCTCTCCCCATCCCCTGGAACCCCGGGTGAGTGATTGTGAAAGAGGTTTTCTGCATGGTTCCTTTAAGACGAATCCTTTGTCTGAGAAATCTGTCTCTTTCTCGCAAACAGTATCCTGGCTTGTTTCACAGCTAAATTCTGTCCATATGCCTCTTCTAGGCTCTGGGGCTGCAGGCTAGGGCTTCGGTCCTGGGGCCCAGGACGCTCCCCTATCTGGGAAACTCCCCTCCTGCCATGCTAGTCCCTCTGGGCTACTGCTCGCTCCCAGGAGCCAGGCAGCCCTCTCTGCATTTCTGCTTTTCCTACTAGTCTCAGTGTGGCTTCTTCGGTGATTTTTGGTTATAGATTCCTCTTGGTTTAGCCCAAAGTTGGTTTTTCCAGATGAATGTTCTTAAAATTAAGTTGTAATCCACTTTGGTTCTGGGAGGTAGAAGTTGGAACATTTGCCTACTCCATCTCCATCTTGCCACCCCTGGTATAAGAGCTTTGTAACAGTATACTTCCAAAATAGTATAGAATGTTTTCTCACCCAATTTCTCTTTTTTTATTGTGGTAAAATGCATACTGAGACTTACCATCTTAATCATTTTTTCTTTTTCTTTTTTAAAATTTTTATTACTAAGTGAGAGGTGGGGAGATAGAAAGACAGACTCCTGCATGTGCCCCAACCATGATCTATCCAGCAAGCCCTCTACTTGGCAATGCTCTGCCCATCTGGGACTGCTGCTCCATTGCTTGTCAACTGAGGTATTTTTAGCATCTGAGGTGAGGCCATGGAGCCATCCTCAGTACCTGGGGCCAACTCACTCTAACCATTTGAGTGATGGCTGCAGGGGAGGGGGGGGGAGAGAGAGAGAGAGAGAGAGAGAGAGAAAGAGAAAGAGAGGGGGAGGGGTGGAAAAGCAGATTGTTCCTTCTCTTGTGTGCTTTGACAGGGAATTGAACCCAGGACTTTCACATGCCAGCTGATGCTCTACCGCTGAGCCAACTGGCCAGGGATGTTAATCATTTTAAAGTGTATAGTTCAGTAATGTTAATTATATTTACATTGTTATGAAACATCTCCAGAACATTTGTCATCTTGCAAAATTGAAAATCTATATCCATTAAACAAACTCCCCTTTCACCTCTCCACCCAGCCCCTGCTAACCAACATTATACTTTTTGTTTATATGAATTTGACTATTTTAAGTGGACTCAATCTTCATCTCTAAAGCCTGAAAACTTGTTAATGTTGAAACTCAAGACTTCTTTTCCCCCCAAAAATAACCATTGGTACTGTTTGAGTTAGAAAGTGTCACCACTGTCTTCAAGCAATTAATAATTCTTAGTCCCATCAAAGAAAATTACTGTGAAAGTTTCATGACCGTATAGTTGCAAAAGCAAGTAAGACATTTTCTGCTTGGGTAAGCCATCTAAAAATGGAGTATTATAGCTAGTAGGGACATTTGTCCTTTAGGGTAGGTCACCAAGTGGCCAGCAAAGCTTTTCCTGATATAGAGACAAATTTTTCTAGTTGGTGGGTCCTTGTCCCTCAAGATGTTTTTTGTCATGCCCAAAAGCATACACAGGGACAGTTTTGGAGTCTTCTCGGTCAACAAGAGAGCACCACTATAGGTTAGACAGGGCTGTAGTGGCCATTAGTCCAAAATACAGGCACATTCATTGTGTGCCAGGTAATCTTTTGATGACTTCGTGGAGGAAGGGAAGTGAATACCTCTTATAAACTGGTGCTTATGGAATTTTCTCACTGCATTGATAAATTCATTGAAGGTTAACCCTGTACACTTACCTTACCATTTGCTAGGTAGCACTCATGACTTACAAGGTATTGTTTGTTTACTGTCAACATGTTTGTAACAACTGTTGGATTTAATAGAAATGTTTGAACAGATGCTTATGCACAGAAATATAGTTTATTTATGGAATTAGCTATTTTCTTTGCTTCTTCTTTTTTTTTTTTTTTGTATTTTTCTGAAGCTGGAAACGAGGAGAGACAGTCAGACAGACTCCCGCATGCGCCCGACCGGGATCCACCTGGCACGCCCACCAGGGGCGACAGCTCTGCCCACCAGGGGGCAATGCTCTGCCCCTCCGGGGCGTCACTCTGCCGTGACCAGAGCCACTCCAGCGCCTGGGGCAGAGGCCAAGGAGCCATCCCCAGCGCCCGGGCCATCTTTGCTCCAATGGAGCCTTGGCTGCGGGAGGGGAAGAGAGAGACAGAGAGGAAGGAGGGGGGGTGGAGAAGCAAATGGGCGCTTCTCCTTTGTGCCCTGGCCAGGAATCGAACCCGGGTCCCCCGCACACCAGGCCAACGCTCTACCGCTGAGCCAACCAGCCAGGGCCTGTTTGCTTCTTTTTAAGAAAATATTAAATTAAAAAATGTGTTTAAGAAATATTTATTAAGAACCTGTTTGTGTCCAGAATGTATTCAGAACTTTAGCTCATTAGTTATTGTATTATCCTATCATTTATAGATCAGGAAACTGAGACTCTGAAAAATAAATTGACTTAAATATTTTTTTTAAATTTTTTTTACAGGGACAGAGAGAGTCAGATAGAGGGATAGATAGGGACAGACAGACAGAAACAGAGAGATGAGAAGCATCAATCATCAGTTTTTCATTGCGGCACCTTAGTTGTTCATTTATTACTTTCTCATATGTGCCTTGACTGTGAGCCTTTAGCAGACCGAGTGACCCCTTGCTCAAGCCAGCGACCTTGGGTCCAAGCTGGTGAGCTTTGCTCAAACCAGATGAACTTGCGCTCAAGCTGGCGACCTCGGGGTCTTGAACCTGAGTCCTCCACATCCCAGTCTAATGCTCTGTCCACTGCGCCACCGCCTGGTCAGACTGGTGAGCTTTTTTTTGCTCAAACTGGCGACCTCGGGGTTTTGAACCTAGGTTCTCAGCATCCCAGTCTGACGCCCTATCCACTGCGCCACCGCCTGGTCAGGCGACTTAAATTTTTTAAAATTGATTTGTTTACATAGATACTACTAGAATTAATTTAAATACTGTTAAATCCTAAAAGTTAACTTTACTAGATTTTGATTGATTTACTGTATGTTTTTTTAATTTACAATATACTTATAGAGTGGTATCATAGAAATGAATAGAAAGTAATCAGTGTGATTTGTTTGTGTACAGAGAGAGAATCAAAGAAGCTACTGACTGTAATTCTGAAAAATACATTAAAAATAAGTAAAAGAGAAGGGAAAGAATTGCTTTTGTATTTTGATGCATCATTAGAAATTATTAATGTGATATACAAGATTTTTGGTGCAAATAAACATAGGGTAAGTGTGTAAACTGTTTTTAATAAAAATTCATTATTTTTACATTCTGGAAACTTGTAGTTACTTGGTGTTGTAAGTTTGATTGAATTTTTTCCCTAGAATTTTTAAAATGATATGTAGATACTTAGTTCTTTAAATTTGTATTGTGGAATAGCCATACCTTTTGAGATACCTATTAGGAAATATTTCAGATGACAAATTACCAGCAACTACTTAAAACATTTAATGAATTCTTACCAGGTGTTTTAAAAGAGAAATGAGATGAAGCCCTGTTTTCAAGATAGTAAACATAGTTTGTGAGAATTATAGAATATACCTCAGAAAAGTGGCATCAGGAAAATGTATAGGAGTTGAGGAAAGATAATGCTTGCTAGGAGTCAGATTTGAAGGAAAGGCTGTAGAGATGGGATTTGAATAATAGCCTTTGAAGTTGATGGATAAATATAGGTAAGATTCTTTCCACAACTGTGGAAGACATTATAAGTTGGATGTTGTTTGGGAATCTAATGTGAAAATTCATGTTATGTTTGGGGGACAAGTTTTGATAGTGCATATCTCTATTCAAGCTGCTATAACAAAAGTACCACAGACTAGGTGGCTTAGACAACAAACATTTACATCTCATAGTTCTGGAGGCTGAGAAATCCAAGATCAGTGTTCCAGCAGATTTGGTGTCTGGTAGGTGAGGACCAAGTCTTTTTTTCACTTGGTCATCACATGGTGGGTGAAAGGGGTGAGGGAGCTCTGCTGGGTTTTTTTTATGAGGAAACTAATCCCATTCATGAGGGCTCTGTGCTTTTAACTTAATCACCTCCCAATAGGCCTTGCTTCCTTATACCATCATATTGGGGGTTAAGTTTCAACATGAATTTGGGTCAGGGATACATTCAGTCTGGGGGATACAACAATGCAAAAGACTTATGCAGGGTAGCGAGTATGTTTGTGAGAAGCCCTTACCAAAATGACTGTGGTTAATGGGGAGTCATTCAAGTGTTCAGAGAAAGGTATTTATATATACAAAATAATTACGATATAATATGGCAAGTTTGAAAGGAAACGAGTAGGAAATAATTGCATTAAAATGGAAAGATTTAGAAGAAAGTGACATCAGCTTGAATTGATTTAATTTTAGGAATTTACCAGAAAACAGGGTATTTCAGTTGCCAAAACATCTGTGCATATACTTTTTGATGCAAGTGGATCACAGGTATGTGTCTAACTTACTTGTTTTTAATCGTTGGGCTAAGTTTAACCTAAATAATAGTACAATAATAAAGTTCATATTGGAGAGTGAATATCTAAAAAATGTTTCAACTTGGGTAGTGCTTCAATAAAGTGTGATTTTTAAAACGTTAATAATAATTTATTTTAGTACAAAAGATATTTAGTTATTAATAAGTATCAGTTTGGGTAACTAAAAATTAGAAGTATATGTCCTTCCACTAATGCAAAAACTTGTGTTAGGTCTGTTAACATTTGAAAAAGTGGATGCTTGAGGGGAATACGGGGGTGGGGGGATACATTTGGGGCAACACTAGAATCTATGTAAACATAATAAATTAAAATCAATAAAAAAAGTGGAATGTTTTTAGTTGGGTTACTTTGTAGGCTAAAAATTAAAACAGTACATAGCATATTGGAAGAATTGACCTTGGAAAATGTGAAGTGAATGGGCACTTTACTAAGCCATCTGGTGGTTTTTGAGGACCTCCTATAGTTTCCAGTTTTAAGTATTTTTTCTACATTCTCCCAACAGATTCTAGTGCCGGAAAGTCAGATCTCACCAGATGCAGAAGAACTCGTTAGTTTGAAAGAAAAACCTAACTCCCAAAAGGAATTTGCTAAACCTCCAAACCGCATCAAAAGTAGTATTCAAGGAGACAGAAAAAATAGTCAGCCTGAGGTAAATATGATGTCAAAGTAGTCATTTTAAAAAAAAGTAGATCACCCTGGCAGGTTGACTCAGTGGTAGAGTGTCAGCCCAGTGTGTAGAGGTCCTGGGTTCAATTCCTGGTCAGGGCACATAGGAGAAGTGCACATTTGCTTGCCACCCTTCCCCCTCTTCTTCCTCTCTATCTCTCTCTTCCCCTCCTGCAGCCAAAGCTCCACTGGAGCAGAGTTGGCCTAGGTGCTGAGGATGGCTCCATGGCCTCCACCTCAGGCACTAGAATGGCTCAGGTTGCAACAGAGCAATTGCCCCAGAGCATCGCTCTCTAGTGGGCATGCTGGGTAGATCCTGGTCGGGTGTATGCGGGTGTCTGTCTGCCTCCCCGCTTCTAACTTTGGAAAAATACCCCCCCCCAAAAATAAATAAATAAAATCAAATCATTGCTATATATAATTACAGAAAAAAGCATCTACATTTCAAAGCACTTGCCCTAGCTTTTACAAATACAAACAAAAACAGTGTTTTAGTAAATTGTGTTTATGTGTAAGGGTTAAGACAAGGTATACTCTACATGGGAAATTCTACATTAGGGATATATAGAAAAGTAATTACCACGTTCTCACATAACCCTTCTGTTCTGTTTTTCCTCCACACCTGCTCCATTGATGATCTCCTCTAGGCCAAGTCCCGCAGAACCACTTTTCAGCCTTCTTCGTCATAGCTTGTGACACTTGACATTGTTAACAGCCTTCTCTTTCTTAATGCCCTCCTCTTGTTTGACTTCTATGTTGACATTTTAATTCACTACCTTACTTCTATTACTATATCAGAAATAGTTTCTCTCCCCACTCCCCGAAAGTAGGTTTGTTCTCAAAGCTTCTTAACCAACATCTCCATGCCTTCTCCCTGAGTGAGCTTCCTTCCTGTGCATAATTTAAGCTTAATATTCTATAGCTACTTCTCCACTTACTGTTTGAATAGTATTTCCTTCCTTATGTCTCTTCAAGCCGTTTTATGAAAAATCTAACAGAAAACTTTTTAAGTAAGAGGAAGGGAGATAGTAAGACAGACTCCCTCATGCATCCCCACTGGGATCCACCCAGCAACACCTGTTTGGGACCAATGCTTGAATCAACCGAGCTATTTTTAGCTCCTGAGGCTGCTGTGCTAGGACTGACCAAGCCATCCTCAGTGCCTGAAGCTGATGCTCAAGCCAATTGAGCCACTGGTTGCATGAAGGGAAGAGGGAGAGAAGGGGGAGGGGGAAGGGGAGAGAAGCAGATGGTTGCTTCTCCTGTGTGCCCTGACTGGGAATTGAACCCAGGACATCCATATGCTGGGCCAGAGCTCTATCCACTGAGCAAACTGGCCTGGCCAGAAAACTTATCTTTTGCCTCAAATTTGTATCTTCCTTCATACTTCCATGATGTACCATTGATGATGTCCTTGATTCCAGCCACTTTTTCCCACCATACCTACACCTAAGGCACTGGTGATTTTTCCCATAGTGTCCCCCACATCCTTTCCTTCTTGCTCCCTTTCCATACTCACTTTAGCATATTTAGATCAACACAGTCATCTCTTATTTGGTCTATGACATTTTTTCATCCTGTGAGTTACCCAATATAGTAGACCACTGATTTTTCTTAATACTAGCATTTTTCAGCTCAGAAAGCTTTATGTTCTCTGTGTTTATTTCACTCAGTCTATAAACTTGGACTTTGTTCTGAGACTACAGTTTTACTCTATCAGAACTCTCTTCACTTTAGGAAAGTCAGTTGCTTTACTGTATCTTTTTTGCTTTATGTTCATTCTTGCCTTGATACCTTTATTTATGTAGTTTCTGTTTTATCTTTACTCATTTAACATGTACTTACATTTACAAGTCTTGGTTCATTTTCACCTTCTTTCCAGAGCTTTATTGAAGTTTACTAATCTCTCACCTTTTAAGGCAACTATAAATTTTACAGGCTTTTCTGTACAATTTGGCATGTTTGTTATGATTTTTTCCCTTTAGTCTTGTGTCCATCATTAAATTAAAAATGCCATCTTATATTTCCCTTACATGATTAGATTATAAAAGGCATTTCTGTGTCTTTCTATCAGAATCATAACTTGAGTAGTTATTAAAAATGCAGATTCTTTGACCCTTCCCACACCTTATACTTACTGAATCATAAATTCTGAGAAAGCTTAAGCACTGTAAAGTTTGAAAACATTGCACTATTGTGAAATAACCATTATGTTTTCAATAATTTCAAAAGATACTGTGCATTTACTGTGGTTGTTCCTCATGGTTTAAGATAACTACTCCTAGCAGAAGAAAAATTTCTGAAGTCTCATCAAGGACTCATTATTGAAGCATTTGTGTGAATAAGTGCTCAGGTCCCATTTGCTATACCACTAGGAACTGTCTTTTTTAGGAAGAGTCTATTGGTTCAGTAGCTTGTTTTCTGCTTAAACTTAGAATTTCCTTTCCTCCTGTCATCCCTCACCTTTCCTCCTGTCACCCATCACCTTCCCTCCTGTCATCCCTCACCTTTCCTCCTGTCATCCCTCACCTTTCCTCCATGTCCCATATACAAACCCATGTTACACTCCATCTATACTTTTTTTTTCTTTGTCCATGGGTAGAGGTACTTTTAAAAATAGCTCTCCTCTGCCTCTACAATTTGTTACCACCTACTCCTTCATATGGTTCCTTCTGACACTCCTGTCCCATGTTGTCCCCGCCTTTGCTTTTCTACTTCTGTGGCTCTTACCGGTCATTCCAGGATGAAGTTAAAAAAGCATATCTTCATTGGAACCACTGATTTGTGTATCACTAAGTTTCCGAATTTCTATAGCTACTTATAACTCTGACTCCAAAGCAGTTTAGTCTTCACAGAATATTGATATATTTTTTAATGTGAGGAAGTTTTGGACAATGCTTAATGTTATAAAAGCATTCATAACACATTTATATAAATATATATCCAAACATCATCTACATGAAATAGGATAGGAAACTGTGAACCATTGGTTAACTAGATAAACTCAGTATTGATGGAAAATTTTTTTACATGTCTAGATGTCGTGTCAACATTCTTTAAAACTATATTCCTTTCTTGTTTTGGCTATCTGTTCAATACCAAACATTAGGATAAAATCCTTAGTGCAAAGTCAGCCTAAAACAAAGAAATTTCTGGGTATCATGTTCATAAAATGTCACATATCTTTTGCATAAAGTCAAGGTAAAATGTTATTGAATAAAATTGTAGGATATTTAATTTTTAAAGGTACTATGTGTTTACTGTGGTTGTTTCTTATGGTTTAAGA
The DNA here is from genome assembly GCF_036850765.1 of Saccopteryx bilineata. Lineage (NCBI taxonomy): Eukaryota > Metazoa > Chordata > Mammalia > Chiroptera > Emballonuridae > Saccopteryx > Saccopteryx bilineata. The sequence continues at coordinate 184,556,594 of NC_089495.1, forward strand.
TAATTATACCCAGCAGAAGAAAAATGTCTGAAGCCTCAGTAATTGTTACCAGTGCAGAAAGTTCCACTGAGAGAAGACCATTACTTTTAATTGACACATGTGAGTTTTACTGTCTTAAAAGATTTCTAACAACTGCCATTATATATATATATATATATATTTGCATTTTTCTGAAGCTGGAAACGGGGAGAGACAGTCAGACAGACTCCCGCATGCGCCCGACCGGGATCCACCCGGCATGCCCACCAGGGGGCGATGCTCTGCCCATCCTGGGCATCGCCATGTTGCGACCAGAGCCACTCTAGTGCCTGGGGCAGAGGCCAAGGAGCCATCCGCAGCGCCCGGGCCATCTTTGCTCCAATGGAGCCTTGGCTGCGGGAGGGGAAGAGAGAGACAGAGAGGAAGGTGTGGCGGAGGGGTGGAGAAGCAAATGGGTGCTTCTCCTGTGTGCCCTGGCCGGGAATCGAACCCGGGTCCTCCGCAAGCTAGGCTGACGCTCTACCGCTGAGCCAACCGGCCAGGGCTGCTATTATATTTTAAAGCAGAAAAAAATTCAGGGCTATTCTGGACATAATTTACCTAGAGGATAAGTTGGGGATATAAAAATTGAAAACTATGAATCATAAATGCTTTCTAATTGTCAAGAAATTTCAAATGTTTAAAAAAAGGTTTAATAGATATTGACATATAAACATTTAAAATATTAATATCCAGCGTTACTAATTTATAATTTAAGTGGGAGCAACATAACATGGATCAAACACTGAATTAGGCCACTTTGGCTTGTTTCCTCGCTCCCAAATGTGTATTTGGTACAGCTTATCCTCTGGTAAAGTTTAGAACCAGTTTTCTTTCTATAACGTAGGACTGAAGTGTGTCTGCCCCATCAAGTTATAGGTTTAAGAATAATCATTCATTTATATGATAAGAAATATTGTGAAGCCTGACCAGGCGGTGGCACAGTGGATAGAACGTCGACTGGGATGCAGAGGACCCAGGTTCAAGACCCCGAGGCCGCCAGCTTGAGCGCAGGCTCATCTGGTTTGAGCAAAGCTCACCAGCTTGGACTCAAGATTGCTGGCTTGAGCAAGGGGTTACTCGGTCTGCTGAAGGCCCACGGTCAAGGCACATATGAGAAAGCAATCAATGAACAACTAAGGTGTCGCAATGAAAAACTGATGATTGATGCTTCTCATCTCTCTTCGTTCCTGTCTGTCTGTCCCCATCTATCCCTCTCTCTGACTCTCTCTGTCTCTCTGTAAAAAAAAAAAAAAAAAAGAAAAGAAATATTGTGAAACATTTGACCAGTATTTGGTACATACTAAGAGCTAAATAAAAATAATCTGATACCGTATACTAGTTATAAATACCATCTTATTTAACCTTTATTATAAGAATTTAATAGTGACCTCCTGTTCCCAAAATACAATTGCCTATTAGGTAGGCAGCTAATGCCAACAGGCTCTTCACACTTAACAGGTCCAAAAATAAATTTTCTTTTCATGTCCCTCCACCTCCCTGTCAGTTTTTCCCCCATTTCTTCTTTGGTACATGGTATCCATAACCCATTTAATTGTCTAACCAGAAACCTGGGACTCATCCTAGAATCTCCCTTTTTTACCTTCTTCATCTAAAGAATACCTCAGTAATAGCAATATGTAATTTAAAACTTCACAAATATACCAGTTCTTTGTCCTTTTTAGCAACACCACGAAGAGGAAAAATTAAACCACCACTTCAAGTGATGAGTTCTGCAGAAAAAACTGGTATTTCTAAAACATCGGAAAATGAAGTGGATGATGCTTTATCACATCGATCTAAATCACCTGCAAGAAGAAATAGGGGAGATGATACAGACAAAGTAACTTCACTTTGAAAGCACTTTTTAAAATAAAATTTTGTCAAGTTATTGTAGAAATACATATTTAGCTAACCTCTTTTACAGGCAGTGAGTGTCTCACTTTAAGGCATTGCTTTTTCTTTTTAGGTATCATTTATTGTCCTTGAACATAAATAAGGTCATTCTCATAACTCCTTTACTGTGCTGACAATAAAATCTAGGAATATTTATTCACTATAACTGATTTATGCATTTGTTTAGAGAAAGGGTTCACCCTCATTCTTTAGTTACACAAATTAGTGTCTGCTATGGAGATGGTTCTGGTATAGAAATATAAGATACAAGTGTACTCTGTCCTTAAGTGTCTGTCTCCAAGTCTAGTGTGGGAATAAGACAAATTAATAAAATCATAATATTCTCAGATGTACCTATAGGATGAAGTAGGAACCTAGTGGAGGGGCGGGTGCCTTATGCCAGAGCTGGAGGGGGAGGGTGAAGATCAGGAGAGGCTCTATGAGGAGATGGAGAATGAGTTGATTTCTGAAGAGTAAATGTTATTCAAATGGACAATGTGGACAAGGGCATTTATGCCAGATAATTGAAGGGACAGAGCTGGGAATGGATAAGAGGAAATTGTTTTTAAGAATAATAGGTAATCGGAGATACAGATAAGAGTGTAAATGAAGAACACCTAGTAGCTTTTGTTTCCTCTGAAGTGCAAGGATGGTGAATTTCTCTTGGGGTTGACATATAGGGTTCAGGGACAAGTCAAGATTTGGAGTAGCTACTGAGATAATAGAGAGGGCTAAGAATGAGTATAAGTGTTAGTGTGGAGGACACAGTTTAAATTAGATTCAATTTTATTACAGCATCAGTTCAGAAACACGTAATATGTTCTCAAAGCTTAGTAGCCTTGGTATTTGAATTAAAAAATAGGTGATGATTAAAATAAAAAAATGGTTATGTGGCAGAAAGATAAAGGGTACAAGAGTTGATATTAGAAAAAATACTCAAAGTGATCATTCAATTCAGTTTTGTGGCATGGTACGGAATGTTGTAGCATGATAAGCATCCTAGGCTTGTGCTTGCTTATTGTCAGAGGAACTCTTCTGTCATTATGACAACCAAAACCACACCTGTGCATTTTCATACTGCTCCTCTCCCAGTGTAGAGAACCATTGGCTAGATTAAGCAGAAAGAAAGCCATAGTAAGGCAAAATATCTTAGCCTAGACTAGAGGGTGTATTTTTCTGACAGTGACATCAGATTTGTATTTGATATGGGAAAGTGTTGTATCTTTGGCTATGGAAAGACAGGAAGTTTGTTGTAGGTAAGAAGTTACCTGTGCAATGGTTGAAACTTTACAACATTCAATGTTTCATAATTTCCAACTCTTATATAGATAATAGTGAAAAGACAGAATAGATGCGGGTTATGAGATCAAAACAATAGAAAATGTGCCATGAAGATCCTAGAAATAGTTACAGGTGAAGATTGATTATTTTACTAGTTATAGAGAAATCAGGAATTTTGTAGGATATTCTGCCTCTTTATTTGTAATGACCATTATTTTCTTGTTTTAGGATAGATAATATTCTAAAATGGGTATAACCTTTATGAAATACAGTTGACACTTGAACAACACAACTTTGAACTTCATGGGTCTACTTATACATAGATTTTTTTCAATGAATACTATAAATGTATTTTAAGATTTTTTAAACATTTTCTTTAGCATTATTGCAAGAACAATGTATAATATATACATATAACATATAAAATATAGTACATATTAATCAACTGTTTGTTATCGGTGAGGCTTCCAGTCAACAGTAGGCTATATTAATAGTTAAGTTTTGGAGGTAATCAAAAGTTATATTCAAATTTGACAGAGTGAGGGGTCTATCAATACCCTTAATCCCCAAGTTGTTCTAGAGTCAACTGTAAATAGTAATGCTATCCAGCTTTTAATAGCAAGGCCAATTTATTTTGAAAGTTTTAATCTTAAATACTCTGGTATTTAAAAGTTTTCATATAATATCTTAATTCAAATTTACATTAATATGTCTCTTGTGTTTATAGCATACCAAAACTGCCAACATTGTAGAAAAGACAGAAATTAAGGACACTGAATTGCTAAACGAAAATTTTAGTAAGTACTTTTTGGTTTAATCTCAGTCACTCTTTTAAAATATCTATATTTCTTTCTATACTTGCCTTTTGCTACACTGGTTTGTATTGATTTGAAGAAGAAAGACATAATAAATGTGTTCAGCTTTATTCAAGGAATTAGAAGTTACAAAGATATTTAATATAGTCTCTTACCACAGATTTTGGGTTTGGGGGGGGGAACACAATCAATCAATCTCTTTATTCCAATATGTAAACCTTGATCAAGATCTATACTGGCCCTGGCCAGTTAGCTCAGCAGTAGAGCATCGGCCCGTGTGTGCAAGTCCTGAGTTTGATTCCTGCCCAAGGCACAGGAGAAGTGCTCATCTGCTTTTCCAACCTTCCCCCTATCCTTTCTCTCTATCTCTCTCTTCCCCTCCTGCAGCCAAGGCTCCACTGCAGCAAAGTTGGCCCAGCGCTGAGGATGGCTCCATGGCCTCCGCCTCAGGTGCTAGAATGGCTCCGGTTGCAATGGAGCAATGCTCCAGATGGGCCAAGCATCGCCCCCTGGTGGGCATGCCAGGTGGATCCTGGTTGCGCACATGCCAGGAGTCTGTCTGCCTTTACCCGCCTTTGGAAAAATACAAAAAAAAAAAAAAAAAGATCTATACCAATTTCACCCTACCAACTGTATGAAAAAATAAAAATACTATACTTTTTGTTTTATTTAGATGGACCTCAGTATATTGTTCCTGATTCGCAGGCAGTGCGAAAAATAGATAAACCTGTGTAAGTATGAGAAAACCCATTAAATCTTTTAGCATATATTGTTACTTTTAGATGAATGTAACATATTTAAAGGAAGGCCTTTATAGTCTTAGAATGTATTTTTGGTTATAGCATTAATAATCTCTCAAGTACTATGATAGCACAATGGGAAACAGTCTATGTCCTGTCCACATCAACCAACATAACTCCTTTCAAATTGAGAGACTTAACATGAACGAGATTTTAAAAATAATAAAGTATGACTGCAAAGAAATTTTACTTAGTGTAAAGATACAGTGGAACATGTAAGATAAGTGAGATGTATTTAGGCAGATATAAATATAGTAGCAATAATGGAACTCATAAAACTTGAACCAAATATACAGTATATTTTAACATTCATTGTGACTCATGAAGACATTTTCATATTTGACTGTTAAAATATTGCTATCAATAAAAATTGACTAAATTAAACTCAAGGTCTTAGGTCAGAGTCATAACTAATGTTTTGTGATATAGTAAGCAAATTTATTTTCCAGGTTACCTGGTGTTACAGACAATATTCGTGGAAATAAAATGCCCTCTAAATGGGCGTGTTGGACACCTGTAACAAATATTAAGCTATGTAATAACCAAAGAGCAAGTACTTTACAAGGAGACACAATTAATCAAGGTAAAACATACAGTTGATCTTAACATGGGTTTGAACTGAATGGGTCCACTTATACACATGTTTTTCAATAAATTTTGTAAATGTATTTTTTCTTCTATATGATTTTCTCATAACGTTTTCTTTTCTCTAGCTTAATAGAGAATACAGTATATAATACACATGACATACAAAATATGTGTTAACTGTTTATGTTATTGGCAAGGCTTCTGGTCAGCAGTAGGCTATTAGTCATTAAGTTTTGGGAGTTGAGGTATACGTGGATTTGACTGCATAGGGATTGGCACCGCTAACCCCATATTGTTCAAGGGTCAACTAGTTTTCTCGGTACATAATAGTAGTTCAGGAAAATATTCATTTCTTGAAATGTCTGACAAATATCTTTGGTTTTAACAAATTTTATACATGATCACTTTATTAATTTAGTAAGAATTCATTTCTTTCTCCCATTAGATATTGCTACCAACAAAAAAGTTTCTAAACAAAAATCATCCTCTTCAGCATCTGATGATAATTTTGAAGAAACAGGAAAGGTAGAACATAAGAAAGAAAGAATGCAGAATAACAAAATAGATAAAGCAGAAGTAGATGTTTGCAGAAGAAACAATCAACAACTAAATCAACATTTAGAGCAGAAAAACAGTGAAAATACCAAGCAGAGTGATTGGCATGTTGAATCTCAAACTACTTTTAAATCAGTTCTCCTAAATAAGACAGTTGAAGAATCTGTCATCTATAGGAAGAAATATATATTGTTAGAAGATGTGAATACTGATATTTGTGATAAAAGCCCTTCTCCTAGCAAAAGTACAAAGAGTCATAGAAAACCAAAGAAAAGACTAACTTCTGAACTTAATAGCTGGAATTTGCAACAGAGAAAAATGGTGAGCTCTCAGCATGTTTTATTTCTGTATACCTGTAATGTGCTTGCTTAATAACATAAGAAAGTAAAAGAAGCTTGATTGCTGCAAATTTAACATTTATAATGCCTTGTTCTTTAACATAAACTCTGAACGAGTGCTCCTGAGCTCCTGCATCTCTCCTACTCCTAACTCTGGTAAAGCACAGGTACCTGCTGGTATGTAGTAGACATGGACATAGGTGACTAGATACAGCATGAGTGAATCCTTTCTTGACTTTTTTTGAGTCATATATATAATTTTTAATATTCTAGCTACATTAAATTTTCTAATATACATTTGAAAAATGTGAAATTAATTTTAGTAATATATATTTTTATTTTTCAGTTACAATTTACATTCAATATTATATTAATTTCTGCTTTGTCTCCTCTTGTTGGGTCTTTCCCACTCTTCTTCCAATTCTTTTGAACATGCATACAGAACTGTTTGCCTTTGCCTCTCAAGTGGTGCTTACCTTTCTTTTTAATAAATGGCTATTTTTGTGTCTGTTAGTTTTAAACTATTAGTGTAAAGACAATTTTATTCAACATTTCTTTTTCGTACACCAGCACAGCTTTGCACATAGTAACACCTGAAGTATTTCTTGAATTACTGCTTTAAAGTTTTACAAGATTTTTCAAGAAAGGATTTAAGTGGGGTGGAGGATGTTGTCTTTTACCTTAACTGTTGCTCATCTCTATTGAAGCCTCCACTTCAGATTAATCATCTGTAGAACATCTCCAGGACAGTTTTAGCTATTTTGTATCATACTTTGAAACTGAAAGTTTACTTTTTGTAGCAGTTACCATGACTTATTTTTTTTGGGGGGGTCACCTCTACCAAGATGCAGATTAAGGAAAGTTTTAAATCATAATAAATTTCTAAGAAATTGCCAATAATGCAATTTATTTTTTGCTATTTCTTATAGGACCAAGGTTATATAGGCTGTTATTTTTTTTCTTCCAGAGTATTAATACCTGGGAGCCAAATTTCCAATTTCTGAATTTCTAAATTGTAAAATGTTCATATGTTAGAACATCTCAGTATACAAATGAAATATTTAATAGATAATTTGCAATTATCATGTATAATTATATATATTATTTTATTTGTTTTGACCAGACTCTTTATTATTTTGTTTTTAATCTAAAACTCACTATTTGAAACTAATTTGGCTACTTTTTTAACCAAATCCTTTTGGGTTACTTTATTTTTGGTGCTTAGTACACTATTCTTTCTTCTTTCTAGTTTTAGTTGCTATTTAGTTCCTTTAGATGAAGAAGAGTAAGAGTTTCTTTTGTTTTTCTTTCTTTTTTCTTCTTCCTCCTTTTTTGTCTGAATGCTGATCTGGTTCTCTAGTTCTAATTTTAAACATTTTTCTTTGGAATTTAGAATCATTTCACAGAATTTTTCTGAGGTAGGCATTCCTTTTTTCCTGGAAGCACAGAAACTTGATCATCTAAGCCAGATTCTCAAACTTTTTGAAGTAGAGGCACATTTAAAATTCTACAGATAATTGTAGGTGCACTATATACAAATTTCTGAGAACTATGTTATAATAATTAAGTCAAATATTAAAGAAAAAAATATAAAGTCCAAGCGTGCTTTTATGGTAATTAAACAAAATAAATACGACAAAATTAAATTTATTCTGACATTAAAAAACATTTTTATGTTACTTTTTTTGTTATGCTTTTTAGAATTTGTAAAAAAGAGGGGTTAATAAAAAGAGACAAAAAAGTTATTTTTTATATATATAGATACATTCTTAGATTTAGTAAATTTTAGCCAGGCAGGTCCTGGCACAAATGTGTTAAGTTTTTTCATTCTTGTGTTTATGAGAAACATGAGCCTGATGTGTCCTAGTGATTACTTCAATGTTTGGGCATATATTTGAAAGGCAAACTCTCATTTCCTCATCAATACATTGAAGAATTCCTCTCTTTTTACTCTTAATTGTGTCGAGGGTAGAAAATCCTAATTCACATAAATAGGATGTTAAAAATTGTAGTAAAATATTCAAAGCTTTTAAAGATATTGCCACATATTCTTTTATAGAAATCCAAAAGGCTTCAAGAGACAATTCCTTATGTTTAATCATCAATCCACCATCAGTGGATATAGCTGCCAGTTCTTCTTCTGTTAATGTTAGACCAAAATCACTTGAAGCTTCCATGAATGGGTTTCTAATCCAATCGTATTGTTCAGTGTTAATTGATAAAAAATGCTATAAATTAAATTCTGCCCATCAGCCTTCAAGTTCTATTTTATTTACACTTAACTTTTGCTCACCTCAGAACCAGATTCTTCAATATCACGTTTCTTTTTGAGAAATCCATTTTGGATGTGAGGGCGATCTGGCTGCGACATCTGTCACCCATTGATCGCCAGGGTTGATTCGGCTGATCTGGCTGGCTAGGCGGGTGTCCCCTTCCTCCCTCACCGCTCCATGTGCGTCCCTCCCGAAGCTGCGCGCTCGGTCGAAGAGGACGACCTTCCCCGCTAGAGGAGAGGACCGTTCTTTGGTCAAGGGTATACGAGTAGCTGCGCTCCCCTGCTAGAACCTCCAAACAAGTCTCAAGAAATCTATCCATTTTATTTGGGTGCATTTACCTGAAAATAATATAATGTGTTAATAATAAGTATAATAATGATGTGTTAACAAAAAGAGTGGTATTTCTGTAATGAAATGGTATAATAGAGTAACTATATTTATTTTTTATTTTTATTTTTTGTATTTTTCTGAAGTTGGAAACAGGGAGGCAGTCAGATAGACTCCTGCATGCACCCGACCGGATCCACTTGGCATGCCCACCAGGGGGCGATACTCTGCCCATCTGGGGCATCGCTCTGTTGCAACCAGAGCCATTCTAGCGCCTGAGGCAGAGGCCACAGAGCCATCCTTAGCACCCAGGCCAACTTTGCTCCAATGGAGCCTTAGCTGCAGGAGGGGAAGAGAGAGAGAGGAAGGAGAGGGGGAGGGGTGGAGAAGCAGATGGGCGCCCCTCCTGTGTGCCCTGGCCGGGAATCGAACCCGGGACTCCCAAACACCAGGCCGATGCTTTACCACTGAGCCAACAAGGCCAGGGCCTATATTTATTTTTATATTTGGGCACAATCCACAAATCAGCGCAGCTAGTAATTCCAGGTCCCAAGTGGGAACGGTGCGGAATTAAGAAAATATGGGGTCAGGAGGGCCCTGTAATTGCAACTGGCAAGAACAAGGCGTGCCCAAAAACCGCATCTTGCTTTATTTATAGGGCAAAGTGAGGCCATTAGCAAATCAATGAGATCTCTGATCACGTTTTCAAGGCAACCCAAGAATTTTACCACGTGCAGAAAACCACCACGATACATATCATCTTAACTTTACACTAAACAAAGGATAGAAGAAACTTGCCTCCAGTCTTTCTGGGGAACATGGGGGGGGTAGTGTAAACAATCCAGCACCACAGCTTAACAGCCTTTTGCAACCTAATCAGGCAAGTGAGGTGAGGGGTTGGGCAGGCTGTCAGCTTACAGCCAATTCCCCACACCCCTGTCCCCCAAAAATCTAAACTCCAAAAACCCTGTTGGTTTTTTGGTCCCTGACAGGTACATATTTCTCTGGAATAAATACCACAGGGCGCACCTGGAAATCTTCTAGGCCGCACACTTTGAGAACCACTGATCTAAGCTGTGCTCTGCTCTTTAAAAATCAACTTCTGTTTTCAGAAAGTTTCTTCAGTCAACTCCTTTCTTTGTTAAGCATGACATCCTATTACGTCCATGCATAGATTATTCTCCTCTAAGGTCTGTCTTGATTCTGTCTTTCTGTTCATTGAGTAAACCTAGAGATATAGAACCTCATTTCAATGGTACAGATTTCCCAAGTTGGCTCCAATTATACCAGGTGTGCTTAAATTGTATACTATTTTACCCTGGCCGAATAGCTTGGTTGTTTGGAATGTTGTCCTGAACTACAGAGTTTGCTGGTTTGATCCCTGGTTGGAGCATATGCACTAGTGAATTGATGTTACTGTCTCTCTCTTCCTCACCCTTCCTCTCTTGCTAAAATCAATAAATAAACATTTTTTAAAAAATTGTACACTGTTTTAGGGGAGGTTCATTTTTGCTACATTTTTATCAAGCCAAGTAAACCTTGTCTTCATTACGCCAATCTTAAGAATATCTAGTAAAACTTATCTATTATACATAAAAATATATCAACTTAAAAATGGTTAAGATAGTAAACTTTGTTATAATTATGTTTATGCTGTATTAATTTTTTTTTAATTCTTCTCTTTTTATTTTATTTATTCATTTTAGAGACGAGAGAGAAAGGAAGAGAGAGAGAGAAGGAGAGAGAGAGGAGAGAGAGACAGAGAGAAGGGGGGGAGGAGCTGGAAGCATCAACTCCCATATGTGCCTTGACCAGGCAAGCCCAGAGTTTCGAACCGGCGACCTCAGCATTTCCAGGTCGACGCTTTATCCACTGCGCCACCACAGGTCAGGCTATGCTGTATTAATTTTTAAAACCCATATGCAGGCCCTGGCCGGTTGGCTCAGCGGTAGAGCGTCGGCCTAGCGTGCGGAGGACCTGGGTTCGATTCCCAGCCAGGGCACACAGGAGAAGCGCCCATTTGCTTCTCCACCCCTCCGCCGCGCTTTCCTCTCTGTCTCTCTCTTCCCCTCCCGCAGCCAAGGCTCCATTGGAGCAGAGATGGCCCGGGCGCTGGGGATGGCTCTGTGGCCTCTGCCTCAGGCGCTAGAGTGGCTCTGGTCGCAATATGGCGACGCCCAGGATGGGCAGAGCATCGCCCCCTGGTGGGCAGAGCGTCGCCCCTGGTGGGCATGCCGGGTGGATCCCGGTCGGGCGCATGCGGGAGTCTGTCTGACTGTCTCTCCCTGTTTCCAGCTTCAGAAAAATGGAAAAAAAAATAAAATAAAATAAAATAAAACCCATATGCCTGATTCAGAAAAGTGAAAATAAAATCAGAAAAACTTGTATCTTTAAGAATATTGTTATAGTTTTAACCAAATTATCTAAAATTATGCAGATCATAATTGTTCATAGTCACTCCAGTTTTTAAAATATTAATACGATTTCCTTAGAGAAGTTTTAGGTGTACAGTTTCCCCTATCATTAACATCTTACATTAATATAGTACATTTGTTAGAAATGATGAGCCAATATTGATACATTATGATTAATGAAAATGTCAATATTTTCCATAAAAATTCACTCTGTATTGTTCTGTGTGTTTTCACATATGTAGAGCAACATGAACCCACCATTACAGCATCATATATAATAGCTCCACTGCTCTAAAATTCCCTTGTTTTCTATCCCTCCCTTCTTTCTTCTCCCCAAACTCCTGGCAATCACTCATCTTTTCTTCTTCTTTTTTTTTTTTTTTTTTATTTTTCCGAAGTTAGAAGTGGGGAGGCAGTCAGACAGATTCCCTAATGCTCCCAACCAGGGTCCACCTTGCATGCCCACCAGGGGATCTTGTGGCCAGAGCCATTCCAGCGCCTGAGGCAGAGGCCAAGAAGCCATCGTCAGCGCCTGGACCAACTTTGCTCCAATGGAGCCTTGGCTGTGGAAGGGGAAGAGAGAGATAGAGAGGAAGGATAGGGGGAAGGGTGGAGAAGCAGATGGGTGCTTCTCCTGTGTGCCCTGGCTGGGAATTGAACCCAGGACTTTAATACACGGGGCCAACGCTTTACTGCTGAGCCAACCAGCCAGGGCCTAATCACTCATCTTTTTACTAGCTCCATAGTTTTTTCTTTTCCAGAATGCCATATAGTTGAGTCATACAGTATGTGGTCTTTCATATTGGCTTCTTTTACCTCACAGTATGCATGAGCAAGTGTCTTATTCCATTCTTTCCATGGCTTGACAGTTCATCTTTTTATTGCTGAATACTATTCCATTTATATGAACATAACAAGATTTGTTTATCCATTCACCTAATGAAGGGCATGTTGGTTGCTTCTACATTTTGACAATTATGAATAAAGGTTCTGTAAACATTCATGTGTGCATTTTGTGTGGGCATATCTCTCAACTCATTTGGGAGAATACCAAAGATATTAGAGTAAGAGTGTTTAGTTTTGTAAGAAACTGTCTTCCAAGAGTGGAAAAAGTGGCTGTGCCATTTTGCATTCCAGTAGCAATGAATGAGAGTTCCTGTTGAACTAAATCCTTGCTGCTATTTTGTGTTGTCAGTGTTTGGGATTTTAGCCATTGTTACAGATGCTTAGGTAACAGGGTTTTTTTTTTGTATAATTTAGATACATGTCTTTTATTAGTTATGTATTTTAGTTTTTTCTCAGTCTGTGTCTTGTCTTTTTCATCCTCTAAATCAGGGGTCCCCAAACTTTTTACACAGGGGGCCAGTTCACTGTCCCTCAGACCGTTGGAGGGCCGGACTATAAAAAAAAAACTATGAACAAATCCCTTGCACACTGCACATATCTTATTTTAAAGTAAAAAAACAAAACGGGAACAAATACAATATTTAAAATAAAGAACAAGTAAATTTAAGTCAATAAACTGACCAGTATTTCTTTTTTTTTTTTTAATAATTTTATTTTTTTAATGGGGTGACATCAATAAATCAGGATACATATATTCAAAGATAACAAGTCCAGGTTATCTTGTCGTTCAATTATGTTGCATACCCACCACCCAAAGTCAGATTGTCCTCTGTCACCTTCTATCTTGTTTTCTTTGTGCCCCTCCCCACCCCCTTTCCCTCTCCCATTCCCCCCTCCCCCCCCATAACCACCACACTCTTATCAATGTCTCTTAGTTTCACTTTTATGTCCCACCTACGTATGGAATAATGCAGTTCCTGGTTTTTTCTGATTTACTTATTTCGCTTCGTATCATGTTATCAAGATCCCACCATTTTGCTGTAAATGTTCCGATGTCATCATTTCTTATGGCTGAGTAGTATTCCATAGTGTATATGTGCCACATCTTCTTTATCCAGTCATCTATTGATGGGCTTTTTGGTTGTTTCCATGTCCTGGCCACTGTGAACAATGCTGCAATAAACATGGGGCTGCATGTGTCTTTACGTATCAATGTTTCTGAGTTTTGGGGATATATACCCAGTAGAGGGATTGCTGGGTCATAAAGTAGTTCTATTTTCAGTTTTTTGAGGAACCACCATACTTTCTTCCATAATGGTTGTACTACTTTACATTCCCACCAACAGTGTATGAGGGTTCCTTTTTCTCCACAGCCTCTCCAACATTTGCTATTACCTGTCTTGCTAATAACAGCTAATCGAACAGGTGTGAGGTGGTATCTCATTGCCGTTTTGATTTGCATTTCTCTAATAGCTAAAGAAGATGAGCATCTTTTCATATATCTGTTGGCCATTTGTATTTCTTCCTGGGAGAAGTCTGACCAGTATTTCAATGGGAACTATGGGCCTGCTTTTGGCTAATGAGATGGTCAATGTGCTCCTCTCACTGACCACCAATGAAAGAGGTGCCCCTTCCGGAAGTGCAGCGGGGGCCGGATAAATGGCCTCAGGGGGCCGCATGTGGCCCGCGGGGCCGTAGTTTGGGGACCCCTGCTCTAAATGGTGTCTTTTTGCAGAGCAGAATTATTGTATTTTAAAGAAGTCCTACTTATCTATTTTCTCTTTCATGGATCATGCCTTTGGTGTTGTATTAAAATAAGTCAGGCAGAGAAAGAAAAATCTCATATGACCTCACTCATTTGAGGAATCCAATGAACAATATGAACTGAGGAACAGAATAGAGACAGGCGGGATCAAAGGGTCCAGAGGGAAAGCGGACAGAGGGAAAGGGGATGAAAGGATGGGATGGGATGAGAACAGAAAAGCAAATCCTGGAGGGAAGGGGGTAGGACGTTGTGGGGAGGAAGGCAAGGGGGATGTTGTGGGGAATATGGGGGGAATGCATTCGAGGGGACACTAGAATCTATGTAAACAATAAATTAAAAGTTTAAAAAAAGTAAAAAATAAAGTCACTGCCAGATTGAAGGTCACCTTGATTTTTTCCTGTTGTCTTCTAGAAATTTTATAGTTTGCATTTTACATTTAGGTCTGTGATCCATTTTGAGTTAATTTTGTGAAGTATAGAAAGGTTCTATGTCTAGATTAATTTTCTTAGCATGTGGACATCCAGTTGTTTGAACACCATTTGTTAAAAAGATTGTGCTTTTCCCAATGAATTGACTTTGCTTCTTGTCAAAGATCTATTGGCTATATTCAGGTGGGCCTATTTCTGAGCTCTCTGTTTTGTTTCATTATTCTATTGTTTATGCTTTCACCAATACTACACTATACTGATAATGATAACTCTGTCTTTTTAGTAAGTCTTAAAGTAGGGTAACGTCAGATCTCCAACTTTATTCTTCTTCAATAACATGTGGGCTAGTCTGGGTCTCTTGCTTCTCCATGTAAACTTCAGAATCATATTATTGATACAGAAAAAATAACTTTCTGGATTATATTGACTAAATTCAATAGGAAAGAACTGACATCTTGACAATATTGAGCCTCTCCATTTATTTAGATGGTTTTTGATTTTTCATCAGTCATGTAGTTTTCCTCATACAGATCTTGTATGTGTTAAGTTATATTTATAGTTAATTCTATTTTGGGGATGGTAATGTAAATAGAATGTAATATCAAATTTCAATTGTTTGTTACTGATGTTTAAGAAAGTGATTGGCTTTTATTATTACCCCTGTATCCTTTTACCATGCTATAATTGCTTTTTAGTTCCTGGAATATTTTTGTTCATTCTTTGAGACTTATTCTATAGACAGTGATATCATTTGTGAACAAAGACAGTTTTATTCCTTCCTTCCCAATCTGTATAACATTTATTTCCTTTGCTTGTCTTATTACATTAGCTAGGGCTTCCAGTATGATGTTGAGTAGGAGTGATGAGAGCAGATATCCTTTTTTTGTTCTGACCTTAGTTGAAAAGCATCTAGTTTTTCTCCATTAAGTGTTATGTTTACTGTATTTTCTTTGTAGGTGATCTTTATCAAGTAGAGGATGCTCTCTTGTGTTCCTAGTTTTCTGAGAGTATCATGGAGATCGGATTTAGTCAAATGTTTTTTGTGCATCTCTTAGTATGATCATGACTTTCTTCTTTAGCCTATTAATATGATGGATTAATGAATTTATTTTCAAAAGTTGAATCAGCTTGCTTACCTAAAATTTCCACTAGGTTGTAGTAGTAATTATTTTCATATATTATTGGATTTGCTAATATTTTGTTGAGGATTTTTGCACCTATGTTTATGAGGTGATACTGGCTTCATGGAATGAGTTAGGACATTTTGCTATGCTCTCTTTGCTGGAAGATTGTGTAAAATTGGTATAATTTTTTCTTAAATGTTTGATAGAACTCACCACATACCTGGGGCTGGTGCTTTCTGCTTTGGAAGGTATTAACTATTGATTCAATTTCTTTAATAGATATAGGCCTATTCAGGTAATTCCTCTGTGAGTTTTGGTAGAATTTTAAGGAATCAGTCTATTTAATTTAGGTTATCAAATTTGTGGGCATAGAGTTGCTCATAGTATTTCTTTATTATCCTTTAAATGTCCATGTACTCAGTAATCTTTCATTTTTTATATTAGTAATTTGTCTTTTATGTATTTTTTTTCTTAGTTAACCTGACTAGAAGCTTACCAGTTTTGATCTTTCCAAAGAACCGGCTTTGAGTTTCCTGTCGTTTTTTATGACTTTTTTCCCCATGGATAGAAACTTTTAAAAAGTAATATCTACAGAGTACTCTGTACAGTTCTTTCTATATGTTAAAAGATTTATCCTGACTTGTTTTAATGACTATAAAGCTCAAACTTATCAAATAATTTCTGGCCCTCTTTATTTCTTTGTGGTCATACATAGAACCATATCTTTTCAGTCTTTATTTTCATTTGAAGGTTAACTTGAAGAGTTTTTAAGTAACTTATAAATTGTTTCAGAGAGAAAACACAAAAGGGAAAGCACTTACTGATGCAGCAGAATCCTTGATAAGCCAAATTAATAAGAAATACAAACCAAAGGATGATATACAATCTACAAGAAAATTAAAGGAGTCTTTGATGAACAGGTATGTTCTTAAAAATTAGACATGAATATTTTTCTGACAGATACAACTAAATTGCATTGTTTTAAGGTGTTTTCAATGTATTAAAAGATAATGTGCTTTTCCAATAGAAAACACTGTTAGTTATTCACTTTTATAAATAATAGTTTAAATTAGAACTAAATTTGAAATTAAATATTCTAAAGCAGTGGTAGTCAACCTGGTTCCTACTGCCCACTAGTGGGCATTCCAGCTTTCATGGTGGGCAGTAGCGGAGCAACCAAAGTATAAATAAAAAGAGAGATTTAACTATAGTAAGTTGTGTTATAAAGGTTTATTCTGCCAAACTTAACAAAAATCTGACATAAAGTACTTGATAAGTAATTATTATTATATGCTTCAACTTGCTGTAACTCTGCTTTATAAATTTTATAAAGTAAAGTTACTTCCCTACTTTATAAATCACCATTACTGTGGAACCGGTGGGTGGTTAGAAAATTTTACTACTAACAGAGATACAGAAGTGGTCGATAGGTATAAAAAGGTTGACTACCCTTGTTCTAAAGTATCAAAAACACTATATCTATATAGCATACCATTTCAGAAATAAGTCTTTAGGATATAGACATTATAGGAATTTTTACTGAGCCTAATGATGAGTAAAATGAAGTGTATTTACCTATATTGCTTAATGAACTATGAAATTTAAATGAACTGAAATGAGTTACTTTCAAATAGTAAATATGCATTGTTTATAATCTTTCTGAAGGTTAGTTTTTTTAATTATAAAATGTCTTTTTATAAGCTGCCAATTGATTAATCACATTTAACATAATTCTTGTCTTATATGGCATGAAAAAAATTACTGATGGCAGAGCCATTTGATGTAAATTGCCTGGCACCTCCTGCTGCATGAATGATTTAGCTTAAATATTATTTAAATATAAGTAAATGATTCAGAATTAAATACTATTATTGTTATTTACTATGAACTTTCAAAAATATTAGACTAGGGCTATCACATTTCAGTTATTAATAATATATTAAATGTAGACTGTGATCCAAATATGTTTTACCTTATATAAAATACCTTTTATGAAAAACAATCTGATGATACTTAATTGCTTTTTAAATTTTGACAAAACTTTTTTTATAGTGGTTTTTCAAACAAATCTGATCTACAGCTCAGTAAGGTAGGTTTTATTTATTTAACTACACCAAGTATAAATATAGTCAAACTCTATGATATTTGACTGTAAACACTAAAATAGAATACTGGTAGGATGGAATTAGTTTAGTGTTTTCAGCATTTTGATAAATGGATTAAACAACTGACACATTTAGTGGCAAGTATTCAAAGAAGTTCCCTAATCTGCTTTTCCAAGGAAATTCTTCTTTTACATATATGAGTTTGATATTTTTACTTTTTTGCTCATGATTCATCTCCATTTTTTCTCTAGCTAATACTACATCTTCTGACAATTAGATCCTTCTTATTTCCCTGTTTTTGTTAAAAACATTTATTATTCATCCAGGCTTAAAGTATTAATTATCTTTGGTTTATTCCTCACAATTACTTTCTCTCTTCACTTAATTTCAAGTTTTGAGGTTTACCTTTTGTAAATTCTCTTGAATATTTCGTCTCCTGCCTATTCCAGCTATTCTTTCTAAATCTCATTGCTTCACTCCTGTCATTCTCTTGTTCAGAACCTTTCTTTGATATCTATTGCTTATTGAATGAAGTGTGGAGACTGAGTTTGGTTCCTTAGTCCTTTTTATTTTCCAAGTGAGAGGAGGGGAGAGAGAGAGACAGACTCCCACATGCACCCCAACTAGGATCCACCTGGCAACCTCCATCTTGGGTGGATGCTCTGCCCATCTGGGGCCATGCTTACAGATGAGCTATTTTATTTTAGCACATGAGGCAGAGGCTCCATGGAGCCATCCTCAGCGCCCAGGGCCAATGTGCTCCAATCAAGCCATGGCGTTGGGGGAGAGGAAGAGAGAAGTGAGAGGGGGAGGGATGGAGAAGCAGATGGTCACTTCTCCTGTGTGCCCTGACTGGGAATCGTACTAGGGACATCCACATGTGGGGCCAACAGTCTACCACTGAGCCAAGAGGCCCCTAGTCCCTTTAATATCAGTCTTGTTTCCTATGGTCCTAGGCATATTTTGTGAAGCTGAAACATAACTTGAGATTCCCTAAAGTATTTATTCTTTTCTTTTTCTACTTTTGGAAAGAACTTGGAACTGACTCAGCAGGCTCTCAACCTATTTTTCTTTTTCTTTTTTTTTTTTTTTTTTTGAGAGAAAGACAGAGACAGTAAGGGAAAGATGAGAAGCATCAACTCGTAGTTGTGGCACTTTAGTTGTTCATCGATTGCTTTTTCATACACGCCTTGACCTGGTGGTGGTGGGGTCTCCAGCTGAGCCAGTGACCCCCTTGCTCAAGCCAGTGACCATGGAGTCATGTCTATGATCCCATGCTCAAGCCAGCAACCCTGTATTCAAGCTGGTGAGCCTATGCTCAAGCCAGCGACCTCAGGGTTTTGAACCTGGGTCCTCAGTGTCCCAGGTCAACTGCTCTATCCACTGAGCCACTTCTTGGTCAGGCTCTCACCTTTTTTTGGTTGTCATAACTTTATTTCTCCTTTTAAGACTTACTTCAGAGTCTACCTTCGTTATGAAAACTTTCCAAGGTGCTCCAATTCAGAATCCAAATGGGCAAGATTCTGAATCTGCACAATAATTTCTTTGTATCTTTTTTGATATTTTCTTCACTATTTCAGTTTTTTTAAAAAAAACACTTCTGTCTTTTACCAGACTTTAACTATTTAGAATCTTCTTTGTATCCTGTATAACACTTTTGCTCATTTTTGTGTCCTCTTTATTATCTTTCCTCATTTTTATATCTTCTGTAATACCTAGCACACACTGGCATTGTAAAGGATGAACAAATGTATGAACACTGGTTAAAATCATTGGAAAGGATGAGATAAAGTGACCAGAGAAATAATATACTGAGAGATAAATGTTTTAGAATAATACAAATCTATATAAGTAGCCAAAAGTAATAATAAAATTAAAGATGAATCACATCTAGAATATTTTAGTTTTAATATTTCTAACTTACTAGATATTAAATTAGACTTCTAATTCAGATTAGTAATCATTTAAGGACTATTTATGTACTTATATATTAATAAAACAGTTATTAAATTTTTATTTAACAACTTCTTTGCCCTCACTACTTTCTGATGAGTTTGGATATATTTTGAGCAGCAGGCTCTAGGAATAATCTTACACATATTTTTCCCTAAGAGTCCTAGTTGCTTGATACAATTTTGAGTCTTTCACATGAGACTTTAATAAACCTTAATCTGGCCCAAAGCTTTTCTATTTAAGAATGTAAAGCAAATTAATATGAAAAAAGTTTTTTTTCCTGTATGATTCTAGAATCAATAAAATTCATCTTGTAGAATACCAGTGAGGTTATTGTAGCTATGTACAATAATTTAGTAAATGTTAAAGATATAAGGATCTTATATTTTATATTTCATTTATAATACTTTGTTTTTAGTTAATATTGAAGTCTTTAATATTTTTAAGTGTGGATGTTTAATATAAATACTTTAATTCCCATTAAGGAAACTGTTACAAATATAAAACTTATATTAGTGGAAACACACTAGAAAGTATATGAAAGTTTAATTGTATATGTTATATTTGCCAAGTGTGGTAATATACAAGTTTGAATGGTTATATGTAAAACTTCTTTTGTATTTAGGAAAAGGCACAGAAAAAAAGTTACAGGCAACTGAAGACTACTTTTGTTAATGTTACTTCTGAATACCCATTGTAAGTAATATTTTATAAATTTTATACTTTTCTTCATATTTGAAGATAATGTATTGTATATTGTATAATGAGTTAATATTTCTCTTCATTTTTACAGGGATGATGTTTACAATTTTAATTTGAATGGAGCTGATGAGCCTATTATAAAACTTGGAGTAAGCTAGAAATCTGTGTTTTGTATTTAGTTATTTGGAGTTTACTTTGTATTTATCATGCAGTTATTAGCATGTATATTTCCATCCTATTATAGATATACTTTAAAATATATTAAAATATACTAATTTTTATTAACTTATTGGAGTAACATCGGTAAATAACATGAATTTCAGGTGTACAACTTTGTAATACATCTGTATATGCCATTGTGTGCTCACCACCCTTTCATACATTTTAAAATATGTTCAAATATAGTACCAAGCTAGGTATTATTTCCTTTCAAATTCTTGGACTGAAGTAGAGAAAAATGAGTAATTGGGACATGTAATTCCAGACTGCTTCATCAAGAAAATCACTTTTTATTTTAGTTGGACTTATTGGGGTAACATTCATTAATAAAATTATTCATTTCAGGTATATAGTTCTATAATCATATGTAAAAATAAATTTTGAAAATAAAAATCACTTTTCTTATAGATACAATTTATAATTTTAAAAACTGTTTAAAAATTAAAAAAAATACTCTTTATTTTTAGTATGTTTTACAGTACATTTCTTAAATATGAAACCATTTTAGTAAGTTTAATTTTATTTTCACATAACTATAGGAAGTGATTAAAATAGTTTATTTCTTTTAGTTTTTGTTTACCTTATTTTGACACTAAGAGAAAAATTTTAATATTTGTTTACAATATAGATCCAGGAATTTCCAGCTACAACTAGAGAAGCCTGTATAGATAATCCAAAAAAATTGTAAGTGCTTTATTATAATTACTTGGATCACATTAAAATATACTTTTTTTTTTTTTTTTTTTTTACAGGGACAGAGAGAGAATCAGAGAGAGAGATAGACAGGGACAGACAGACAGGAATGGAGAGAGATGAGAAGCATCAATCATCAGTTTTTCGTTGTGACACCCTAGTTGTTTATTGATTGCTTTCTCATATGTGCCTTGATGGGGGGCCTTCAGCAGACCAAGTAACTCCTTGCTGGAGCCAGCGACCTTGGGTCCAAGCTGGTGAGCTTTTTGCTCAAGCCAGATGAGCCCGCGCTCAAGCTGGCGACCCCGGGGTCTCGAATCTGGGTCCTTCCGCATCCCAGTCCTACGCTCCATCCACTGCGCCACTGCCTGGTCAGGCTACTTATTTTTAAAATTTTTAATTAATTGTGTTTACATAGATTCTAGTATCCCCCCAAATGCATCCCCCTCCCCCGTATTCCCCACAACATCCCCCTTTCCTGCCTCCCCACAACACCCTCCCCCTTTCCCTCCAGGATTAGCTTTTCTGCTCTCTTTAACGTTGTGTTATGTGTGTATAATGTACCATCCTATCATCACCTTTTCCTCTGTCTGCTTTCCCTCTGGACTCATTGATCCTGCCTCTGTCTATATTCCATTCCTCAGTTCATATTGTTCATGGGATTCCTCAAATGAGTGAGGTCATATGTTATTTTTCTTTCTCTGCCTGGCTTATTTCACTTAACATAATACAATAGTTTCCAGGTCCATCCATGTTGTTGCAAAAGGTAAGATTTCCTTCTTTTTCATGGCCCCATAGTATTCCATTGTGTACATGTATCATAGCTTTTTAATCCACTCGTCCACTGATGGGCACTTGGGCGGTTTCCATATCTTGGCTATTGTAAACAATGCTGCCATAAATATGGGGGTGCATTTCTTTAGAATCATTGATGTGGTGTTCTTGGTATATATTCCTAAAAGTGGGATGGCTGGGTCAAAAGGCAGTTCCATTTTTAATTTTTTGAGGAATCTCCATACTGTTTTCCACAGTGGCTGCACCAGTCTGCATTCCCACCAGCAGTGCAGGAGGGTTCCCTTTTTTCCACATCCTCGCCAGCACTTATTCTGTGTTGTTTTGTTGATGAGCGCCATTCTGACTGGTGTGAGGTGATATCTCATTGTGGTTTTAATTTGCATTTCTCTAAGGATGAGTGATGTTGAACATTTTTTTTATCTGCCTCTTGGCCATCTGTATGTCCTCTTTGGAGAAGTGTCTATTCATTTCTTTTGCCATTTTTTGGTTGGCTTGTTTATCTTCCTGGTGTTGAGTTTTACAGGTTCTTTATTAATTTTGGTTATTAACCCCTTATCAGACGTATTGTCGAATATGTTCTCCCATTGTGTAGTTTGTCTTTTTATTTTGTTCATATTGTCTTTAGATGTGCAAAAGCTTTTTAGTTTGATATAGTTCCATTAGTTTATTCTGTTGTTTATTTCCCTTGCCTGTGGAGATAAATCAGCAAATACATTGCTACGAGTGATGTTGGAGAGCTTATTGCCTATGTTTTCTTCTAGGATGCTTATGGTTTCACAACTTAACATTTAAGTCTTTCATCCATTTTGAGTTTATTTTTGTGACTTGGTGTAAGTTGGTGGTCTAGTTTCATTTTTTTGCAAGTACCTGTCCAATTTTCCCAATATTTGTTAAAGAGACTGTCTTTACTCCATTGTATGCTATTACGTCCTTTGTCAAATATCAATTTTCCATAAAGGTACAGGTTTATTTCTGGGTTCTCAGTTCTGGTCCATTGATCTATATGCTTGTTCTTATGCCAGTACCAAGCTGTTTTGAGTACAGTGGCACTGTAGTGTATAACTTGATATCAGGAAGTGTGATACCACCCACTTTATTATTCTTTTTCAAGACTGCTGAGGCTGTTCATGTTCTTTTTTGGTTCCATATGATTTTTTGGAATATTCTATATCTTTGAAGTATGTCATTGGTATTTTTTTTTCTTTTTTATAAATTTTTATTAATGTTAATGGGATGACATTAATAATTCAGGGTACATATATTCAAAGAAAACATGTCTAGGTTATCTTGTCATTAAATTATGTTGCATACCCCTTGCCCAGAGTCAGATTGTCCTCCGTCACCCTCTATCTAGTTTTCTCTGTGCCCCTCCCTCTCCCACTCACTCCCTCCCTCCCTCCTGGGTCCTCCCTCCCCCCACCCCTGGTAACCACCACACTCTTGTCCATGTCTCTTAGTCTCGTTTTTATGTTCCACCAATGTATGGAATCACGTAGTTCTTGTTTTTTTCTGATTTACTTATTTCACTCCGTATAATGTTATCAAGATCCCACCGTTTTGCCCTGGCCAGTTGGCTCAGCGGTAGAGCGTCGGCCTAGCGTGCGGAGGACCCGGGTTCGATTCCCGGCCAGGGCACACAGGAGAAGCGCCCATTTGCTTCTCCACCCCTCCGCCGCGCTTTCCTCTCTGTCTCTCTCTTCCCCTCCCGCAGCCAAGGCTCCATTGGAGCAAAGATGGCCCGGGCGCTGGGGATGGCTCTGTGGCCTCTGCCTCAGGCGCTAGAGTGGCTCTGGTCGCAACATGGCGACGCCCAGGATGGGCAGAGCATCGCCCCCTGGTGGGCAGAGCGTCGCCCCTGGTGGGCGTGCCGGGTGGATCCCGGTCGGGCGCATGCGGGAGTCTGTCTGACTGTCTCTCCCTGTTTCCAGCTTCAGAAAAAAAAAAAAAAAAAAAAAAAAAAAAAAAAGATCCCACCATTTTGCTGTAAATGATTGGTGTAATAATTTCTTATGGCTGAGTAGTATTCCATAGTGTATATGTGCCACATCTTCTTTATCCAGTCTTCTATTGAAGGGCTTTTTGGTTGTTTCCATGTCTTGGCCACTGTGAACAGTGCTGCAATGAACATGGGGCTACATGTGTCTTTACGTATCAATGTTTTTTAGTTTTTGGGGTATATACACAGTAGAGGAATTGCTGGGTCCTAAGATAGTTCTATTTTCAGTTTTTTGAGGAACCACCATACTTTCTTCCATAATGGTTGTACTACTTTACATTCCCACCAACAGTGTATGAGGGTTCCTTTTTCTCCACAGCCTCTCCAACATTTGCTATTACCTGTCTTGTTGATAATAGCTAATCTAACAGGGGCGAGGTGGTATCTCATTGCAGTTTTGATTTGCATTTCTCTAATAACTAATGAAGCTGAGCATCTTTTCATATATCTGTTGGCCATTTGTATTTCTTCCTGGGAGAAGTGTCTGTTCATGTCCTCTTCCCATTTTTTTATTGGATTGTTTGTTTGTTTGTTGTTGAGTTTTATGAGTTCTTTGTAAATTTTGGATATTAGGCCCTTATCTGAGCTGTTGTTTGAAAATATCAGTTCCCATTTAGTTGGCTGTCTGTTTATTTTGATATCAGTTTCTCTTGCTGAGCAAAAACTTTTTATTCTGATGTAGTCCCATACATTTATCTTTGCCTTCACTTCTCTTGCCAGTGGAGTCAAGTTCATAAAATGTTCTTTAAAACCCAGGTCCCTGAGTTTAGTACCTATGTCTTCTTCTATGTACTTTATTGTTTCAGATCTTATATTTAGGTCTTTGATCCATTTTGAATTAATTTTAGTACACGGGGACAGGCTATAGTCAAGTTTCATTGTTTTACATGTGGCTTTCCAGTTTTCCCAACACCATTTGTTGAAGAGGCTTTCTTTTCTCCATTGTGTGTTGTTGGCCCCTTTATCAAAGATTATTTGACCATATATATGTGATTTTATTTCTGGGCTTTCTATTCTGTTCCATTGGTCTGAGTGTCTATTTTTCTGCCAATACCATGCAGTTTTGATTATTGTGGCCCTATAATATAGTTTAAAGTCAGGTATTGTAATGCCCCCAGCTTCATTCTTTTTCCTTAGGATTGCTTTGGCTATTTGGGGTTTTTTATAGTTCCATATAAATCTTATGATTTTTTGTTCCATTTCTTTAAAAAATGTCATAGGAATTTTGATGGGAATTGCATTAAATTTATATATTACTTTGGGTAATATGGCCATTTTAATTATATTTATTCTTCCTATCCAAGAACAAGGAATATTTTTCCATCTCATTGTGTCTTTTTCTATTTCTCTTAGCAATGCCTTGTAGTTTTCTTTATATAGGTCCTTTACATTCTTTGTTATGTTTATTCCTAGGTATTTTATTTTTTTTGTCGCAATCGTGAAGGGGATTATTTTTTTGAGTTCGTTTTCTAATATTTCATTGTTGGCATATAGAAAGGCTATGGACTTTTGTATGTTAATTTTGTATCCTGCGACCTTACTGTATTGGTTTATTGTTTCTAGTAATCATTTTGTATAGTCCTTTGGGTTTTTGATGTATAGGATCATATCATTAGCAAAAAGTGATACCTTTACTTCTTCTTTTCTGATATGGATGCCTTTTATTTCTTTGTCTTCTCTGATTGCTCTGGCCAGAACTTCTAGCACCACGTTAAATAAGAGTAGAGAGAGTGGACAACCCTGTCGTGTTCCTGATTTAAGGTGGAAAGTCCTCAGTTTTACGCCATTTAATATGATGTTGGCTGATGGTTTATCATATATGGCCTTTATCATGTTGAGATATTTTCCTTCTATACCCATTTTGTTGAGAGTCTTAAACATAAAATTGTGTTGTATTTTATCAAAAGCCTTTTCTGCGTCTATTGATAAGATCATGTGGTTTTTGTTCTTTGTTTTGTTGATAATGGTGTATTACGTTAACCATTTTACGTATGTTGAACCATCCTTGAGATTCTGGGATGAATCCCACTTGATCATGATGTATTATTTTTTTAATATGTTGTTGTATTCGATTTGCCAGTATTTTGTTTAGTATTTTAGCATCTGTATTTATTAGAGATATTGGTCTGTAGTTTTCTTTCTTTGTGCCATCCTTGCCAGGTTTTGGTATGAGGGTTATGTTGGCCTCATAAAATGTGTTTGGAAGTATTGCTTCTTCTTCAATTTTTTGGAAGACTTTGAGTAGAATAGGAACCAAGTCTTCTTTGAATGTTTGATAGAATTCACTAGTATAACCGTCTGGGCCTGGACTTTTATTTTTGGGGAGGTTTTTAATAGTTTTTTCTATTTCCTCCCTGCTGATTGGTCTGTTTAGGCTTTCTGCTTCTTCATGACTCAGTTTAGGAAGGTTGTATTGTTCTAGGAATTTATCCATTTCTTCTAGATTGTTGTATTTGGTGGCATATAGTTTTTCATAGTATTCTACAATAATTCTTTGTATATCTATGATGTCTGTGGTGATCTCTCCTCTTTCATTTTGGATTTTATTTATTTGAGTCCTGTGTCTTTTTTCCTTGGTGAGTCTTGCCAAGGGTTTGTCGATTTTGTTGATCTTTTTCAAAGAACCAGCTCCTTGTTTTATTGATTTTTTCTATAGTTTTTCTGTTCTCTATTTCGTTTATTTCTGCTCTGATTTTTATTATCTCCTTTCTTCAGCTGGTTTTGGGTTGTCTTTGTTCTTCTTTTTCTAGTTCCTTAAGGTGTGAAGTTAAGTGGTTTATTTCGGCTCTCTCTTGTTTGTTCATATAGGCCTGAAGTGATATGAACTTTCCTCTTATTACTGCTTTTGCTGCATCCCAGAGATTCTGATATGTCGTATTTTCATTTTCATTAGTCTGTATATATCTTTTGATCTCTGCGCTTATTTCTTCTTTGACCCATTCATTTTTTAGAAGTATGTTGTTTAGTTTCCACAATTTTGTGGGGTTTTCCCCCTCTTTTTTACAGTTGAATTCTGGTTTCAAGGCTTTATGATCAGAGAATATGCTTGGTACAATTTCAATTTTTCTAAATTTGCTGATATTGTCTTTGTGGCCCAACATATGGTCAATTCTTGAGAATGTTCCATGTACACTAGAGAAAAATGTATACTCTGTCGCTTTGGGATGAAGTGTCCTGTAGATGTCTATCATATCCAGGTGTTCTAGTATTTCGTTTAAGGCCACTATATCTTTATTGATTCTCTGTTTGGATGACCAATCTAGAGCCATCAGTGGTGTATTGAGGTCTCCAAGTATGATTGTATTTTTGTCAGTTTTTGTTTTAAGGCCAATAAGTAGCTGTCTTATATATTTTGGTGCTCCTTGGTTTGGTGCACATATATTAAGGATTGTTATGTCTTCTTGATTCAGTGTTCCCTTAATCATTATGAAATGACCATTTTTGTCTCTGAGTACTTTTTCTGTCTTGTAGTCAGCATTATCAGATATGAGTATTGCAACACCTGCTTTTTTTTGGGTGTTGTTTGCTTGGAGTATTGTTTTCCAGCCTTTCACTTTGAATTTGTTTTTATCCTTGTTGCTTAGATGAGTTTCTTGTAGGCAGCATACAGTTGGATTTTCTTTTTTAATCCATTCTGCTACTCTGTGTCTTTTTATTGGTAAGTTTAATCCATTTACATTTAGTGTAATTATTGACACTTGTGGGTTCCCTTTTGCCATTTTATAAATTGCTTTCTGTTAGTTTTGTATCTTGTTTGATTCTTCTCTTTTGTTTTTCTATTGTTTGTTTTTGTTTGTTTGTATTTCATACTTCTTTCCTCTGTTGCTACCTTTTTTAAGTCAAGTGTTTTTGTGGTGGTTTTTTCAAGGGTGGTTACCATTAAGTAATGAAAAGGGTACCTACCATATTCATTGTAGTACCCTTTCTTATGAGTATTTCTGCGTTTCATCGTCCTTTGCTACTGTTAATCTTCATCCTTTCTCCCCTTTTTTTTCTTTTGTTGTCACAGTTTAAGTTTGGTTTTATTGTTTTCTTGGTGGAGCTGTTACTTGTGGTTTTGTTTTTTTTTGTTCTTTGAATCTGGTTGGAAAACCCCCTTTAGTATTTCCTGGAGTGGGGGCTTTCTGATGATAAATTCTCTCATCTTTTCTGTATTTGTGAATGTTTTTATATCTCCTTTGTACTTGAAGGATAGCTTTGATGGGTATAGTATTCTTGGCTGAAAGTTCCTCTCTTTCAGGGCTTTAAATATTGGGGTCCACTCTCTTCTAGCTTGTAGAGTTTCTGCTGAGAAATCTGATGATAATCTAATAGGCCTTCCTTTATATGTTGTATTCTTCTTTTCCCTGGCTGCCTTGAGAATTTTTTCTTTGTCATTGGTTTGTGTCATCTTCATTATGATGTGCCTTGGAGTGGGTTTGTTGGGGTTAAGAAAACTCGGTGTTCTGTTTGCTTCTTGAATTTGATGCTTTAGTTCTTTCCACAGGCTTGGGAAGTTTTCATCTATTATTTGTTTGAGTATATTCTCCATTCCATTTTCTTTCTCTTCTCCCTCTGATATACCTATTATTCTTATGTTATTCTTTCTGATGGAGTCAGACAATTCCTGTAGGGCTTTCTCGTTTTTTATTATTTTTGAGTCTCTTTCTTCTTCTCTCTGTTGTGCCTCAAGTTGCTTGTCTTCTATTTCACTAATCCTATCTTCTATCTGGGCTGTTCTATTAGCTAAGCTTGTTACCTCGTTTTTCAGCTCGTGAATTGAGGTTTTCATTTCTGTTTGATTTGTTTTTATAGTTTCAATTTCCTTGGTAATATATTCTTTGTGATCGTTGAGTTGTTTTCTGATTTCCCTAAATTGCCTTTCTGTGTTTTCTTGTATATCTCTGAGTATTTTTAAGATTTCTATTTTAAATTCTCTGTCATTTGGCTCCAAGGCTTCCAATATGTTAAATCTTTTCTCCATAGATTTTTCCACATCTATTTGTGTTACCTCTCTATCTTTTGTATCCATAATATTCTATTTCCTTTTTCTTATTGGCATCTGAAGGTGGTCTTGTTGATAGTGTTAATTAGAATTAATAAAGAATAAAAAGAAAAAAAAAGGAAACACTCCACAAAAAAAAAGTAATAATTTATTATTTCCCCCTTTTTTCCTTCTTCTCTTCCCCTCCTCTCACCTCCTTAGGGAAATATCGTGATGACCTGTGAATTATATTATGCTAAATGGAACAAAAACTGCCTATAATGGAGGGCCTGATTTGGGGTGAAGAGTTCAAGGGGCAAAAAAGGGAGTAGGGACCTACTAAATGCAAAAAAAAAAAAAAAATCTTAGACAAGCATAAAATGATTTGCTTGTAAGTGATGGTTGACTAAGAGATATAATGAGAGGGATAAGAGGGAAACAGAAAAAAGGAGAGAAAAAATAATATTTAAAGAAGAAAAAAATAAAAATAAAAATAATAAGTAAAAGTCTGTTGCATTAAGTGGAGCGAAGACTAAATACAATGGAGACTTTGGGTTGGGAGGAATGCTAGTGAGTTAAAAAGCAATGTAAAAAGTACCCAAAATGCCACAAAAACAAACAAATAAAGGGAAACCAAGAACAAAAGCAGAAAAAAAAAACAAAAAAAAAACCCAAAAAAACTTGAGTCCCAAAATAAATAATTTGTTCATGATTGAGGATTGAATGGGAGGAAATGTAAAAGGAGAAAAGAAGAAATGAATAGAAAGGAAAAAATAAGAAAAAGAAACGAAGGAAGAAAAAAAAGGAAAGGAAAAAAAAAAACAAAAAAAACAAAAGAGGAGAGAGTGAGAGTTAAGGGTTTTGGAGTGTAACCCTAAAGGAGAGTAAGGATGAAGAAAAGAAATAAAATGTAACACTCATGGATAGTGTAGTTCAAAAAAAGGTTAGCATAAGATGGGCAGAGAATAAAAGGACCGAGGTGGAGGAAATACAAATAATAATAAAGGCAATAAGAAAGAAGAAAGAAACAACAACAACAAAGAATTAGTGGAACAAGTTATAAAGTCTGTGGATTTTTCTTGATTTTGAGAGGTTAACTTCTTCCTTTTTCTTTTCTCTCCCTCTTCCTGGTCGGTGACTCTGTACCCCAGGTTCTGCCCCTGTGTCACACTTAGGTAGGGATTTGCAGTTGATGGGATTCTATGGCAATGTCATATAATTGGCTTTAGTCTTGCTGGTAGTCAAGGCTTGTTGGCGTTTGCAGAGTCCAACAATGAGAGAGTTTGCTTTCCTGGAGTCTCTCTCCTAGTCTCCCCTTCCTGAATTAGCAGCCTGGTGATCCAGCTATGAGGCTGCCACTGCTTCTGTCTGGGGAGTAAGAGGCTCAAAGAGCTGGGAAATCCCCACTCTATCCTCACTCAGCGCAAGGCTCTGGGTAAGGCTCTGGCAGTCAGAGCCTCCAGCGTAATCAGGTGGGGCTGGGAGTCAATTGTTGTCAAGGTGACTGTTCAGCGCCTACCATTCAGTTGGACCACTCAACCCAGGCTTTCCACACTTTGTAGCCTGTTTTGGCTGGGAAGAAGAGGCACTAGTCGCTGCTTGCTGTATAGATCTTAATATCTGCCAAGTCCCTCTTGTTAGGTATATCCCTGAATATGGAGGCTCTGTCAATCAGAAGTTGCCCCCGCCCCTTTAGCGAAAGGCACTGAAAAATATCACGCCTCTTGTCTTGGATGCTGAACTGGGAGAGATCTTATCAATTAGAGCCCCGTGGGTGCGCAGATTTCGTGGGTTAAGCTAATTTCAGTGATTGGATCCGCAGCTGTGCTCCAGAAAGTATTTCAGGCTGCCTGCGTGCCCCTGCCCCTCCCCCAACGCTTGATTGTTAGCTTGAATGGCTGGGTGAGGTGCCCCGCCCACGGAGAGAATCTCCCGACTAGGAAAGAGAGGCTTGGCGCCCCCCCCCCCCACCACGGCACGGGGCGTGTGCGCGGTTTCTCAGTGCACACCGGTGGCCAAGGGCTCTCCGGACCACGGCACGGGGTGTGCACGCGGTTTCTTGGGGCACGCCGGTGGCCGGGGACTCTCCGGACCGCGGCACGGGGCACGCACGCGGTTTCTCGGGGCACGCCGGTAGCCGGGGACTCTCCGGACTGCGGCACGGGGTGTGCGCGCGGTTTCTCGGGGTACGCCTGTGGCCGGGGACTCTCCGGATCGTGGCATGGGGTGCGCGTGCGGTTTCTCAGGGCACGCCGGAGGCCGCCAGTGCCCAGGCTGCCACTCCCCGAGTGTGGGCGGGCAGTTGCACACGTGGGTTGACTCACCACAGGCGTACTCCCTCCTCGGCAATAGTCCTTTCGCTTTCAGTGTGTGTGTGGAACTCCGGAATGCTCCGAGGATAAATTTTTCTGTTTCTAGTTGATAAATTTGTTGAGATTTTGGTGAGATCTGTTGGACGCGCTGCTCACGGCGCCATTTCCGTGACGTCACCACTCGTCATTGGTATTTTAATAGAAATCGCATTGAATTTATAAATGCTTTGGGTAATATAGACATTTTAATGATGTTTATTCTTCCTAACCATGAACACAGTATATGCTTCCACTTGTTTGTGTCGTCCTTGATTTCTTTTATCAATGTTTTATAATTTTCTGAGTACAAATCTTTAAACTCCTTGGTTAAATTTACTTCTAGGTACTTTATTTTTTTTTGTTGCAGTAGTGAAGGGGATTGTTTTCTTAATTTCTCTTTCAGACAGATCATTGTTGGTGTATAAAAATGCCTCTGATTTCTGAGTGTTAATTTTATATCCTGACACCTTGCTGAATTCATTTATTAGGTCTTTAGTAGTTTTTTGACTGCACCTTTAGGGTTTTCTATGTACTGTATCATATCATCAGCAAATAATGATAGTTTTACTTCTTTTCTAGTTTGGATGCCTTTTATTTCTTCTTCTTGTCTGATTGCTGTGGCTAGGACTTCCAGAACTATGTTGAATAAGAGTGGTTAAAGGGGGCACCCTTGCCTTGTTCCTGGTCTTAAGGGGATTGCTTTTAACTTTTGTCCATTGAGTATGATGTTGCTGTGGGTCTGTCATAGATGGCCTTTAGTATGTTGTGGTATGTTCCCTGTATTCCCACTTTGCTGAGAGTTTTGATCATAAATGGGTGCTGGATTTTATCAAATGGTTTTTCTGCATCTACTGATATTATCATGTGGTTTTTGTCCTTTTGTTTATGTGATGAATCACATTGATTTGATTTGCAAATATTATACCAGCCTTGCCTTCCCAGAGTAAACCCCACTTGATCATGATGTATGATTTTTTTCATGTATTGCTGGATCTGGTTTGCTAATATTTTGTTGAGAATTTTAGCATCTAAATTCATCAAAGAAATTGGCCTATAGTTTTCTTTCTTTGTGTTGTATTTGCCTGGTTTTGGAATCAGAATTATGCTTGCCTCATAAAAGGAGCTTGGAAGTCTTCCATCCTCTTGGATTTTTTGAAATGGCTTCAGAAGAATAGGAGTTAATTCTTTGAATGTTTTGTAGAATTTGCCAGTGAAGCCACCTGGCCCAGGGCTTTTGTTTGTTGGGAGTTTTTTGATAACTGTTTTGATCTCATTTGTTGTAATTGGTCAATTTAGGTTTTCTGATTCTTCCATATAGAATATTGAGAAATTATATTTTTCAAGGAATTTGTCTATTTCACCTAGGTTGTCTAATTTTTTTTGTGTGTGTATTTTTCTGAAGCTGGAAACGGGGAGAGAGAGTCAGACAGACTCCCACATGCGCCTGCTTAGGATCCACCTGGCACGCCCACCAGGGTCGAAGCTCTGCCCACCAGGGGGCGATGCTCTGCCCCTCCGGGGCGTCGCTCTGCCGCGACCAGAGCCACTCTAGCGCCTGGGGCAGAGGCCAAGGAGCTATCCCCAGCGCCCGGGCCATCTTTTCTCCAATGGAGCCTTGGCTGCGGGAGGGGAAAAGAGAGACAGAAAGGAGGGGGGGGGTGGAGAAGCAAATGGGTGCTTCTCCTATGTGCCCTGGCCAGGAATCGAACCCGGGTCCCCCGCACACCAGGCCGACGCTCTACCACTGAGCCAACCGGCCAGGGCGGTTGTCTAATTTTTTGGCATACAGTTCTTCATAGTATTTTCTTATAATCCTTTGTATTTCTGCTGTGTCAGTTGTTACTTCTCCACTTTCATTTCTAATTTTATTTGAGTCCTCTCTTTTTTTTTTTTTTTTGTATTTTTCTGTAGTTGGAAACGGGGAGGCAGTCAGACAGACACCCGCCTGCGCCCGACCGGGATCCACCCGGCATGCCCACCAGGGGGTGACGCTCTGCCCATCTGGGGCATCACTCTGTTGTAACCAGAGCCATTCTAGCGCCTGAGGCAGAGGCCACGGAGCCGTCCCCAGCGCCCGGGCCAACTTTGCTCCAGTGGAGCCTCGGCTGCGGGAGGGGAAGAGAGAGAGAGGAAGGAGAGGGGGAGGGGTGGAAAAGCAGATGGACGCTTCTCCTGTGTGCCCTGGCCGGGAATCGAACCCGGGACTCCAAAACGCCAGGTCGACGCTCTACCATGCTCTACCATTGCTCTACCAATCGGCCAGGGCAAATCTCTCTTTTTTTCTTGGTGAGTCTGGTTAAAGGTTCATCTATCTTGTTTACCTTTTCAAAGAACCAGCTCTTGGCTTCATTGATTCTCTGTATTTATTTTTTAGCCTCTATGTCATTTATTTCCACTCTGATCTTTATTATTTCCTTCCTTCTACTTCTTCTGGGCTTTACTTGCTGTTCTTTTTCTAGTTCTTTTAGATGCAGGGTTAAGTTGTTTATTTGAGCTTTTTCTAGCTTCTTTTTTTTTTTTTTTTTTTAAACTTTATTTATTTATTTATTTTTAACAGAGGCAGAGATAGACAGGGACAGACAGACAGGAAAGGAGAGAGATGAGAAGCATCAATCATCAGTTTCTCGTTGCGCATTGCGACTTCCTAGTTGTTCATTGATTGCTCTCTCACATGTGCCTTGACCGTGGGCATTCAGCAGACCGAGTAACCCCCCGCTGGAGCCAGCGACCTTGGGTCCAAACTGGTGGGCTCTTTTCTCAATCCAGATGAGCCCGCGCTCAAGCTGGCGACCTCGGGGTCTCGAACCTGGGTCCCTCCGCATCCCAGTCCGACGCTCTATCCACTGCGCCACCACCTGGTCAGGCTTTTTCTAGCTTCTTAAGGTATACCTGTAATGCTATGAACTTCCCTTTTAGGACTGCTTTTGCTGTGTCCCATAAATTTTGAGCTGTTGTATGCTGATTTTCACTTGTTTCAAGGAAATATTTTATTTCTCTCTTGATTTCATGTTGACCCATTCATTATTTAATAACATGCTATTTAGTGTCCAAGTGTTTGAGTGTTTTTCAGTTTTTCTATTGTAGTTGATTTCTAGTTTCATGCCATTGTGATCTGAGAAGATGCTTGATATGATTTCAATCGTCTTAAATTTATCGAGACTCGTTTCATGTCCTAACATATGGTCTATCCTAGAGAATGTACCATGAGCACTTGAAAAGAATATATATTCTGCTGCTTTAGGGTGAAAGGTTCTGAAGATATCTATTAAATCCAGTTGATCTAGTGTGTCTTTTAAGTCTGCTGTTTCTTTATTAATTTTCTTTCTAAAGGATCTATCCAGTGATGTTAGTGGGGTATTGAAATCCCCTACTATTATACTATTGCTGTTGATCTTGACCTTTACGTCCATCAAAATCTGCTTTATATATATAGGTGCTGTCATATTAGGTGCATAGATATTTATAATGGTTATCTCTTCCTGTTGGATTGCTCCCTTTATCATTATGTAGTGGCCTTCTTTATCCCTTACTGTATAGTATTTGTTTTAAAGTCTATTTTGTCAGATATAACTATTGATACCCCAGCTTTTTTTTCATTTCCATTTGCACGAAATATTTTTTTTCATCTCCTTACTTTTAGTCGATGTGTATCTTTTGTTTTGAGATGGGTCTCTTGTAGACAGCATATTGTATGGGTCCTGTTTTCTTATCCATGCAACTATCCTATGTCTTTTGATTGGAGCATTTAATCCACTTACATTTAAGGTCATTATTGATATATAGTTGTTTATTGCCATTTTATTCTTTAAATCTACATTCCTCTTTTGCTAGATTTTTTTCCTGCTTTGTTCTATCTATACCAGGCCCCTTAACATTTCTTGCAGCATTGGTTTGGTTGTGATGAATTAATTCCTTGAATTTTTTCTTTTGTTTTGGTCTGGGAAGTTTTTTATTTTTTCTTCAATTTTAAATGATAGCCTTGCTGGATAAAGAAGTCTTGGTTGTAGGTTCTTGTTCTGCATTACTTTGAATATTTCTTGCCATTTTTTTCTAGTTTCAAGTGTTTCTGTTGAAAAGTCGATGTCATCCTTATGGGGGCTCATTTGTAGGTGATTGACTGTTTTTCTCTTGCAGCTTTTAATATTCTTTATCTCTTAGCTTTGGTATTTTGATTATGATTTGTCTTGGTGTAGGTATCTTTTGGTTCTTTTTTAATGCGGTTCTCTGCTTCTTGAACCTGTATGAGTCTTTCCTGCATTCAATTTAGGGAAATTTTCAGCTATAATATTTTCAGTCGGGTTCTCTAACCCTTGTTCTTTCTCTTCTCCTTCAGGAACCCCTATTATGCGGATATTGTTTCTCTTCATGTTGTCACAGAGCTCTCTTAAAGTTTCCTCAGACTTTTTGATCCTGTTTTCTTTCTGCTGTTCTGCTTCTGTGCTTTCACTTATCTTGTCTTCTAAGTCGCTGATTCGATCCTCTGCTTTTTCCTGCCTGCTTTTCATTCCTTCTGGTGTAGTTTTTTTTCTTTTTGTTTGTTTTTTGTTTTTACAGGGACAGAGAGAGAGAGTCAGAGAGAGGAATAGATAGGGACAGACAGTCAGGAACGGAGAGAGATGAGAAGCATCAATCATCAGTTTTTTGTTGCGACACCTTAGTTGTTCATTGATTGCTTTCTCATATGTGTCTTTGACTGTGGGCCCTCAGCAGACCGAGTAACCCCTTGCTCAAGCTAGTGACTTTGGGTCCAAGCTGGTGAGCTTTTTGCTCAAGCCAGTGAGCCCACGGTCAAGCTGGTGGCCTCGGGGTCTCGAACTTGGGTCCTCTGCATCCCAGTCTGACGTTCTATCCACTGCGCCACCACCTGGTCAGGCTGGTGTAGTTTTTATTTCTGATATTGTGTTTGTCATTTCTGTCTGGTTTTTTTTTTATGATTTCAGTGTCCTTTTCGATGCTTACAGTTTCCTTATTTAGGTGCTCATTAAGTCCATCCATTGTAGTTTTGAGATCCTTAAGCATCCTAACAATCATTATTTTAAACTCTGCATCTGGTAAT
Source organism: Saccopteryx bilineata (assembly GCF_036850765.1). Lineage (NCBI taxonomy): Eukaryota > Metazoa > Chordata > Mammalia > Chiroptera > Emballonuridae > Saccopteryx > Saccopteryx bilineata. The sequence goes on from NC_089495.1 coordinate 184,592,898, forward strand.
TTGATTACTTCAATTTCATCTAGATCTTTTTCTGGAGATTTTACCTGTTGATTCATTCATATGGCTTACGTTCCTCTGTCTTCCCATTGTTTCTGTTAGTGGTTTGTAGGCTTGTTCGAGTTGTGGTCTCCTTAATTAGTAGAGCTGCTTTTCTGTTTTCTATATCTTAATTGGGTCATGTGTGAGGAGCCTTTCCTTAAAAGGTCACTCAAACAAGGGTTGTTAGGTCCTGAAGTGATACTCTTGGTATCTGGCCTCTGGATATGCCCTCCCTGTATCTTCTTGGCCGAAACCTGGCTCAGAACAGAGGGTGTCACTGCCTATGACTGGCCCTTATATACCTTTTTAGAGCAATAGGCAATCCATATCCTGTGGCTGTCTCTGCTGAGCCCAGGTGTCATTGTTAATATCTACTTAGGCTGGCTTTTATCTACTTTTGGCCTGGAGGATGTTCATTTAAATGTTCAGGTTCCCCTGAGATCTGCTTTCTGCCGCCTCTTATTGGTGGCTACTTGTTGGGCTTAGTACTATAAGTCAGGAGTTAGGTAAGGTATTGGATGTGGCTTGCCCCTTAGCCTCAGGTGTCATTCTATCCAACCTATTTTATTATTTTATTTTATATTTTTCTTTATTTTCAGCCCTCAGAAGGGTGTGGCCTTTGTGTTCCTGAGGTATGCTCTATCTGCAGGCCCGCTACCACTGCTGCTGCTGCCTTGGGCATTCAGGCATGGGTGTTGCCAGTGCCGGCCCACTGCTGCAGTTGCTACAGCTTCCGCCTTGCCTCCATGGGTGGGACTGCATTTGTGTTCCTGGTCTGCAAGCCTTGGCCCCATGGGGGCAGGACTGCATTCACGTACTTGGGCCACAGCCACTGCTGGCTTCCGCCTTATGCCCCCGCTGATGGGACATGGGGACATGCTCCTGCCTCCCGCCGCCAACAGCCCGTCGGTGAGCATTCAGCAGTGTGGGTGTGGTGTTGTAGCTCAGACCTCAGCACTCAATACTCTATCCCCGACAGGCTCTCTGCTTCTAAGCAACTCTGCTCTGATTGTAGCAAGAGAGCTTGTTTGGCTGGTGACCTGCTTCTCTTTGTTGGTACTGCTGGTTCCAGGAAAAATACTTTAGATTTGGGTAGTGATTCATCCCAGGGATTAGAGTGGCTGTCCCTCAAAGTGTTTCTCCCTGTGTCTCCTAGATTACACTCTCTTCCTGCTACTCTGGTCTTCTCAGCTCTCCCCATCCCCCAGAGTCCCGGGTGAGTGGTTGTGAAAGAGGTTTTCTGCACGGTCCTTTTAAGACGAATCCTGGGTCTGAGGAATCTGTCTCTTTCTTGCAAACAGTATCCTCACTTGTTTCGCAGCTAAATACTGTTTGTATACCTCTTCTAGGCTCCTGGGCTTCAGGCTAGGGCTCCGGTCCTGGGGCCCAGGACCCTCCCCTGTTCAGAAAACTCCCCTCCTGCCACACAAGTCCCTCCAGGCTGCTACTCATTCCCAGGAGCTGGGCAGCCCTCTCTGCGTTTCCGCTTTTCCTACCAGTCTGTGTGGCTTCTTTGGTGATCTTTGGTTATAGATTCCTCTTGGTTTAGCCCAAAGTTGGTTTTTCCAGATGATTGTTCTTAAAATTAAGTTGTAAACCACTTTGGTTCTGGGAAGTGGAAGTTAGAACATCCACCTACTCCATCGCCATCTTGCCGCTCCCAAAACTACTCTTAAGGTTCACCCTTTAATTAGCTTTTTGACCTGGCTCCTTCAAGTGACTCAGCAATGCCTTGCTCCAAAATATACTTGTTTCAATTGTTCTTTTCCTTAAATATTTTCCCCAGTTTATCTGAGAGTTTTCTATGTATGAAAAGTATGAATAAAAATGCTACTGTTATGATTATTCCCATTATTCTATTATTTCAGCATTTATAGTTGACATTTGAATAACACGAGGATTAGGGTTACTGACTCCCTGTGCAATTAAAAGTTTGTCTATAGCCTGACCAGGCGGTCATGCAGTGGATAGAGCATCGGACTGGGATGCTGAGGACCCAGGTTCGAGACCCTGAGGTCGCCAGCTTGAGCGTGGGGTCATCTAATTTGAGCAAAAAGCTCACCAGCTTGGACCCAAGGTCGCTGGCTCAAGCAAGGGGTTACTCAGTCTGCTGAAGGCCTGTGTTCAAGGCACATATGAGAAAGCAATCAATGAACAACTAAGGTGTCACAATGTGCAACAAAAAACGAATGATTGATGCTTCTCATCTCTCCATTCCTGTCTGTCTGTCCCTGTCTATCCCTCACTCTGACTCTCTCTCTGTCTCTGTAAAAAAAAAAATTGTGTATAACTTTTTACTCCTCCAAAAGTTAAACACATTATAATACCCTACTGTTGACCCAGAAGTCTTACCAGTAACAAACATTTAATAAACACATATTTTGTATATGTACAATATGCTGTATTCTTACAGTAAAGTTAGCTAGAGAAAAGAAAATGTTAAGAAAATCATAAGGAAGAGAAAATACATTTGCAGTATTTATTGAAAATAATCTGTTTAAGTGAACCTGCACAGTTAAAACCTGTTTAACGATCAATTGTACTTCTAAAATTAATAATGTAGATTCTGTGCACTTTTAATATTAGTTGTATATCTTACATGATAATGCTGAAAGGACTTAGTAGTACTTTCATCTAACCTTGTAATTGTATAATTAACTGAAGTCAGAGAGGACAAGTCCTTGGCCAGAATTATATAGTGCATTAGTAAAGAGAAAGGCTAAATCCAGGTCTAACTGCTCAGTGCATGCTGCCTTAAGAAAACAAGTAATTAAAATTAATGCATATTTTTTGTTTAAGGAATCATGATGAACTTGAACCATCTTTCAAAACAAAAGATAAAAGAGTAAGTTATAATATCCCAGTATGTCTATTAAAACCAGTATTTCTTTTTAGGTCCTGGCCGGTTGGCTCAGCGGTAGAGCGTCGGCCTAGCATGCGGAGGACCCAGGTTCGATTCCCGGCCAGGGCACACAGGAGAAGCGCCCATTTGCTTCTCCACCCCTCCGCCGCGCTTTCCTCTCTGTCTCTCTCTTCCCCTCCTGCAGCCAGGGCTCCATTGGAGCAAAGATGGCCTGGGCGCTGGGGATGGCTCTGTGGCCTCTGCCTCAGGCGCTAGAGTGGCTCTGGTCGCAACATGGCGACGCCCAGGATGGGCAGAGCATCGCCTCCTGGTGGGCAGAGCGTCCCCCCTGGTGGGCGTGCCGGGTGGATCCCGGTCGGGCGCGTGCGGGGAGTCTGTCTGTCTCTCCCTGTTTCCAGCTTCAGAAAAATGAAAAAAACAAACAAACAAAACAAAACAAAAAAAACCCAGTATTTCTTTTTAATAATTTTTCAATAAAGATTATACAGAACAAGAAAACAGAAATAACTGAATAATTTGTTTCCTCAGAGATTATCCATGCTCCCATTATTGACTCTTCTTAATGTCTTCTGAGCTATTGTAATCATCTAGTAATAGATGTGACTTTACTTTCCTTTGATTGTGATAGGTTATGTCTCTATGGAAGTAAGCTGTTTTGCTGTTTTAACTTTTAATTAACATTGACAACAAAATACAAATCTTGATCTCTGATGTGGATTTCCAAGTGACTTTCGTGGACAGGTTTTAATACCAGGTAGATTAGTATTGCTAATAATAAGATGAAGAAATTAATCTTCCTGTTTTTTGTGGGTTTTTTTGTTTGGTTTAACTTACTTTGCATAACGTAAAAGACACATTTCTTCATTTATTTCAAGGATTCTCTCTCTTTTTAAATAGATTATAACAAGTCATAAAAATAAAAACCTCTTTAGTGATACTGACACAGAATACAGATGTGATGATGATGTCAAGACCGATATTAGCTGGCTAAGAGAATCAAAATCAAAACCACAGCTCATAAAATATAGCAGAAATAAAAGTGTGAAGAAGAAACAGAAAAGTGGGAAATCAAGTAAGAAATCACTTTATAAAAAAATGTTGCAAATGATTTTACTATTTCAACTAAACTATATATAAAATGCTTTGCTGGTTGATAAGTATATTTTTGTATGTTGATAGTATTTTTATCATATAGCCTTATGAATAGAAAAAGAGTGAAAGCAATATACAAACACTATAGCATTTTTGCTTTTTGTTTTATTATTTTTGGTAATATGGTCATATATATATATATATATATATATATATATATATATATGAAAAAAAAATTTTAAGTGAAAGGAGGGGAGATAGTGAGACAGATTCCATCATGCACTCAGACCAAGATCCACCCAGGAACTTCTGTCTGGGGCCAATGTTAGAATCAATGGAACTTATCAATGCCTGAGGCCAATGCTTAGATCAACTGAGCTATCCTAAGCGCCCAGGGCTGATGCTTGAACCAATCGAGCCATTGGTTATGAGAGGGGAAGAGAGAGAGGGAGGGGAAGAGAAACAGATGGTTGCATCTCATGTGTGCTCTGATTGGGGATTGAACCTGAGACATCCACATGTCAGACCGACACTCTATCCACTGAGCAGACTGGCTAAGGTTGGTAATGTGGTTATATTTAAATTGTTTTTTAAAAGTGGGATCTCAGGTACACAAAATAATTTATTTTAATCTTTGGTTCATGACATACTTTCATCATTTTTCTATTCATGGCCTATTATTCAGATATTAGGTATTTATTGTGAATAATGTATTAAGTACTCATGAATCCAACACCATAAACAAAATCAAAGCTTGGATAACATTCTCCTTCCCCGCCATACTCAACACACATACTTTTTAGAAATTCATATAGATGCAATAAAAATGTATTGAAAGGAAAATAATTTTCTTGCAGAAATATTTTTGCCTAAATCTTTCACAAAATGTTTTTTCTAGCATATAGCTTCTGCTTTATCTAGCAAATCTCTTTAAGTAGTTGGATATGAGTTTGAGGTATGGGTTTTTTGGAGTAGAATTAATGACCATTTTTACATCAGTTAACATCAATTTCAATGTTTACTAAAACAATTTGTTTTCAGGGAATCAGGTTTTTTAAAAATTTAAATCATTTTGTATTTTTAAATTTGTTGATATATTAGTTTTAGGTGTACACTCCACCGATTAGAAATTATATAACTGAGTGATCATCCTGATAAATCTTGTACCCATCTGACACCATACATAGTTATTAGAAATTATTGACCATATTCCCTATGTTGTACTTTACGTCCCATGACTATTCTGTAACAATAAATTTGTATGTCTTAATCCCTTTACCTTTTTCACCCATTTCCTCCCCCCTCAATCTGGCAACCATCAAAATGTTCCCTGTGTCAGTCTGTTTCTGTTCTGCTTCCTTGTTTGTTGCTTTTTTAGATTCATTTATTGATATATATATATTTATTGCCATTTTATTAATATTTTAAATCTTATTTTCTTAAAGAAGACCCCTTAAAATTTTATGTAAAACTGGTTTGGTGATGATGAAATCCTTTAGCTTTTACTTGTCTGGTCTGGGAAGCTCATGATATGTCCTTCAATTCTAAATGATAGTTTTGCTGGATAATCTTGGTTGTAGGTCCTTGCTTTATATCACTATGAATATTTCATGCCAGTCCCTTCTGGCTTGCAAAATTTCTGTTGAGAAATCAGCTGACAGTCTTATGGAAGCTCCCTTGTAGGTAACTAAACTTTGTTTTTGTTGCTTTTAAGCTTACCTTTAACCTTTGACACTTTAATTACGATGTGTCTTACTGTAGGCTACTTTGGGTTCATTTTGTTTGGGATTCTCTATGCTTCCTGGACTTGTATGTCTATTTCTTTTACCAGGTTAGGGAAGTTTTTGTAATTATTTTTTCAAATACGTTTTCAATTTCTTGCTCTCTCTCTTCTTCTTACATCACCCCCCATGATGCAAATGTTGGTAATCTTAAAGTTGTCCCAGAGGCTCCTTACACTATCTTTATTTTTTAAATTCTTTTATCTGAAAATTGCTTTTATTTCAGGATAAAAATAACCAGTGGCAACCTGTGAAGGTAGGGGAGGGTGGGTAAAACTTTAAGAAGAAGTAAAAAAATCCTGGGTTTGATTCCTGGCCAGGGCACACAGGAGAAGTGCCCATTTGCTTCTCCACCCCTCCGCCTTGCTTTCCTTTCTGTCTCTCTCTTCCCCTCCCGCAGCCAAGGCTCCATTGGAGCAAAGATGGCCTGGGCGCTGGGGATGGCTCTGTGGCCTCTGCCTCAGGCGCTAGAGTGGCTCTGGTCGCAACATGGCGACGCCCAGGATGGGCAGAGCATCGCCCCCTGGTGGGCAGAGCGTAGCCCCATGGTGGGTGTGCCGGGTGGATCCCGGTCGGGCGCATGCGGGAGTCTGTCTGACTGCCTCTCCCCGTTTCCAGCTTCAGAAAAATGAAAAATAAATAAATAAATAAATAAAAAGAAGAAGTAAAAATAGAGATATGGAAATGAATTTTGGCATGTGTTTAGAAATGATGCTGAATCTTGAAAACAGATGAGGTCAATCAATATGTATATGGAAAAGAAGCAGCAAGATTATCATAAATAAAAGAGAAGTATGAAATAGCATAGTGTGCTCACAGAACACAGTATAGCAGTAATTAAATGTTGATCAAACTTGTGGGAAAATGTTCAAAGATGCACCTAGATCTAGTCATATAGTGAGTGGACTTTGACACACTGGATAAACATAAGATTCACATGCTTTCAGGGAGCTTACAGTTTAGTGGGAAAATGTATAAATAAAGACATTTATAACAAAGTAGAAGATTAGACATCTTGGAGAGACAAGAAAAGTTAGAATATTATATAATTAGTAAATACTTTTATTTTATTTTCTGTTTTTTTTTAATTTTTTTTAATGGAGTGACATCAATAAATCAGGATACATATATTCAAAGATAACAAGTCCAGGTTATCTTGTCGTTCAATTATGTTACATACCCATCACCCAAAGTCAGATTGTCCTCTGTCACCTTCTATCTTGTTTTCTTTGTGCCCCTCCCCCTCCCCCTTTCCCTCTCCCATTCCCCCCTCCCTCCCCGTAACCACCACACTCTTATCAATGTCTCTTAGTTTCACTTTTATGTCCCACCTACGTATGGAATAATGCAGTTCCTGTTTTTTTCTGATTTACTTATTTCGCTTCGTATCATGTTATCAAGATCCCACCATTTTGCTGTAAATGTTCCGATGTCATCATTTCTTATGGCTGAGTAGTATTCCATAGTGTATATGTGCCACATCTTCTTTATCCAGTCATCTATTGATGGGCTTTTTGGTTGTTTCCATGTCCTGGCCACTGTGAACAATGCTGCAATAAACATGGGGCTGCATGTGTCTTTACGTATCAATGTTTCTGAGTTTTTTGGGATATATACCCAGTAGAGGGATTGCTGGGTCATAAGGTAGTTCTATTTTCAGTTTTTTGAGGAACCACCATACTTTCTTCCATAATGGTTGTACTACTTTACATTCCCACCAACAGTGTATGAGGGTTCCTTTTTCTCCACAGCCTCTCCAACATTTGCTATTACCTGTCTTGCTAATAATAGCTAATCGAACAGGTGTGAGGTGGTATCTCATTGCCGTTTTGATTTGCATTTCTCTAATAGCTAAAGAAGATGAGCATCTTTTCATATATCTGTTGGCCATTTGTATTTCTTCCTGGGAGAAGTGTCTGTTCATATCCTCTTCCCATTTTTTTATTGGATTGTTTGTTTGTTTGTTGTTGAGTTTTATGAGTTCTTTGTATATTTTGGATATTAGGCCCTTATCTGAGCTGTTGTTTGAAAATATCATTTCCCATTTAGTTGGCTTTGTTTATTTTGCTATCAGTTTCTCTTGCTGAGCAAAAACTTCTTAGTCTGATGTAGTCCCATTCATTAATTTTTGCCTTCACTTCTCTTGCCTGTGGAGTCAAATTCATAAAATGCTCTTTAAAACCCAGGTCCATGAGTTGAGTACCTATGTCTTCTTCTATGTACTTAATTGTTTCAGGTCTTATGTTTAGATCTTTGATCCATTTTGAGTTAATTTTTGTACAGGGGGAGAGACTGTAGTCCAGTTTCATTCTTTTGCATGTGGCTTTCCAGTTTTCCCAGCACCATTTATTGAAGAGGCTTTCTTTTCTCCATTGTGTGTTGTTGGCCCCTTTATCAAAAATTATTTGACTATATATATGTGGTTTTATTTCTGGACTTTCTATTCTGTTCCATTGGTCTGAGTGTCTATTTTTCTGCCAATACCATGCTGTTTTGATTGTCGTGGCCCTATAATATAGTTTGAAGTCAGGTATTGTAATGCCCCCAGCTTCATTCTTTTTCTTTAGGATTGCTTTGGCTATTCGGGGTTTTTTATAGTTCCATATAAATCTGATGATTTTTTGCTCTATTTCTTTAAAAAACGTCATTGGAAGTTTGATGGGAATTGCATTAAATTTGTATATTGCTTTGGGTAATATAGCCATCTTGATTATATTTATTCTTCCTAGCCAAGAACAAGGTATATTCTTCCATCTCATTATATCTTTTTCGATTTCCCTTAACAATGGTTTATAGTTTTCATTATATAAGTCCTTTACATTCTTTGTTATGTTTATTCCTAAGTATTTTATTTTTTTTGTTGCAATCGTGAAGGGGATTATTCTTTTGAGTTCGTTCTCAATTGTTTCATTGTTGGCATATAGAAAGGCTATTGACTTCTGTATGTTAATTTTGTATCCTGCGACCTTACTGTATTGGCTTATTGTTTCTAGTAGTCTTTTTGTGGATTCTTTGGGGTTTTCGATGTATAGGATCATATCATCTGCAAAAAGTGATACCTTTACTTCTTCTTTTCCGATATGGATGCCTTTTATTTCTTTGTCTTGTCTGATTGCTCTGGCTAGAACCTCTAGTACCACATTAAATAAGAGTGGAGAGAGTGGACAACCCTGTCTTGTTCCCGATTTAAGGGGGAAAGCCTTCAGTGTAGTGCCATTTAATATGATGTTAGCTGATGGTTTATCATATATGGCCTTTATCATGTTGAGATATTTTCCTTCTATACCCATTTTGTTGAGAGTCTTAAACATAAAATTGTGTTGTATTTTATCAAAAGCCTTTTCTGCGTCTATTGATAAGATCATGTGGTTTTTGTTCTTTGTTTTGTTGATATGGTGTATTACGTTAACCGTTTTACGTATGTTGAACCATCCTTGAGATTCTGGGATGAATCCCACTTGATCATGATGTATTTTTTTTAATATGTTGTTGTATTCGATTTGCTAGTATTTTGTTTAGTATTTTAGCATCTGTATTCATTAGAGATATTGGTCTGTAGTTTTCTTTTTTTGTGCCATCCTTGCCTGGTTTTGGTATGAGGGTTATGTTGGCCTCATAAAATGTGTTCGGAAGTATTGCTTCTTCTTCAATTTTTTGGAAGACTTTGAGTAGAGTAGGAACCAAGTCTTCTTTGAATGTTTGATAAAATTCGCTGGTATAGCCGTCAGGGCCTGGACTTTTATTTTTGGGGAGGTTTTTAATGGTTTTTTCTATTTCTTCCCTACTGATAGGTCTGTTTAGGCTTTCTGCTTCTTCTTGACTCAGTCTAGGAAGGTTGTATTTTTCTAGGAATTTATCCATTTCTTCTAGGTTGTTGAATTTAGTGGCATAAAGTTTTTCATAGTATTCTACAATAATTCTTTGTATATCTACGGTGTCCGTGGTGATTTCTCCTCTTTCATTTTGGATTTTGTTTATATGAGTTCTTTCTCTTTTTTCCTTGGTAAGTCTTGCCAAGGGTTTGTCAATTTTGTTGATCTTTTCAAAGAACCAGCTCCTTGTTCTATTAATTTTTTCTATAGTTTTTCTGTTCTCTAATTCATTTATTTCTGCTCTGATTTTTATTATCTCCTTTCTTCGGCTGGTTTTGGGTTGTCTTTGTTCTTCTTTTTCTAGTTCCTTAAGGTGGGAAGTTAAGTGGTTCACTTGGGCTCTCTCTTGTTTGTTCATATATGCCTGAAGTGATATGAACTTCCCTCTTATCACTGCTTTTGCTGCATCCCATAGATTCTGATATGTCGTATTGTCATTTTCATTAGTCTGTATATATCTTTTGATCTCTGCACTTATTTCTTCTTTGACCCATTCATTTTTTAAAAGTATGTTGTTTAGTTTCCACATTTTTGTGGGATTTTTTTCCTCTTTTTTGCAGTTGAATTCTAATTTCAAGGCTTTATGATCAGAAAATATGCTTGGTACAACTTCAGTTTTTCTGAATTTGCTGATGTTCTTTTTGTGGCCCAACATATGGTCAATTCTTGAGAATGATCCATGTTCACTGGAGAAAAATGTATACTCAGTCACTTTGCGATGAAATATCCTGTAGATGTCTATCATATCCAGGTGCCTCTAGTGTTTTGTTTAAGGCCACTATGTCTTTGTTGATTCTCTGTTTGGATGACCGATCTAGAGCCGTCAGCAGTGTATTGAGGTCTCCAAGTATGATTGTATTTTTGTCAGTTTTTGTTTTAAGATCAATAAGTAGCTGTCTTATATATTTTGGTGCTCCTTGGTTTGGTGCATATATATTAAGAATTGTTATGTCTTCTTCAGTGTCCCCTTAGCCATTATGAAATGGCCATTTTTGTCTCTGAGTACTTTTCCTGTCTTGTAGTCAGCATTATCCGATATGAGTATTGCTACACCTGCTTTTTTTTGGATGTTATTTGCTTGGAGTATTGTTTTCCAGCCTTTCACTTTGAATTTGTTTTTATCCTTGTTACTTAGATGAGTTTCCTGTAGGCAGCATACAGTTGGATTTTCTTTTTTAATCCATTCTGCTACTCTGTGCCTTTTTATTGGTGAGTTTAATCTGTTTACATTTAGTGTAATTATTGACACTTGTGAGTTCCCTATTGCCATTTTATATCTTGCTTTCTGTTAGTTTTGTGTCTTGTTTGATCCTTCTTTCATTTTTCTATCTTTTGTTTTTATTTGGTTGTATTCCATACACCTTTCCTCTGTTGCTATCTCTTTTATCTCATGTGCCTCTGTGGTGGTTTTTTCAATGGTGGTTATCTTTGAGTAATGAAAAGGGTCCCTACCCTGTTCATTGTAGCGAACTATTTTGTGAGTACTTTTGCACTCCATTGTCCTTTGCTACTGTTAATCTCCATCTTCTCCCCCCCTTTGTTTTTGTTGTCGTCACAGTTTAAATTTGGTTTTATTGTGTTCTTCTTGGAGCTTTTACTTGTGGCTCTGTTTTTTTTTGTTCTTTGTATCTGATTGGAGAACCCCCTTTAGTAATTCCTGGAGTGGGGGTTTTCTGATGATAAATTCCCTCATCTTTACTGTATCTGTGAATGTTTTTATTTCTCCTTCATATTTGAAGGATAGCTTTGATGGGTATAGTATTCGTGGCTGAAAGTTCCTCTCTTTCAGGACTTTAAATATTGCGGTCTACTCTCTTCTAGAGCTGCTAGCATAATTAGGCAGGGTTTCCGCCCACTCAAAGACCTCTGGCTCTGCCACTCTGTCTGGTAACACAGGCGGGCGCCCACTTCCGGGCTCTTGGAGGAAACTCTCACTCACTGTCTGCGCGCGCAGACCAGGATATCCGGCCAGCAGTCTCACGCTCTGAGTGAAACCCCCAACCGCATGGAAAAGTTGCAGCGTTGGAATTGGCTCTCGCTCCGTCCCCGTGCGCGACTTTTGCAAGGTGCTGGGGCAGCCCGAGATTCTGCTTTGGCCCACACAAAGGCCCCTGACTCTGCCCCTTTGTGCGATAACACGGGTGCGCACTGCCGAGGCACTCGGAGGAATCTCTCACTCCCTATCTGCGCGCGCAGACCAGGATATGAGGCTGGCCGCGTTTCCCTCTGAGTGAAACCCCCACCAGCATGGAAAATTTCCACCGTTGGAATTAGTTCTCGCTCCCTCCTGTGCGCGGCTTTCCCAGGGCACTGGGGCTGTCTAGAGATTCTGCTTTCGGCCCACAGAAAGGCCTCTGACTCTGCCTCTCTGTGGGGTAACATGGGCACCCACTCCCGGGGCTTAGGAAGAAATCTCTTGCCCACTAACTGCGCACCGACCAGGAGATCGGGTAAAATGGCTGCCCCGCTTGTCTTTCTTTGTTTGGGTTTGGTGCGAGTGTTAGCTTGTATTGCCCGGGTTGCCACAGGATCAGTTTTTCCTCGGCTTGGATCTCCATGCCACAGCCTGGTTTGGCCGTTTGTGCCGCGGCCTGGATCTATTCACCCCCTTTGCCCACCTCAGTTTCTATATTCACAGTTACCAGAGAAAGCCGCCCTGTTTAGGTTAGTGAGGAAGGCGGAGCATTTCTTACTCCCTATTTCCTTCGGGGTTTGGTTATATATTTAGCCAATTTTTTTTTATTTTTATTTTTTATTTTATTTTTTTTTATTTATTTTTTTTTACAGAGGCAGAGATAGACAGGGACAGACAGACAGGAACAGAGAGAGATGAGAAGCATCAATCATCAGTTTCTCGTTGCGCGTTGCGACTTCTTAGTTGTTCATTGATTGCTTTCTCACATGTGCCTTGACCGTGGGCCTTCAGCAGACCGAGTAACCCCTTGCTGGAGCCAGCGACCTTGGGTCCAAGCTGGCGAGCTCTTTGCTCAAGCCAGATGAGCCCACGCGCGACCTCGGAGTCTCGAACCTGGGTACTTCCGCATCCCAGTCCGACGCTCTATCCACTGCGCCACCGCCTGGTCAGGCTATTTAGCCAATTTTTCACTCGACCATACCTTCGGGTGTATTGCGAAGCATCTGGAGGCTCCAAGTATAGGTTTTTCTGTTTCTGGTTGAAGATCTTGTTGAGTTTTGGGGGAGATTTATCGGTATCGCTTCCTACCCCGCCATTACTCTGACGTCATCTCCAGTAAATACTTTTAAAGTTGAACTTCTGAGTGAACTGTTTTGGTTAAGTGGCTGAATGACAACAAATCTATAGGTCTGAGCTGTCTTATTGCCAAGATTGGGAAGAATCTTTCTTCCAGAATTTCATTGCTTTCTTTGCTTAGACAATTCTATTTCTTAGGCTTCAGGGAATATTTAGGAAGTTGAAATTGTGCTTGAAAGGCATAAAAGGGTAAATAGGGACTTAAAGCTACTCTCAAGACTATGGATTAATTTTAGACAAATAAAGTAAGTCATAGATTTTTACATATGACATGGCTCTGTTTTATAAAAGTTCATTATATTATTTAGGGATATATATCTGTGAATGAAAAATTTTTTTGAGATCAAGTGCATGAGAACCATTTCAGGATAGTGATTACTTTCAGCAGAGGGGATATGGAGGATCACATAAGCAAGTACACACAAATAGATTCAACATTTTTCACAATCTAGTTCTTAAACTTAATGGTAGACTCTCCTGGATATTAACTTCATAATTTATGTTACATATTCTCTTGTATATTTAAAAAGTTTTATAATATAAAAGAAGTTTGTAATTCCTATCATATTAATACTATAAAGTTACCAATGTTAATTTAGCCTTAAATCACCTTAAAATTTAAAGTTTGAGTTTAAAGATGTATATTTAACTTATATGCAGAAATACTCTAACAAGCTTTAATGCCAGTTTTTATCCATTTGAAAATTTTAATCTTATTTTCTTGAATTGCAGGATCATCTTTGGAAAGAGAACTACCAACTTCTAAAATGGTAAAACTCAAGTTTGTGTTCAACCCTTTAAAATCATTTTTCTCCTTGTCATGAAAAATGTTCACTTGCCATCTCATGATTTTATCCTTGTTGTTACTTGTTTTCTATAGTTTGTCTTTGCACCCTTACTCCTATCTTCTGCCTTTTTGAATCATGTTATCGTATTTTAGTTCTATTTTATTATGTGATATTTTTTGATAGCTTTTTCTTTCTCTTTTTTATTTAAGTTAGGTAATATAAATCAGGCTTCTCAACACTTTAATGACAGGGATAAAAAAAGTGGTAGAGAAGATACTTGGAATGGAAATGTAAAGTCCAGTCTTTTTAAATATGTTTAACTGGAAGTTTGTGCTTCTTAATTCCCATTCCCTTTGTCCTACCTCCCACCCTTGCCCCTTTCGCAACCATCAGTTTATTCTCTGTATGAGTTGGTTTCTGTTTCATTCTGTTTTGTTTTTGAGATTACATGGATAATTGAAATCATATGGTGTTTGTTTTTCCTTGTCCAATTTATTTCACTTAATACTCTCTAGGTTCACTCATGTTGTTGCAAATAGCAAGATTTGAGTTCTTTTGTTTTTTATGGCTAAGTAATATTCTAGTGTATTCTAGTCTTTTTTTAATTCTCTCTAGTCATGTAAAAATGTTAATCAGGAATCTATTTCTAGAGATATTTTATGTAGGTGTATCACATTTTTAATTTTATAGCAAATAACTTATATTTCTTATAACTCAAATATTGATATAATATTTAGGAATTTTTCTCCCAAAGACACCCAAGAAAAACATCACCAAAAAGGTAGATGAAACCATTCCAGATGGAAGAACCAGACTTCCACGAAGAGCAGCAAACACTAAAAAAAATTATAAAGATCTCTCAAATTCAGAATCAGAATGTGAACAAGAAGTTTCACAATTCCTGAAAGAGAAATTTCTAGTAAAGGTAAATAGAAAAAATTCAGATTACTAATTTCTAAAAGCCTCTTAGATACTAAATATAGAATATATTTTGGTAAAATGACATTTTTGTAAAAATGTCAAAGTTATCTGTTCACTCTAAGATTCAGCCCTGTATGAGAATCACCAGGGTCAGCAACCAACACTCTGAGTGCACTGTTGCGCCAGCATTTTTTGGATATTGTGTTCTGAGCACAGTTAAGTTAGACTAGACCAGGGGTCGGGAATCTTTTTGGCTGGAAAAGCCATGAATGCCACATATTTTAAAATGTAATTCCATGAGAGCCATACAATGACCCATGTACATTATGCATTATCCAATAAAAATTTGGTGGTGTCCCGGAGGACAGCTGTGATTGGCTCCAGCTACCCGCAACCATGAACATGAGTGGTAGGAAATGGATTGTAATACATGAGAATGTTTTATATATATATATATATATATATATATATATATATATATATATATATATATATATATATTTTATTTTATTTTTTTTTCCTTTTCTGAAGTTGGAAACAGGGAGGCAGTCAGACTCCCGCATGCACCTGACCGGGATCCACCTGGCACACCCACCAGGGGGCGATGCTCTGCCCATCTTGGGGCGTCGCTCTGCCACAATCAGAGCCATTCTAGCACCTGAGGCAGAGGCCACAGAGTCTTCCTCAGTGCCCGGGCAAACTGCTCCAGTGGAACCTTGGCTGCGGGAGGGGCCAAGAGAGAGACAGAGAGGAAGGAGAGGGGGAGGGGTGGAGAAGCAGATGGGCGCTTCTCCTGTGTGCCCTGGCCGGGAATTGAACCCGGGACTCCCGCACGCCAGGCCGACGCTCTACCACTGAGCCAACAGGCCAGGGCCGAGAATGTTTTATATTTTTAATGTTATTTTTTTAATTAAAGATTTGTCTGCGAGCGAGATGCAGCCATCAAAAGAGCCACATCTGGCTTGCGAGCATAGGTTCCCGACCCCTGGACTAGACTAATGCAGTTCTGCAAGTTAGATGTAGTAAATGCACTTTTGACTTAACCATATTTTCTGCTTACAATGGGTTTATTGGGGCATGCTCCATTGTAAATTGAGAAGCATCTGTACTTTATAGATTTGACTTCTTAAAATCTTGTAAGTACTTTCCCTGGCTGTTTGGCTCCATGGTAGAGTGTTGACCCAGTGTGTGGATGTCCTGGGTTTGATTCCAGGTCAGGGCACACAGGAGAAGTGACCAGCTGCTTTTCTACCCCTTCCCCTCCTCCTTTTCTCTCTCTCTTCCCCTCCCACAGCCATGGCAGGATTGGTTTAAGTGCATTAGCCCCAGGTACTGAGGATGGCTCCATCGAGCCTCTGCCTCAGGTGCTAAAAAATAGATCTGTTGTGAGCATGGCCCCAGACAGGAGTTGCTGGGTGGAGCCCAGTCGGGGTGCATGTGGGAGTCTGTATCTCCCCTCTTCTCACTTGGAAAAGAAGAAAAAAATTTCATAAGTACTGTAGGTGACTAGTAAGTACTATTATTGTCTCATTTTACAAATGAGAAAATTGAGGCTCAAAGAGATGAAGGAACTTGCCTAGCACCAGCACAGCAGGAAGTAGTAAAACAAAGATTTGAATTTAGAGTCTGTCATTAGAGGTAGTTCTCTTGCCATCCTGCTGTTCTGATTTTAAGTCCTTAAACCACCATATCCCCTTGTTGATAACCTTGTTATCTCTTACCAGGAAAACATTAATGACTTTTGTATGTATAGTTTATCTTGATATTTTCTATCACTTCCTACTTTAATTTACTATACATACAGTCAGGTAAGTCTTTCCAGCTCACCCTCTCACCGTCTTTAAAGAAAAACCCTGAATATCTATCACCATGTTGTCAGACATTCCAAGCATCAAAATACCTTTCTAAACTATTTCCCTTCCTCCCCAGTGCTGTAACAATCAGAATAACCTTGTGCTTCCCTACGGTGTCAGCAGTCCTTGTCCTCTCAGTGTGCCTCTCTTGGTATCTTCCTGTACAGATTCCTGAGCTGTGGAATCCAGGAACTCTCTCTGCTTTCCCTAAACTGAATATAATCTCCTTTGAACCCTTAGGGTGTTTTATTTTATTTTATTTTTTTATTTTTTACAGAGACAGAGTCAGAGAGAGGGATAGATAGGGACAGACAGACAGGAACCGAGAGATGAGAAGTATCAATCATTAGTTTTTCATTGCGAGTTGCAACACCTTAGTTGTTCATTGATTGCTTTCTCATATGTGCCTTGACTGAGGGCCTTCAGCAGACCAAGTAACCCCTTGCTCGAGTCAGCGACCTTGAGTCCAAGCTGGTGAGCTTTTGTTCAAACCAGATAAGCCCACACTCCAGCTGGCGATATCGGGGTCTCGAACCTGGGTCCTCTGCATCCCAGTCCGATGCTCTATCCACTGCATCACCGCCTGGTCAGGCTTATTTGTATTTCTTATGATATTTATTATAGTGTATGTATTATATTTTCTTGTGAATTTGTCATGTCTTCTAGTATTAGTCTTTTACCGCTTACATTATGACTCCTGCTATGTTCATTTGTAGTAATACAAGATATTTAATAAATATGCCAATGTAATTTAGTCTCATGTGCCCAAATAGTATAAATTACTTGTATTCTAGTATAATTTGAAAGTTATCAATATATTTAGGAGGAGAATATACAGTCCAAAAGTAAAACCGTGAAGCTGCCAAAGAAAGCACAGAATTCCTTCTCTGCCAAGACACAAAAGGATCTATCAAAAGAATGGGCAAACTCATCTCTGCTAAAAAATACAATAAGAGATAATAGCCTTGACTCATCTCCTGTATCTTTATCTGGGAGTTCATCATCTATAAAAGTAATGAGAGGTCAGTATCTTTTTTTTAGTTAAATATTTAATACTTCTTTTGTGTGTATGAGAGAGACAGAGGGACAGATAGACGGGAAGGGAGAGAGATGAGAAGCATCAGTTCTTTATTGTGGCACCTTAGTTGTTCATTGATTGCTTTCTCATATGTGCCTTGACCAGGGGGCTACAGCAGAGCGAGTGACCCCTTGCTCAAGGCAGTGACCATGGGGTCATGTTTATGATCCCACGCTCAAGCCAGTGACCTTGGGCTTTCAAACCTGGGTCCTCTGCGTCCCAGTCCGACACTGCCACTGCCTGGTCAGGCTAATATTTAATAACTTTTATTATAACTCTAATTATATGGAAACATAATTTGAAGAGTAATTTTGAGGGGTATATTAAGTTATAGGTAGTCAGATTTTTTTTTTTTAAACTAATTAATGCTCAGAACTTGTCTTTGCTAAGTAGACTTAGGGACAATTCTACTATGACACTCAAGTTGTTCATGTTTGTACTTTTTATAGCTTTCAGTTCCTTTAAATTCTGTTTTAAAACAGTGGTTTTCAACTTTTTTACAGTTGGGGACCAGTGAAAATAGAATTATTTGGGGGACTGCTAAGGCAGAAATTACCCTGAGCACGAGCAGATTCGACTAAGATCATTGGGTGTATAATCTTCATATAACAGCCAGGTGGTTGGTTACCTCTTTCATGAACCAGAACCAGTTTGGGGACTGACAGTTGAAAAACACTGTTTTAAAGCATTTCTCAGTGTCCATAACTTCAGTTAAATGTTAGACTTTTTTTCCCAAGTGGGAGGAGGGGAGATAGAAAGACTCCCTCTCCCTCATGTGCCCCAACCAGGATCCACCTGGCGACCCCCATCTGGAGCCATGCTTGCAACCAAACTATTTTTAGCACCTGAGACTCTACAGAGCTCTCCTCAGTGCCTATTGCTGATGTACTTGAACTAATAGAGCCATGGCTGCAGGAGGAAAAGAAAGAGAAATAGGAGAGGTGGAAAAGCAGATGGTCACTTCTCTGTGCCCTGACCGGAAATTGAACCCGGGACACCCACACACTGGGCTGATGCTATATCATTGAGCCAACTGGCCAGAGTATTGTTCTTTTTTAGAATATTTTCATTATGCTTGGGACCACACTCATTTCAGATAAGCACATCCTTGGAAGACAGATGCACATGCCAAGATTTATTCTGAAAACTGAGAATTCATATATATTAAGATTTATTTAAGTCATCAATTTCCTCATATGTAGGATTGAGGCCAAATAATTTCCCTAGCTCTTCCAACCATAAAATTCTGTGACTTTATTATGTAACAGTATTGGCTATGATGTCAAAACACTCAGGTTGCTCATTAAAGTGAGGCCATACTATAGATAATTTTGTTTGGAAAATGTTTTGAATGTTCTTATGATTACATTTTAAATGCAGCCATTTTTTTCAGTCTTACATTTTAAACATAATTTGGTCTTAGTGAAAGCTTATCCTTTTTAACTCATTTATGCTTGAGGTTGAAATTTTTGAAATTCAGTTCTTCAAAAATTTCCCAAAAATTCACATCAGTTTTTTTTTTTTTTTTTTGTATTTTTCTGAAGCTGGAAATGGGGAGAGACAGACAGACTCCCGCATGCGCCCGACCGGGATCCACCCCGCACGCCCACCAGGTGCGACGCTCTGCCCCTCCAGGGCGTCGCTCTGTTGCGACCAGAGCCATTCCAGCGCCTGGGGCAGAGGCCAAGGAGCCATCCCCAGCGCCCGGGTCATCTTTACTCCAATGGAGCCTCGGCTGTGGGAGGGGAAGAGAGAGACAGAGAGGAAGGAGAGGGGGAGGGGTAGAGAAGCAATTGGGCGCTTCTTCTGTGTGCCCTGGCCGGGAATCGAACCCGGGACTTTTGCACGCCAGGCCGACGCTGTACCACTGAGCCAGCCGGCCAGGGCCTCACATCAGTTTTTGACAAGCTCCCAGTGTGTCAGTATCTGCAGCAGGACTAACTCTGTGCACCATGTGATAACATGTACCTTCAGTAGGCAGACGTGTGAAAAATCAAGTCTGGTGATGACCTTGAGCAGTAGGATATAAGTAACTGCCAATACCTTTCCAGTAATAGAACACAAGGCATAAATGGGTTAACTACAGCTAAGACTTAAGGATTTGATGAATTACTGTACTCTTAGAGTTTAAAGTAATCATACTATTTCTAAAGCAGACATCAGTAACACCTACCATCTGTTTTTGTTTGTGTTTTGTGAGGCAATATAGGTACAGAGAAAAGAACAGAATGGGATTTTACTAAGGATCATGACTGTATAACAAAATCCAAATCACCCAATGCAAAAACTTCATCATCTGAATCCTTAAACAGTGTATGTGGAGTTGGAGGTCCAAAAAAGTCACCAAAAATCAGTAAGAAAAATGTATTATGTGCAAGAGAAAGTTGCTCACCACTTCCAAAATCATTTTCTTTGGTAAGATTATATATATAATATTTTTCCTTAATCAGAAGTGGGTAGATCATTTTCTTCTAATCAAATAATGCTTTGCTTATCTACTTAGCTTAAGGTTTTGTTTCTTGTCTGGGGAAAATGAGGAACCTAGTGATAAGTAAAATAGCTTCCGTGAACCTAATAGGCTGATTATAACTGCTGTACAGGAGGAAGGTGGTGGTATGAGAAGTACAGAGTACTGGGAGAGTAATGTGATAAAGAGTGTTCATTTCCAAAGATGTGCTGCATGCCTATTTGTCTACACATCAAAACTACATAATTTATTTTCTAGATTTGAATGGGCTTAATCCTGTAATACTGACACTTCTTTCATATCTTACCCTAACTCAAATCTTACCCTAACTCAAAGTCTGTAACCTTTAGTTACTAAGTCACAAGTTCACAAAGCAAATAGATGAGAATTGTAGTTGAAAACAGTATGACTACAGCATTTGCTTTAGAGTTTTGAAAGGAACTTTAAAACTAGTAGGTAAATGATAATAACAAATAATATATTGAAAAATTCCTCTTGTGTTATGTAAGTATGCTCTAAAGTCTTTTAAAAAGACATTACAAATAGGAATCAATTATAGGTTAAAGTGAGATAGTTAAAAATGCAATGTTTACGAGGAGTAGATTTGTATTTTGAGTTATGCTTTTTTTTTTTTTAAGTTGTGGATACTTTGGTACCAGTTTATAACTCCCCAACCTACATTTTAGCTTGGGTTGTATTGATGGCTTAATTTGGAGAATTTTGAAGTAGAAAAGTTATAGAACTGATAGCCAAGATAATGTAGTTCACTATAACTCGGTACAGTTGAGTGTTTTGAGTCAGAATTGCCTTTAAATCCTGGCTCCACTATATGTTGCCTATGTAACATTTTACAAGTTGGTGATTCCTTCTGCACTTCAGTTTTCTCATCTGTAAAATGGGGCTGTGAACATTAAATAGGCTGATTATATAAGCATAATACCTGATACATTGTAAAACTCAAATATTTACATAGTAAGTTATTCTGATATGTATTAACCTCTATATACAAAGAGGGAATTGACAGTTCAGAACATCTATATAGCCAAGATCTAAAACCTCTAATAACAACCTTCTGTCCTACTACTTTAAACTGAATGTTTTTATTCCTGAAGGTTTCTATTTATATTCTTTTATTCTGTTTAACTAGTAGTTTTGACGCACCATATTTTTCAAACTACATTTTACATGAAACCTCCAATGTCCCAAGCAGATAAAAATGGAACTATACTGTTTAGAGCAGATAGATAATCTAAATCCTAGCCTCCTCAGCTCGCCTCCCATAACCCCACAGGACCTTTGCAGGGCTCTCAATTTCTGCAGGCCATGAAAAAGTTTCCCACTAGATCCCTGGTTGGCGAACTGCGGCTTGTGAGTCACATGTAGCTTTCTGGCCCCTTGAGTGCGGCTCTTCCACCAAATACCACGTGTGGGCACTACTTTGATAAGGAATGTACCTACCTATATAATTTAAGTTTAAAAAATTTGGCTCTCAAAAGAAATTTCAATCGTTGTACTGTTTATATTTGGCTCTGTTGACTAATGAGTTTGCTGACCACTGCCTAGACCAGGGGCCTCCAAACTACGGCCCACGGGCCACATGTGGCCCCCTGAGGCCATTTATCCGGCCCCGCTGCACTTCCAGAAGGGGTACCTCTTTCATTGGTGGTCAGTGAGAGACGCAAAGCATGGCATCGCTCACATACTGTACTACTTCCAGTGACGTGGGATGCACGCCTCATGGTTCCGGAAGTATGTCACATCACTTGTTACATCTGGCAGAGACAAATATGGAACCAGACATTGACCATCTCATTAGCCAAAAGCAGGCCCGTAGTTCCCATTGAAATACTGGTCAGTTTATTGATTTAAATTTACTTGTTCTTTACTTTAAATATTGTATTTGTTCCTGTTTTTTTTACTTTAAAATAAGATATGTGCAGTGTGCAAAGGGATTTGTTCATAGTTTTTTTTTTTATAGTCTGGCCCTCCAATGGTCTGAGGGACAGTGAACTGGCCCCCTGTGTAAAAAGTTTGGGGACCCCTGGCCTAGACTATCATCCTATGGTCTTTTGTCAGTATTGTTCTATCAGCCTTACTTTCCCTGAATCCTGTATCCTTTCCGTACCCCATCCTTCAAATCCTAAAACCTAGGTAATTACCACCTACGTTCTTTGGTGCTACTCTGTGCTAGATAGAATTTTAATTGTTACCTATTTATTGGCTTGACATTCACATGAGACATTTTGTTTCCCATTGACTGTGTACTTTTAATTAGGTATTGGAAATTTGCTGTCAATTAGTTGTACCAGCTTACACTACCTTCACATCAGTGCCCATTTCTCAGTTTTCATTAACTGAGTGTTAACAGGTGTTTCTGTTTTTACCAACGTAAAGAGTGTTGAGATGTTTCACTTTAATTCAGCATGAAGTATTTTCATGTTTTTGGCCACTTTGTGATTGCCTATTTTTCCCTAATTTTTAAATTGCATTGTTTGATTTTTCTTACAAATTTGTAGTTCTTAATATATTCTGGACATTAATTCTTTATTGGTTATATTCAATGCAAACATTCTTTTCCCAATATTTATCTTGTCTTTTCAATTAAATGAAAATATCAGTATGATAATATGATGTAATGAAAGTTATCAGTCTTTCATATTATAAAATCCTTCAGCTATTGTCCCCCAAATATTTTTGTTTTCGTGTAAAAATGTTAGTTTTGATTTTAACATATATGTTTTCAAACTTTCTGGGCTTTCTCTTTGCATGTAGTTAGTGAATTAGTGCAACATCTGGCTTGGGATACCCTCCTTTCTCCATCATTTGTAATGCTAATTTGGTCATAGCCTTGGCAACTACTGGGTCAGCTGTTAGGCACTATTCTGTTTTACTGGCCAGTCTTATTTCTGCACTAATACTACCACATCACTTTAATTAATGTAGTTTTACACTTACACAGTGTCTCCCCATCCCATCTGGTCTTACCCTTTTACTTTAAATTCTCTGTCTTTTACCTGTCCATATAAATTTTAGATTTAGTTTGCTTTAAGGGATTAATTCCCATTTCCCAATATTGATATTGAGCTTTCTCATCCACATATTTCATTTTTTCCTCTACTTTTGGGTCTTCTTTCCAACAAAGTTGTACCAATTCTTCTACAGAGAAAATTATACTACTTGTTAGATTAATTCCAAAATGTTTAATGGGTTTCCTTTCTACTGTATTGAAAAAAAAAACTTTAAAAAAGTTTTCTGGTTTAACTTTTTGCTTTTGTATATATAGAAACACTATTGATTTTGCTTTTGTATATATAGAAACACTATTGATATTTTCTAGCTCTCATAGGTCTATGAGAATTGCCTGCCTAAATTCTCTTGGATTTTGAATATAGTTATTCATGATAATTTTGCATTCTGTTCCACTCTTTATACTTCTTGTCTTTTTGTTGTTCAGGTGACTATGACCTCTGGAGCAATGTTAAATTGATACCATACCAGCAGGCATGCTTATCCATAGTTTTTGTTAGACACTTGTTAACAAAATAATGTTCTAGTTGTTTAAGGGCTTTTCCTTTTCCTTTTAATTTTGAATGGGTGTTGAATTTTAGTAGCAAATGAATTATTCCCTCAAAACTTCACTAGTTTAACTTACTTTGGCTTTAAATACTTTTTTACTTTCTTTGGGTTTCTATATGTCTTCATTCATAGCCCAGGCATACTCCTATTAAGACTACTACTACTGTGGAGAGAAAATCATGTCACTTCCATGGTACTTAAGCAAGAAGCACAAAATTACAATAGCTATTCAGATGAAGGGAATTAAGAATCCAGAAAAAAACAGCTTATGGAAATTGAGCCTCCAAATATCAATGAAAAACATATACAAAGCAGAAGGGAATTATATATGGTATTATAGCTATCAAACTTTACTTAAACTAAGGTGGTCTGATAAGAATCTGATTAGATACTGGCTTTTAATAATTATAATATTTTAATATTTTCAACTGTCATTTGTAAATATGATTAAAATATTACATGTAGGACAGTTTGATCATAGAAGATTGAAATTTATAAAATGAGAAGTAGTGAGAATATAGCTGCTGAACCACTGACTCATCATATATTTATTTATTTTTTGTATTTTTCTGAAGCTGGAAACGGGGAGAGACAGTCAGACAGACTCCCGCATGCGCCCAACTGGGATCCACCCGGCACGCCCACCAGGGGCGATGCTCTGCCCCTCCGGGGCGTCGCTCTACTGCGACCAGAGCCACTCTAGCACCTGGGGCAGAGGCCAAGGAGCCATCCCCAGCGCCCGGGCCATCTTTGCTCCAATGGAGCCTTGGCTGCAGGAGGGGAAGAGAGAGACAGAGAGGAAGGAGGGGGTGGGGGTGGAGAAGCAAATGGGCGCTTCTCCTATGTGCCCTGGCTGGGAATTGAACCTGGGTCCCCCGCACGCCAGGCTGACGCTCTACCGCTGAGCCAACCGGCCAGGGCCCATCATGTATTTATAAGTAGGACTTTCTGGCTTCAGGAATTTAGTTGAGTTTTTGTCACTATAGAAGTCCATTGATCCATCAACAAAAATATTTTAATAATGTGTAAAATACAGAAAGTTAAGACAGAATTTACAGCGGAGAGAGGGCTTGCATTTGACCTAGACCTAGACCTAAGTGGAAGGGTGGGTACTTATAGGCTAAGTGGAGAAAGAACAGTGATCTAAATAAAGGAAGGGAACTAGATGTGGACACACACTTTCATGAAATAGGAAAAAACTAATTTGATGGGAAGAAAGAAACTTGTTTTTGAAACAGTAAAACATAAGGTTAGATGAAAAAGATGTCTTAAAGATATAGCTTGAAAGAAAAGTGTAGACTTTCATGTTTTATAGTTATTTTCTGACATTTGAGTCAGAAATCCTGATAAGAAAGAATTGAAAATCACGTGTAGTCACAAAAGCCAGCTCAAAATTATTACTACATATAATTTAAGATTAAGGTTCACTGAAGAATTTAGGTTAATACATAGATGTCAAAGATGAAAAGGGAGAGAGAAAAAAAATCTGCAATTTACTGGCTTTAGGGTTTGAGAAAGATGGTCAAAGGTGAGTCCAAGAGTACTTAAAGTTTTTTTCTTTTCAATCTTTGCTATATATTTTAGGAGAGTCATTTAGCATCTTCATTATCCATGTCTAGTGAAGGAGCAGAGAAAAAAGGATGCAGTGTGCCTTGTGACTCTACTCATGTATCAGGTTTGTACTCATAGCCTTGCTTTTTATTTTTTACATTAATTACTGAAATGCTGTGAAATTTTATCTAAAGGAATTAATATATTTTAAGTCATGCTAAATTATTTGTTAATGTCAGAATGCACAGTTGCCTAAAATGATATACTGTAAATAATGAACTGGAAAAAATGCTTTTATCAAGAACATATTAGTTATTTTAATCACGATTGTAGCTCTATTAATTATTTAACTGTTCCTAAGGCCCTACACACCCTCTTAGTCGCAAACGAATGTACATAGAAGATAATCTAATTAATTCCGAAGAAATAGGATTGGAAGAGGAAGAGAGAGCAAACTTCCTTCCCCAAAAACTGTCTAAAATCGAAGATGCAGATCATCACGTTCACAAAAGTAGGTAGATCAAATACATGTGTCAAAATCCAGTTATTTGGGAAGGTAGTATCTTAGATCTCGACAAAACAAATCCAAGAATGATGATGCTTTAATCACAAAGTTTACTTGATGAGAATAATGTAGTAAGGGTCTTTTTTACTCATAAATATTCCTCTTTCACTGATTACCTCATACAAGTTGTAGTACAGTTTGAACTTACTAAATGCTTTGGTTAATAACATGGAAATAGCTAAACACAGTAAAAAAAAATTAAAACTGTTCCATTTTAATGTACTGCTTTAACACCCATGCCAAAAGGTTTTTTCTAAATCAACTATTTTTAAATTAAAAAATATAAATATAACAATGTCTGCCTTTTATGTCATAATCCTTAAATTTATACATAGAATTTGAAAATAAGATTTTGTTCTCAGCCTTATGACAAGGCTAAATTTGTAAAAATGCATATTTTAACTTTGGCTGATTATATTCATTTTTCAGTGTCTGAAAGTACATCTATGTTATCAGCAAATTACTTTTCCAATCCTGGGAAGGACTGGGGAACTGAAATTTCAGATGAAAGAGATGGAAGCATGATGTGTAAGCAGTTCAATACAAAATTTATGATGTGTCAGCAGTTCAATACAGAATTTAAGAGAAAATTTAATGTGAGTTATTTAAATTATATCTAATAATGTGATAATATGCCACCCTTTCTAGACTATCTACTTGTTTGATCTTTTGGCAACAATACACCCGTTCATGAACTCAGCTTTCCTCATGTACTGGTGAAAAATTGGAACGATTCCTAGGTGAAAATCTAAAATCTGTGCATTATCTCTATCCTTTCTGTCTTTGTCCTATTTCCCTTTTTACTTTAACATTTTGACTCTTCTGTAATTTTTCTTTATCTCATAAAGCTGACTGCTAATGAGGGTACTAAAGGATGAGCAGCCTCAGCTAGAGAAATCCCACTGTACTTTGTTTGACCTGCTCTGTACCTAGTATCCGTAATTATTGAGGCTGCAGTGTGGTCTGTTTTGATTTATTTAAGGTTGACCTAGTCTAAACAGAGAGAAGCCCTGATTTATATACATGGTGGGGAAAAAGTAGGCTTACAGTTGTGAGTGCGAAACACAGTTTATTCTTGTATTATTTTCTATAGGAACAACTGTAAACCTACTTTTGCCCCACCCTGTATTATTAATACATCTGTGGCTAGATGTGAATATGTTTTTGTGAAAAATGGTAATTAATAATTCTGACTATGACTTTGAGGCTGTGTTCCTAAAGAGAATTGTAACCACTAGCATTTAAAAAAAAATTTAGTTCTTTTATGAAAATAATTAGTTACCAATTCAGCCCTTAGTCAAAATCTTTCTAATGGAACCAGACACTGCTTACTGATGTTATTTATTTACTTATTAACTCTTCAGTTGAAATCACTGAATTTTAAAATTTTCACATCTAAGTTCTTAGTCATTTACATTTCATGGGAAAGGTTTTGTTCTTAATGTAGTTTTGATTATTATTTTGTAAACTGAATATTTTTCAGATCCACTCCAAATTGATGGATTATTTTACTAAGCAGTCTTGGAAAACAGCTCAGCAACATCTGAAAACAATGAACCATCATATTCAGGAATATAGGTGTGTAGTAAAAAATCTCTTCTAAACACTTATGTTTTGAATGCTATAGTTTTTTAAAATAATATTTTGTTCCTTTAATAGAATAAAAAAGCTTGATAAATTCCAGTTCAACATCATAGAAGAGTTGGAGAATTTTGAAAAAGATTCACAGTCTTTAAAAGATTTGGAAAAGGAATTTGCGGTTTGTGTTTTTAAGAATTTTAAAATTTAAAACCTCTATTGACCTTTTGCTTTAAGAGCCACCATAAAGATTTTTAGTCAGTTTCATATAAACACACTTAAATTACACATTGAAAGTTTGATGAATATGTATTATTACAATAAGGGAGAAATTATGAAAGATTTTTTTTTATCTGAAAGTTTATAACATCTGGATTATTAGCATATAGCCGACTTATTTAAATTAGAAATACAGTAAATTCTGTCAAGTTTGAATTTTTAATCATATTAAAGTATAACTAGTTTTTGTATTATAATTTAGGACTTCTGGGAAAAGACAATTCAGAAGTTTAGTGCCTATCAAAAAAGTGAACAGGAGAGGTTAGTATGACATTTTTTTATGACTGGAATCTATAATATTAGGTTTTAAGTTAGTAACTTTTTATTACTTATATATATATATATATACTGTACTATAGCAATTTAATTTGAATTCTTGATAAATACAAAGGTAACTTTTCATTAATTTACTTAATAAAGGCTTCGCCTTTTGAAAACTTCGCTGACCAAAAATGTCTTCTACAACACTGATCAGGAAGAAACTATTTGTACATCTGAGGTATAAATTTCATATTTTTAAAATTTCAGTATTGGCTGGTCTTTTTGCTGTGAATTTTTTATAGTAAATAAAGTTTATTTTACAGATGTGTTTCATGAAAGAAAGCATGAAAATGCTGCAAGACAGGTTTCTTAAGGAAATGGTAAGACAGCTGTCTTAGTTTGGGTTTTTAACATGGAATAATCATTGGTGCTTTCTTTCTTTTAATGGAAATTCTTTCACAGGTTTTCTTTTTGAATTGAGAGGAGATGGTTTTAACTCAGTGACTTTGTTATTAATTTATAATAAAATAATAGGCATGATTTAGAGTCCCTCCTAAAGAAAAAAAACATCAATTTGCTGATAGAACAATTCTCTATAAGAATGATGTCTTTGTTCTGTGTCTGAGCACTGTGCAGGACAGAACTCTTCCTTCTCAAGAAGGAGGTCAGGACATCCAAGAAGAGTTACTGTCCACTTGGACAACAAGACTTGATAGATTTGGGAATAAAATTAGTTGACTTTTCCAAAGGCCTAGCAGACCAGCAGCTGGTTCTGGGGGGAAAAGTACATTTGTGTGGGGTCTAGAGGCCCTGCTCCAAGTGAATGTGTCTTTGGTGTTTTCTCAAAGAGGGTGGGAATTTTTATGTATACAGGGTATATTAATGTACTTAATTTTAATAGCTCGGCATGCTAAAATAGTTGAAGATCAGGATGTTTTGCTTGAAGCAGACAAGCTAACTAGATTGATCCTTGTTGAAATTGTTTCCTGGACCTACTTAGTTTATTCTCTTCCTTTAAATATTAAATCTAAATTTCATTGGTTTGGGATTGAAAAGACTGAAGGTCTCTTCTAGATCAGGGGTAGTCAACCTTTTTATACCTATCGCCCACTTTTGTATCTGTTAGTAGTAAAATTTTCTAACTGCCCACTGGTTCCTCAGTAATGGTGAGTTATAAAGTAGGGAAGTAACTTTACTTTATAAAATTTATAAAGCAGAGTTACAGCAAGTTAAAGCATATAATAATAATTACTCACCAAGTACTTTATGTCAGATTTTTGCTAAGTTTGGCAGAATAAATCTTTACAAAATAACTTACTATAGTTAAATCTTTTTATTTATACTTTGATTGCTTTACTACCGCCCACCATGAAAGCTGGAATGCCCACTAGTGGGCGGTAGGGACCAGGTTGACTACCACTGTTCTAGATGATCATAGAGTTTAGATATCTAGGAACAGACCCTGGGGGATTAGATAAATGAGCACTACAGCTTTATGAAAGGTGTTGTTTTTAAATGACTCCCAAATAATAGCTTGATTTTTTTTCTATTTTACGTGATAGTTTGACAATGATAATTTAAAATGTAATTTTCTTTTTCTCGACCACAGCATAAAGAAGAACTTCTTAATGTACGCAGAGGACTGCTGTCATTATTCATGGCTCATGAAACAGATGTTAATGTGGATATCTAGTTGTTTTACTCAATTCCTTTTTGTATGTAACTGAGGAAGTACTAGAGTAGCCTCTACAAAGAAAAAATACACCTCACCCAGGCAAGAGTACCTTTGACTTCTGAATTCAAGGAAATGTATTATAGACGAAAAGACCATTATAATATGACGCTAAGCCCCCAGAACTTCTCTATATAATACCAGTTGTTTTTAGAGAGAAAGTTTTGGTGAACCAAAAAGGAATTGGTTTGTTTTTATAGTAGTATTTACATTAGACAAATATTAGGCAGTTAACTAAATTATATTTATAAAAGCTAGTTTAATAAACTAATTCATTATACAAAAAGTATTTTAAATGAATAGTTTGTACTGAACCACAAAATACTATTAAAATATGTTTACTAGTTCAGTTTATAAGTAATAAAAATTAAGCCACTCTGAGAAGTCTTTGATTTTAAATATGTCAAGTGTGAATTGGTACTTTTAGCACACTGTAGGAGGGTATATATAGTGAATTATAGCTCCAATGTATTAGAAGGTACTAAATAGCCTGAAACAGTTACTATGTTGTCTATATTTTAATTCTAGGTAGACTTCTTAATTAATAGCAGGCTGTTTTGACAAGTACTTGTCAAGCTTCTATTCATTGTAGTAATTTGCAAGATTACTTTATAAAAATAAGTACACATTTAGTTTGCTTTAATAGCATTTTCAACTTTATTATACTATGAAATGTCATTTGGATAAATACCATAAAATTATTTTCTAAATCATTCATTGTTTTCCTCGTGTATGGTCAAACAAAATATTCTTCTCAGTCAGGTATGCAAAATATATATAATACCAAGCAGCCTTACTCACTGTTGCCTGCCTGCTTAATGGTGGTGGAATAGGTGAATACTACCAGTATTTAGGAAAGTGGCTCACTTCTTACTCAGCTTCATTCAGTTGTTAACCATCAGTTAAGATTTATGGATAGGGATTCTGTTTCAAGAGAGAGTGACAACTCTAATATAAACACTAGTCAGGAGCTGTAAATCCATGTTGCCCTGTGAGACTTACAGAACTCTATCTAGACATGTTGACCTCATCTTTGGCCAGACTGACAAGACTCTAAATCAGGGGTCCCCAAACTACGGCCCGCGGGCCACATGCGGCCCCCTGAGGCCATTTATCTGGCCCCACTGCACTTCCGGAAGGGGCACCTCTTTCATTGGTGGTCGGTGAGAGGAGCATAGTTCCCATTGAAATACTGGTTAGTTTGTTGATTTAAATTTACTTGTTCTTTATTTTAAATGTTATATTTGTTCCCGTTTTGTTTTTTTACTTTAAAATAAGATATGTGCAGTGTGCATAGGGATTTGTTCATAGTTCTTTTTATAGTCCGGCCCTCCAATGGTCTGAGGGACAGTGAACTGGCCCCCTGTGTAAAAAGTTTGGGGACCCCTGCTCTAAATCATACATCACACTTATTCCCTTGCTGTGTAATATGTGTAATCCAGCCCAAGTTCCTACTTCTCTATGCTCTTCCAAACTTTTCTACTGTGACCTTGTCATTGTCTTCCCGAATCTATTTCCAACATTCTTATCCTACCTTTCACACTTGTTCTCTAGAGTAGTCCCAGGCAGTTTGCTAAGTTTGTTACCCTTCCTGTTCTTCCTTCCCCGTTCTAGATTCCTATATATAAAATTATCCTCTTTTGCCCTCTTTCCTGTCCTGGACTTTATCCAGTAATTCACATGCCTCACTCCACAATCTGAACATCTATGAAGAATCACATAATCAAGCTATACATTTATGACCACATAGTTCACGTGGTTTTGTGGCATTGCTCAGTAATCCTTACTGTACTGCATTTTCAGAGTATTGCATTTCCAGAGTATTGTTGTATGCCAATATCTCTTAATTCTTTACCTTTCAGCAGGTAGCCACACATGATACTCTTGTCTCTTCTCCCTAAACTCTAATGTAGTACCTGCATTGACACAAGCATTGTTGGATTTCTCACGTGTTCCACTGGAAGATTTGCCTTCACATGTCAGGACAACTCCTACTAGTGTTCTAATGCTGTTTGTTGTCTTTGACTTCTCTGTACTGGTGTGGATAGCTCACACTTATTTTTAATTGGCATCATTGCTGCCCTCCCTATGTATTTTCTACTTACTATTAAACATTGACAGAATTTTCTCTACTGCCTCAACTTATATACTACCTGTTTATTCCTTCCCTTCCCTTGACTTCTGTCACTATTTCACTGAAACTGCTTTTATCAATATCACCAGTGATTTAATAAATCTCTTCTTTTTACTCAGCTTCTTGGTGCCATTTCACCATTGGCTGGTATGCATCTTACACTTCTTGTTTGTTTCTATCTCTTAATCTGGGGTTCGTAGTCCTTCACTTCTATAGGGAATTTCATCTGGTCCCAGATAATAATTATCTTTGTGTATTGATGATTTAAAAATATATAAAAATTCTGACCTTTATTTTGGACATCACAGTATCAGATACACTGCCTTATTGTCACGTTAACAAGCATCTCTTTTCTCGAAATAATAATTTTTTTTTTTTTTTTTTACAGAGAGTCAGTCAGAGAGAGGGCTAGACAGATAGGAACAGAGAGATGAGAAGCATCAATCATTAGTTTTTTGTTGCGCATTGCAACACCTTAGTTCATTGATTGCTTTCTCATATGTGCCTTGACCATGGGCCTTCAGCAGACCACGAGTAACGCCTTGCTTGAGCCAGCGACCCTGGGTCCTTGGCATCCCAGTCCAACGCTCTATCCATTGCTCCACCGCCTGGTCAGGCTCAAAACAATTCTTGATTGTTCTACCTCCACATTCTCATCACCAAAGAAAAAAAGAAGTAAACCTTTCATCTCAGTAAATTTCACTTTTATTCACCCAATTACTCAAGCCAAAAATCTAAAATTAATTCCTGGTTTCTCTTTTTCCTTTGGCCAGTTAGTTGATCAACAAGTCCTGCAAAATACTCCCAAAATATGTTCTATGTGTATACTTTCTGTCCCTGC
The DNA here is from genome assembly GCF_036850765.1 of Saccopteryx bilineata. NCBI lineage: Eukaryota > Metazoa > Chordata > Mammalia > Chiroptera > Emballonuridae > Saccopteryx > Saccopteryx bilineata. The sequence continues at coordinate 184,625,440 of NC_089495.1, forward strand.
TTTTGACAGTGTCAACATCATTTTCCACACAATTTTGACAGCCTCCACCATTCATATTTGCTTTTCCCTAATCCTTTATTAACTTAGCAGCCAGCCTGTGCTTGCTAAATCATAGTTCATACCAAGTCACTCCCTTCCTTGGAACTATCCAGTGATAACCAGTGGGTCAAAAAAGAAATCACAAGGGAAATTAGAAATACTTTGGAACAAATGGAAATGAAACATACTGAAACTAATGTGATACAGCAAAAGCAGTGCTGAAGGAAATTATAGCTGGGAATATACATTAAAAGTGAATAAAGTTCTCATCAATAACTTTACTTAGGAAAAGAAGATCAAACTAACTGTACCTTAAGTTGTTGGAAGAAATATTAGACTTGATTAAAAAAATAGAGTCAGTAAAACTAAAAGGTGGTTTTTTGAAAAGATCAAGAACACTGATAAACCATTAGATTAAGATAACACTAAAATTTCTAAAATCAGAAGTGAAACTTGTGGATATTACTAACCTAAAAGAAAATATAATTTTATGAACAATTTTAATACCAACAAATGGGATAACTCAGACAAAATGGATGATTTCCTAATAACAGACTACCAAAACTGACTCAAGAAGAAATAGGAAATGTGAATAGGCTTATAACAAGTGAGATGGAATTGGTAATCAAAAACCTCCCAAAAAATGTTGTAGAAAACATTTCAAGTACAGTTAATACTAGTCTTTCTCAAATGCTTCCAGAAAAATAGAGGTGGGGGAAACAGTTTTAACTCATTTGATGAAGCCAGTATTACCAAGGTACTAACAAGTATTTATGAATACACATGAAAAGATCCTCAAAAAAGACTAGCAAACTGAATTCAGCAGCATATTAAAATAAATTTATGAAGGAAGAATGATTTTGTACAGCAGGATCTCAACATTTTATTAAATGTTTCATTTTAGTGATGAGATGTCTTAGGAACTGAACTCTATGTCAATTAGCCTATGGTAAAATTGGTTTTATGTCATTTCACTAGAAGTCACAGAACCCTATCAATGACATTGAGTGAGGATTTACTGTACACTTGAAAACTACAAAACATTGTTGAAAGAAATAAAAAAAAAACCAAACAAGTGGAAGACATCCTATGGTCATCAATTGCAAGACAATATTTTTAAAAGAGCAGTATTCAGTGAAGCAAGCTACACATTTAATGAAATCCCAGTCAAAACCCCCAATGGCCTTTTTGCAAAATGAAAAAGCCATTCCTAAAACTCACATGAAAATGGAAGGGGGACCCTACATAGCAAAACAATCTTAAAGAATAATGAAGTTGGAAGACTTACACTTCCCAATTTAATGCTACAAAGCTAAATTAAAACAGAGTGGTACCTATGGAAGAATAGACATATTGACAAACAGAATAGAATCAAGAGTTCAGAAACAAACCTATTTACCTGTGGACAACTCAGTTTCATCAAAGGTGCCAAGGCCATTTGGTGGGGAAAGAATAGTATCTCCCAACAAATGGTTTTAGTACTAGACAGCTGGATGCAAAATAATAGGGTTGGGCCCTTACCTTACACCATATATAAAAACTCCCAAAGGATCAAAAATGCAAAGTAAGAGCTGAATTATAAAACTCTTAGGAAAAAACAGAAGTAAATCTTCATGACCTTGAATTTGGCAATGGATTCATAAACATAACACCAGAAACAGCAACAGAAAAAGGTGAGTTGGACTTCACAAAAAAATTTAAAAGCTTGTGCATAAAAGAATACATAAAAGTATAAAATCTACAGAATGAGAGAAAATATCTGTAAGTCATATCTGATTAGGGTCCAGTATCCAGAATATATAAAGAATTCTTACAATTTAACAACAAAATGACAACCCAATTAAAAAATGGGCAAAGGACTTACATAAACATTTCTCCAGAAAAGATATACAAATGGCCAATAAGCATGTTAAAATATATTGATGTCATTCATTAGTCATTAGGGAAATGCACATCAAAACCATAATGTAATGCCACTTCACACTCACTAAGATGGCTAGAAGAAAAAAGTTTGGCTAGGATATGTAGGAATGGAAACCTTGATGAATTTCTGGGGGACGTAAATAAACATAGCTGCTATGGAAAGCTGCCAGCTCAATAAGTTAACATGGAATTACCTCATGACTGCAAAGTTCTTAGTGAGTTGACATTTGGCATAGATTTGATATTAAAAACTATAAACAAAATTTAGCTGTTTGATTTTGGTCTATTTTTATTTTTTATATTTTTGGTGATGAGAGACAGGGACAGGTAGGGACAGACAGGAAGGGAGAAAGATGAGAAGCATCCATTTTTTGTTGCAGCTCCTTAGTTGTTCATTGATTGCTTTTTCATACGTGCCTTGACTGGGGGGCTCCAGCAAAGTGAGTGATCCCTTGCTCAAGCCAGCGACCATGGGATCATGTCTATGATCCCACACTCAAGCCAGTGACCCTGCGCTCAAGCTGGTGAGTCTGTGCACAAGCCAGCAACCTCGGGGCTTCAACCTGGGTCCTTTGTGCCCCAGTCCAGCGCTCTATCCACTGCACCACCTGGTTAAGCTGTGTAATTCATTTTTAACATTTTCTGTTAAACTTTTTTGAAAAAATTTTAGAGCAGGAGTTGGTAAACTGCCTTAAGGGGCATGTAGTAAATGTTTGTCTTTTGGGCCAAAAGGTGTATTTGAGGTTAGTATGTAGGTACTTGTATAAACATGGCAAATGTAGTCATTAAAAATGCAAGAACCATTCTTACCCTGCGGGCCATTAAAAAAGAGGGTGGATAGATTTGGTCTGAGCTATAGTTTGCAAGACCCTGAGTTTAGAAGAAAAATTTTAAAGCATCTGTTTTTGTATTATAAAATGTATTCCTCATTTTATCTTATCATTTAACAGAAATAGGGATTTAAATAAATTTTGCATTAGCAGAGGCTAAAGATTGTTATCATAGCTAAAATTTCTTGATTTTCCTACTTCAAACATTAAAAACAAATAATCATTATAGCTAACGACATATTTCTTACCTGGGTCACAATTTCAGACCATATTGGCATAGGTTACTGCACTCCAACCAAATTGAGCTGTAAAGTGGTAGCTGTCCCAGAAGAACACATGTAAAAGAAAAGAAATTTTGCAGTATTAGTATAACCAGGCAGAAGCTTAAACACTGAACTCTACAGATATTACTCCAGAGACATAAATGTCACCAAATCCTGACACTGGGGATACCCTGCAGATCCTTTGATTGGGTGTAGACTGTGGTTTTCATTTAACATTTAATTTCGGGTTTAGTTGGTAGTCCACCGTGATGAATTCTGCCAACTCTGAACTCAGGGCTTGGTGTGGGCAGTTCCACAGTTGCTATCATTCTTCAGCCATTCTGTTACTACCACCTGGCATTATGTGACCCAGTCACAGTTATTGTACATGAATTCATACTTCTAAGATCCTTAACCTACTGAAGTAAAAGTTGAAGTATGAAAACAATCATAATTGCTATGGGTAAGCAACTAAAGTACAATTTTCAACAAAGTAACACATCAGGAGATAATAGCAATAAGCAAATGTAACTGGGAATGTAAAAACTGGAGCAAAATGTTATGTGGTTACTGAGACTGTCTTGTGCCACAAGAGTCAACACTATAACCATGAAGCTCTCTGGCTGGGAAGTGGGGTATAGACCCGTCTTTTAGGTCACACATTTGTACTGGAGGAACATTTTCAGCATGTGCATCTTTGAAAAGGGAAAATACAGAAAGTAATGTTGCATAAATTATAAATGCACATTTTAAACTTTAAAAATTATCAGCATCCCTGGCTAGTTAGCTCAGTTGTCCTGATATGCCAAGGTTGTGAGTTCGATCCCTGGTAAGGGTATATAAAAGAATCAACCAATAAGTGCAAAGAATCAACAAATGAGTGGAGAAACAACAGATCAATGTTTCTCTCTCCCCCTTCTTTAAAATCAATTAAAAAAAATTATCAGCATGTATGCCATATCCAGAAATCTTGACATTGCTTATTGTCAAGAAAATAAAATTTTCAAGAGTTTCCCTTTCATATTTATATTTATAGTTGATAGTAAAAAAAATTACTTATTACTCTAAACACTGAATGCTATTGTTTTCATAGAGCTATGAAACTGATAACTGGTAGCTTTTCCATTGTCCTAGCAAAACATTGTTTAAATATGAACTAGTGATATGTTCCTATTATCTTCATTGTTAATAAACTTACAGGAAAATATGTAATTTATATTTACTTTTTTAAATGTTTACATGTCCAGTTTGACTTTCAATATGTTCAGTTGCTTATGAGCACCTACTGAAATGTTGCTTTCATATGAGAAACTCAAATCTCTGAAAAAGAACTGGGTAAATGGGTATTAGAAACATGTGGCACTAATTAAAATTTTTTTTATTAATTTTAGAGGGGGAAGGGGGAGGGGAGGGGGGAGAGAGAAAAGAGGAACAGGAAACATTAGTACTCCTATATGTGCCTTGACCAGACAAGCCAGGGTTTCAAACTAGTGATAGTGACCTCAGTGTTCCAGGTCGATGCTTTATCCACTGCACCACTATAGGTCAGGCTGGGACTAACAATTTTAACAGTACAATTAGAATTTTACATTTCTGGACTTGACTTTGGTGTTGAAGAACTGTGGATGTGTATGAAACATTTTTCAATATATTGATATATAATAGAATAAATTTAAACTTGTAATTACCATATGTGTCCACAAGGTGGACCTCTTGATGTCAGATGTTTTTCCTTATCCATTTCAATTGTCTAAAAATTACATACTTTTAAAGTACCTTTACATTTTTTAAAAAGGTACTTTGTATAAAGTCATGACCTACTATTTCCCCTATAGGATTGGCTTAAAACTTAATGGATTCTCCTGGAAGTTGTATTATCATGAAATTACCCCTTTATATTTTCTTAAACTTTGAAAAATTCTTAAAACCTCTTTAATGACTATTAGTAATGAAGAATTCTGATCAGATACTGTATTTTATTGAATAAAGCAGAAAATTTTTTCAAAGTCTTCAGGTTCTTAAGTATAAAAACTACAAATATGCAACAAAGGTAAATTTATATATGTATAATATGCATGTAATCACATATACATGTGATGTATAAATTGCTTTTTAAATTTGTTTCTCCCACTAGGAAAGACTTTAAGACACCATGTCATATGCATATTTAGATCAGGATTGCATATACTTACTAGGTGCACACAGTTGATTATTGGGTTTTAGTTTATCGTTCAATCTCTTATAATACAAGAGCATGAAATATGGAAACAACTTAGAATAATTATTTATGAATAAAAGTACAATGGTAGAAGATACTATCGCTAAAAATTTTGATTATAGTAGTTCTACAATATTTTATTTTTTTTAAAGATTTTATTTATTTTAGAGAGAGGGGAGAGAGGAGGGGGAGGAGCAGGGAGCATTAACTCCCATATGTGCTTTGACCAGGCAAGCCCAGGATTTTGAACCGGTGACCTCAGCGTTCCAGGTTGACACTGCATCCACTGTGCCACTGCAGTCAGGCCTACGGTATCTTAAAATCCTTGAGGAGTCTAGACCAAACCAAAACCTCTTATGAGTATTTTAATTTTACTTGCCGTTAGTTATGGGACTTAACTTGGACAGAAAACTTAAACATGTCCCTTCTCCCAGCTCATCTCTAACTATAGACACAGTTCAGTTATTTTATAAGCAATACTGATCCTTTTTGCTTTAAGGCCAAGATGGTTTCTAGAATAGAGGCACTTTTTTTTTCTTTGTTTTATAATAAGTATGGATATTTCTACAGGAAGGAAATTGAAATCTTAATTTTACATAATTTGGGCTCCAATTATTTTAAATTGAATAAAATAAAATAGGGAGCTGCTATATGTACCTTAAAATAGAAGAAAACCCTAAACTTTTTGGAGGTTGGCCACAAATAATTGGTTATGAATAAAATAGTACATATCTCTATATATGTTAAATATACCATATGCACACAAATGTTTATAAAATTAAGAAAACTGCCATCTAGTTGGAAGGGTTTAAATATCTCATTTCATTAATGAAGAAATTGAGGCTCAGAGAGGTCAAGCAGTTCACAAGTTACTCAGCAAGTAAGAGAGCTAGAGTGTTTCTATTATAATAGTGTTTTTTTTGTACAAGACTAATTCAACAAGCAGTATGCTTGCTAGCATCTAGGAGTGATCACAAGTCCCTTGGGATAAAGTGCCAGCACAAGGGTTGGGCAGTTTTCATGGGCACCTGACCCACTTAAAGTAGTAGAGCAGAGAAGGTCATGGAACGCACTGAAGGATTACGTGCAAGAAGTCCCAGAGGACACCAGGTGCTCCAGGCTCCCTGTCAACCAAACTGGCGGGTCACATTTATCAGACACTTAGGATGAGTTGGATGCTACACATGCCAACACTTTATCTTCTTTAGAAAAGGTGTTCAACATCACTAATCATTAGGGAAATGCAAATTAAAAACAATGAGATATCACCTCATACCTGTCAGAATGGCTATCTTCAATAAATCCACAAACCAGTGTTGGCACGGATGTAGAAAAAAAGGAACCCTTGTTCCCTGTTGGTGGGAATGCAGATTGGTGCAGCCACTGTGAAAAACGGTGTGAAGGTTCCTCAAAAAATTAAAAATGGAAACACCTACGACCCAGATATCCCACTTCTGGGAATATATTAAAAAACCCCAAAATGCTAATGCCAAAAAATATATGTACCCCTATATTCATTGCAGCATTATACAATAGCTAAGATTCAAAAGTAGCCCATGTCTATCAGTGGATAAAAAAGCTGTGGTACATTTACACAATGGAATACTAAATTGTAAAAAGAAAAGGAAATCTTACCTTTCCCAGCAGCATGGATGGACTTAGAGAGCATTATGCTATCATAAATGAAATAAGTCAGAGAAAAACAAGTGCTGTATGATCGCACTTATACATACAATCTAAAGAACAAAATTAAGTAGAAACAGACTCATAGATGCAGAGAACAGACTGATAGCTATCAAAGGGGTGGGAAGTTGGGGGGGCTGGATGAAAAAGGTGAAGAGATTGAGCAGTACAAATTGGTAGTTGCAGAATAGCCACAGAGATGCAGTTTGCAACACAGGCAATAGAGTCAATAATGTCAAGATAGTGGGCTATGGAGTCACATGGGTACTTGGGGCAATAGGGGGACCACTCTGTGGAGTGCATGGTTTTCCAGCCACGTTGCTATACATCTGAAACTGCTGTGGAATGATGCTGAATGTAATCTGGTTGAAAAATGAAGAAATTACAGCATGTGAGACACACAGAGAGATGATGTTCCAATAGAGAAAATAATTACTTTGCTGAAGAGGGCAGACCTGGGACCTGAGCACACAGGTTCCACAAGCTCCAAGCGAGATGCTAGCTGCCTCACTGCTGTCCAGGGGTGGGGGTGGGGCTCATTTTGTGAGGCCACTTATTCAGAACCCACATCATCTCCAGGGACCATGTATTCTATTTAATGTATTTCTTCCTTTGTGCTAAGATTTCTCTTTACATTCTTGCGGCATAAATTTCCTTCCTATAATCTCTGCTTCATTTAAACCTTTGTCTCTTATAATAGTTAATAATGTTCCTAAGTGTGAACTAAAAAGGGCAGAATATTCATCTTGGTAGAACTTTTCAGCAAGTTAGTACTGATTTCTAGGTTCATTTCTCAATGATACATTAAATTAACTTGAAAAAGGTAGTTTGATTTTCCAAGGCACCAACCATATACACTAACAATTTAGAAAACAAAACACAAACATTTGGAGTTCTTTTATGTGTTTGGATTCTGATAGCTCAAAAATAGTAAAATTTGACTTGTTTCATAAACTACTGTTCAAACAAACTCTTATCTGACCCCCCTCCCCCAAAATATAAAGCCCAGGTAAATTTCCTGCAATAAGTAGTCATTTAATTAAAGAATAAAATTAACAGGAATCAAAATGTTGCAGCTGTATTTTTGTTAGACATTATATAAAAAAAGGAAAAGTATAATACAGTAAATCATTTTGTATTAACACAAACTTAAAGAGTTCTCAACTCAATCATGATTGCAATAAAAATGTCTTCTCAACATAATACTGAATGACACCGCGTCACATGTCCCTCACGCTGAGGCCTCAGAGTGCTGCGCCTGCACATGTGTGTCGCCCGTCCTGTCACTCCGCAGAACTTAAAACAAGGCTCAAAGGCAAACAACAGTTTTCTCCTGGCAGAGTTACCCTGGGTTTCAGCTGACCCCAATGGTTCATTCTTTAGACATCAAAGAGTGAAGTGTGTCCTGCACCTCTTCTGGCTTAGTGTGGCCACAGTTTCACCTGCATGTGGTCCTGCTCTGCTCACAAACACAGCAGGGGGTCTTGAGCTGAACTTCAGGAAAGTTCCCTGATGAGTGTTCAGTGTTGGTATCAAAAATTAAACACAAATTCTTCTCAGAAGAAAATCTCTATGGCCTGTGGAATCTAGAAGTTATTAAAAAAAAAAAAGAATAACTTAAGGTTATACGTTTCTAAGTTAAAATTGCCAAAACCATCCATGTGGAAATTGGTTGCTACTAAAAGCTTCTCAGAAGTCCAACATGGAAAACATGCTTTGGTTAAAGTGTATGTAGCACCCACAGGGCTCCCAACTCTCAGGCGCCCCCTAGTACCCAAAAGAGAATGAAGTCATGAATTCTCAAGACAACCTAAAACAGTTTGAAAACAGCTTTAAAATCCTTCAAGTACATGCAAAGCCAGGGCTTTGATAAAGGCAATGGATTGATAAAACAGGTTATTGGAAATTCTAGTAAAAGTTATAGTTCCATTTGTTTTCAGAGAGTTGGAAATGGGTGGTAATGTTTAATACACAAGAAAATCTTATAGGACTACAAATATTTTTCTGACTTTTAAAAATCAACAGTAAATCCTAAAATGTGGTAGTAAAAAAGTCTTATAATTATTTCCTGATATCTAAGTTTTGGGCTCACTCTCAAAATTCTGTCATCTAAGAAAACTATCAGGGACTTAGGAAAGAAAATACATATTTTTAGTAAACATCTCTTAATGTATAATGGGGAAATGTATTAAATATTTTGATATCACCATACACAGACTATGTAGGACTTATACCTTTTTTCTTTAACACAGAGTGAACATTAAAAATAGTTTTGAACGCTTTCCTGCAGAACATTTATTTCCTAAATGTTTTTGAGTGTTCTGAATAATCAAAAACAAGATGACCCGTTCTTTCCCTCACATACACCAGTCATGGAGGAAATGGCAGAAATATTTAGATAATTTACTTATTCTCTCCTGCCTTGCAGCCTCCTCTTCCTCCCTTGATATCTTCATCATAAAACTGTCTTGCAGAGTGGAAGACAGTTCCCAGCCTCAGCTCCACAGCTACACTGACCTTACAGAATACATCTTCTACATAACAACTGCTGTGGCCGCTTTGTGACAAACAGAAAGGAAAGGAAACTATTATTTTAGTTTAAGGAAGAATTTCCTTTCTCTCTGTAGCTGGGGCTTGGGCATCTTTAGACCAAGGCAGAAAGGACAGAGCAGCTGCTTTGAACTGAAGGCTTGTTGCATCACGGTCTCGCCTGTGGGATGAATGGTACCCAAGAGCTTCCGAGGATGACTGCTCATTATCATGACCATGGAAAAGAAGGGGGAAATGCTGAAGGAATATGCTGCCCAGTGAGCAAAGGGAAGCAAGTCTCCACTCTCCATCAACAAGAAACCCCATGTCAACCATGAACCACGTGGACAGAGAAGAGATGCGCCTTGGTGAAGTCTTGTTTCTGAAAGAACCAGCCGGTATATTCCCACTGGAGTATAAACTCTATGAAGATGGGAATCTCTTTACTCTCAGCACCTAGAATGGTACCTGGCACATAGAAGGTACTCAAATATTTACAGAGGACACAAAAGGCCTTTGAGCCTGTGGGGAGCATGAACTTGGTTAAAGATATGAATGTAAATTTTAAAAAGATGGGAAAAGGGAAATGGGAGGGTGGGAAATAATTAGCACTCCCAGAAGTATAAATAGGGGAGTTCTATAAACTTGGAGTGTTGTGAATATTAGAGGAGGGGAATGAAATATATAGGCAAATTACTGTGATTGCCTGGAGACTAATTTTCTTCAATGTACATTAACTACACACATAAACCAATGACCTGTGCAATACTGTACTACATAATCACCCTTTACCAAGCCCGGGAAGAAACTGTGGGCGTGAACACCATTTCTAATCAGGGAGCATTCTGGTTGTTCATAGTAGTTCTCTGCAGCAGTACTTTGGATCACCTGAATACATAGTTCTTTGTGGCTCTTCTTTTTTTTCTTCTTAAGTAAATACAATGTTATAAGTATCATGAAATTCACACAAATAGAAATCTGACCTTGTCAAATGCTTGCTCGATGCATGTACCTCCATCTCATTACTTTTGTATTCGTTGAGTTCTTTACGGATTGCTGCCTGAAATTTGAAACAGCACAGTGGTTTACGGGACATTAAAAAGTTGAGGATGGAAATTAGTACCACGACCATAGGTTAACAACTATTCTTAATACTTGCTGACTTACTATTTCATAATCAAAATTTCAAAAGAGAAAGGAAGAAACAACTTTGTGCAGCATTTAGACTCCCCCTCACCTTCAGTCCTAACCATGGTAGTGTTTGGCCAGCACTGTGGAAGTGGTCAGTGAATTTATTTGCTGTGCTGGGGTATGATACATAACAGATTGATCGAGGACATGGTTAGGGCACTTACAGAGGAGGAAGACCAAAATAATGAGTCAAATGCAGCTTTTGATAAACTTACAGAGAAGTCATTCTAACTTCAGCATGCATTGATGTTTTGTATTATTTGAAAAATAACATGGTCATTGCACATGGGTGACACATGCCTCTCATCTGGCCCTCCTCCAGCTTCCCAAAGCCCACTCTCATCGAGGACTTCTCTCAGATAAACCCATCTGGGGCTGGGTGATCCAAGAATATCAGACACAACCCCACCTCCAGGGCAAGGAAAGGCTTGGAGTTGAAGATTTCAGGGGGCATTACTGCCACACGCCACAGGTCTGCTGTCAGACACTTTGCCTTCACCCCTTAGGACCTCTTGGTGCACATCAACAATGAGTGACCAAGAGTCAGTCCAAGCACATGTCTGTAGTTCTCCAAGTTGGTGCAAAACCCACGTGCATTGATTTATAACCTCGTACATTCATAACATTCATTCTCAGCATAGAAAGAGTGAGGAATAGTTAGCAATTTCAGCTAACTCATTGGCTGAATGTATTATTTCCAATCCCTTCCTAAACTATTTAAGAGTTCTGAAAAACCACTAGGAGGTATGATAGAAATACTGTAGGCACACACTGCTGGGTTTAAATCCTGCCAGACAACAGCATCTGACCACAGTCAAGGGCTCACCTCCCTGTGCCTTTCCAAGTCATCTGTTCAGTAGCATCTCTCCAGGCATAATAGCAACACCTGGCTTGCAGGGGTGTTTTGGAGGATTAGATGACTGACAGCTGACAGGGTTTAACACAGGGCAGAGTAAGGGCTCATTGGGTGGATGTTTGTTCACCCCTTAGCCCCTGGGGACCCCTTGTCTCTTTGTTGTCTTCCTGCCTCTCTGGCTGTGCAGCTCAGATGGCTTAGGAGGTTCTGGAATCTCCTTGATCGGTTGGACCAGGACTGACTCCGGAGCCACCTCCATCTGAATGCTTCCTGGACCTCCTCCACTCCTCCTTGTCCCCTCTGTAGCTCACTTTCTTTAAGCCTGTGTCATCTACTCTCTTTTTGCCAGCCCTGCCTACTTTTGATTCATTCCCCAGACCATGTTTCTCAGCTTCCACATCCCTGACACCTTGGACGAGGTGATTCTCTGTGGTGGGACCACCCAGGGCACGGTGAGTGGTTTAGCAGCATCCCTGGGCTCCACCCACTAGATACCAGTGGTACCCCTGACTGGTGACACCAAAAATGTCTCCAGGCATTGCCAAATGTCCCTGGGGCTGAACGGTCCCCTAGCTGAAAACACAACCCTGACCTGCATAATGTCTGTGAAACCAACAACTGGTTAGGGCATGGCCTTAATTTCATAGCTGAAGCACTCGCTGTCTGAGAACAAATGCACTCCCTGGCATGACATGGTTGGCCCTTTCCCACAAGACTGCCCTGACCAGCTCAGACCGTCTGTCATGTACCTTGTCCGCTGCTGACAACCTCGTCCAGGGCTTGTCCGCCCGTCTGTCGTAGTCCTGGGCTTTCGCCACTTCCACATAATCACTGAATCGTATCAGAATTTTCCTGTCTCTTAGTTCATCGACCGTGGGTCTCTGGTTGAGCTAAAATAAAGGTCAGCACAGTTTAGGTATCACATGCCAAACTAGCTTTCTTAAAGTACTCAGAACAAATGATGCATTTCCATCAAGAAGTATAAACTTTGAAAAAGGCGAAACAGAACCTTAATGCAAACCATCTTTAATGGGAAGGGCTTTAATGGTGCACCTTAAAGTCAGCTTTCCCACTTAGCACACATGGCATCAGAAGGCTCCCACCCAGTCACCTAGCAGTGCGTATGGAGCAGAGGCTCAGGGACAGGGTGGCAGATTTACTTGGAATAAATTTTAGGGCAGAAGCTGCTGCTTTCCAACTATCAGATAAGCTTTATAAAAAAAAGTTACTGATAAAATTAAAATGCTAACTACCACGAGTACTCTTAAGTCAAGCTCAGGAAGAAAGTATTCTTTTAATTTCAAGCAGGACAAGATAGCATCATGATCATCATGATTATTATAAAGCACTTTGGAGGTACCAGGGAAGGAAACACCAGAACACTAGAATTTAGAGCCAGTTCAGGTTTTAAAAGGTCAGAGTTTACACTGTTTCTACCTTTATTGCCATAGTAAGTTTTGATTTAACTGAGTCCCGCATACAAATCCTTAGGGCGAACAAAGTTTTCCGCCATCCGGAGCTTCTACACAAATTCAAAGTTACCAGAGAAGCTAAAGGTAAAAACCCTGACATCCAGGTATGCTTTCTTAGACATTGTGTAAAGGCCCCAAATAAATGAAGAAAATACCCAGTCAGCACCTGGCTTCCGGGAAACAAAGGGAAAGCCCTCAGGCCAGCCCTGTGCCGGGCACGGACCTCAGCTGGAGGCACGTCAGAGTCACACCTTAAAGACACTGCTTTCCCAGCGTCTGGTGAGTGAGTCTGCTGTCCCCAGGAAACCATCACTCAGGACCTCGGGCTTGTACTGTCCATCACGCTGGCTACAGAGCAGCTTTCCTCTTGCCCACCTTTTACCCCTTGACCTTCATTCAGAGAGTAAGATGCTTCAATTATAGTACCTTTCTTGTCAATCTCTGCTTGATTTCTCTTCTTTCCTCCTGCTCTGTCAGGTCGTTCCTTTCTAAGAGTAAAGAAAAAGAAAGAAGCAGGTTGAGACTTCCTTCTGTCCGACAGGGAAGTGTCCTCTGGATCTCCATCCCTCTGGTGGCTGAGGGGGCACTCAAGGCCACCTTGAGATGACGCTTCCCTGTATCAGTTATTTTCCCTCCACTCGGCCAGGGACGGCTCAGGAGATGGTGGGCTCACTGACACTCAGGAACCCTTCTGGAAGGGAGGCTCTGCTGTCGGCCGTCTCCTGGGCCCTTCTCTGTGTGAGGGTAACTATGGCATTGCTGCTCTGCAGTCACTCCAGGAGAAACAGGGGGCGTCTGCCCCTCTGATCAAATCTCTCATCTCTACATGCAGATTCGCATCTAGGAACAGCGATGGCAAACAAATCCTAGTAGTAGGATAAGTTATATCTATAATACACATTCATACACATGAATGAATGAATATTAATAGAACTGTGACTGCCTCCTTTTTTTTTCCTTTTCCATTTACTAGGTAGACACATTTAATTTTAGCCAACCAATATAAGCTAAGGAACACCCTTCTTCAGATTCTGGGCAACAGATGCCTGCCTGGAATTTAAATTTTCAGGGTGTATTTCCAGCGCAAACACCCCCCTGAACCCAGCTGCCTCTCCGCACCAGGAGCCAGAACACTCACACGACACCATGACGCGCCTTTTGTCGAAGCCCAAGTCTCTCACCAAAATTGGCTTTGCTTGTGAGTTGTGACTATTAGCATTCGAGTGGTGTTCAACACCTACTCTTGGGAGCTAAAAATAGAGCAGAATGCTGACATGTAGTGGAAAATCTATGCCTCGCCCTCGGATAGGAGATAATGGACGTTCTATTTCTGGCGCTCTCTGCTGCTAAATAAAGCCTCAGCTCCTTGACTGGGGCCGAGTTTTCTGTTCCTAGGAAAGGGGGCTCCTCTAAGTACCCCTGGAAACACCGCCAGGTCCCAGGAAGGGAAGCCTTGCTGCTTGGACTTCACATACTCTTATGTCATCTGCCTTTATTTAAGACATTTCAAATATGCATGCATTGGGGGCATTGGGTATATGTGTGTTTGATATCAATATATCAGCCATTGGTCTATCCATAATTTTTTAAAAAGCCCAGAAGAGTCATCTCGCATTTGGGTGTTTTGTAAAGAGAATCCTAGTAGTAAACCAGAAGAAACCAGTCACAAGCTGTAATCAGGAAGCTGGTAACACAATTAGGACAAAAATTGTAAAAGTATCACATGTCAGGTCTACCATGAGGGATATAAAGAATAATATGAAACCAATTCTTCAGAATTTCTTAAAAATAGGCCATGGACAATTCCCAGGGAAAGCCTTCATGTGAAAACACTGAAACGAAACTGGATCTTTCTTTTTTTTCAATCACGAACAACGTCAGTAGCACTACCCAGGTCACGTGAGCACAGCAGGCGCTTTGGAGAATTGAGCTTGGAAAGCGCGAGCAGGTCCTTCCCTGGGCCAGGTGCTCTGCTGGGTATCAACTCCAGGATGCCCTTCCTGGAAGCCCGAGCCATGGGCTCTCTCCCTGACCTCTACTTAGCAATGGGTTTGCGGATCTCTGATCCCAGACCCAGAAAATAACCCTGTGTCTCCTCCAAGACAAGAGAGCACTGATCAGAGCCTCCATTCCCAAATTTTTCTGGAAAGAGTGCCAGGAGTTTGGACAATCCCACACAAGCCTTTCGTAAACTATCAGGAATGCACTATTCCTCATAATGCAGCAGCTAGGACATGGACAATGATGCTGGGTGACCTGACTGTGAACTTGAGCTGTCCCCTGTTACCATGATTCTTGTTAAAAACTCCTGTTACGCTGGCTGAGTCCTAGCTTCCTCCCTAGGGGGCTGGGGACAGCTGTGCACACTTCAGCACTGTGTTCTAGAAATGAAATGAGGGAACATCGCAAGGGCTGAGTACGATGCCTGCACAGTGGGCTGAGGGCAGAACTGTCGTATTCAGTATTATTACACGTAAAGGCGCCCTGTGTCTTGAGTACTCAGGCTGAGCTCGGAGCGTTCCTGCCATTCATTACTCGTGACCTCCCACTTGAAGGGGTAGTAACACAATGGGAGGCATTCTCAGAATGTTTCTGAGCAGAAATAGCAACAGAGCAGGAGCATCTGAAGCCTTTGCTGGGTGCAATGTTCTTCCCCAGACCAGACATGGTTACTCTGTCCTCATCCTCACGGAACAAAAAACACACCCACCACCAGGCAGTGAACTGCTCAAGCCTCCCACTCAGGGCGTGGAGACACTTCTGAGCTGGGGACACAGCTGACTGCTTCAATGGCAGAGAACGTACAGCCACCGCCATGTGTGGGAAACCCACGCTTTTGTTCCCTGTTGTGCCCTGAAGGTGAGTGCAGTCAGTTTCCTTCACCAGCTCTAGGCACCTAACACCTGTTCCATCTGAAAGGCACTGCAATTATTTGCCAAGACCAGCAGAAGCAGAAGCGCTGGCTGGTGGGAGGCCTGGGCCACTGCCACATCAGGGACAGGTCATTACAGCCAGGAGGACCAGTTCCCTGGAGAAAGGATCCACTGGCTGTGGGCAGCAGACCCCTCAGACGGTGGCACTGAGTCTGGGCTTTAACTTGTCCCAATCATGTTACTTTCAGGATGTCTGTGACTTACAAGCTTTACAGATTAGTGACTTAATGTTTTAAAATTCAAATGTTTGGTAATCTAGCTTGACTCTTCCACCTGCCCGTTTAATTGAGCAGGTTATTAACAGAAAGCCTTTCTTCAAATCCTCACACGTGGCCTCGTGCGCATAATAGAGAATAGTCGTTGTCATATCTTAAGGGTAAAAAGTAAAACAAAGAATTCTTAAGGTTAAATATTTCCAATGGTCTATAAAGGAGGGAACTGTCCGAGGCAGAGGAAGGGGAGAAACTCAGGTCGGACTCTGCACCCAGAATGAGGCTCTGCCATCTGCTTTCTGGCAGAAAGGCAGCCGTGTAACTTTGTCAAAAGATGTTCACAGGATAAAACCAGACTCAGAGTGTCTGCAGCATTCATCACATACAGAGGAAAACAAATACAAATACTTTAAAAATCTGAACTGTAAGATGACACTTTTTGTAGAAAGTGTTTTGAAGACTAAAGTTTGTTGACCAGATCATGAAAGAACTAGCCGAGAAACACTTCTGAAAGGGTTTTACCACCCCAAATCATCAATGACTTAAATGAGACAGAACAGTGTACTCTGTACTGTGGAGGCTACCGGACACCTGTGTCCAGGGCATGTTCACACCATACACCTAACTGGGGACACCCGACCTGTGAGTGTGAAGCGGGGAGTAGAGGTTTCTGAATGCATGTCCCCCAGCTTCACCGTTTCTCTGAGCTGTCTGCTTGTCCCTCAGGTGCAACGACCGAGGGCGCTGTTTTTCTGTGGTAGGATTTATGACACTGTCTACACCTTGCCTGTGACACCTGCGGCCATCAGGAAGAAGCCCCGTTTAAAACTCCCAGGGAAACCTGCTTGAAAGCCAGCATGTGGGAAAACATTGATTTCTCCTCCTCAGATTTACAGGATCAACTAATAACCTAAAGATGGGGATATCTTCAATTGTGTCCAGAGGAGGTTTTTTTCCTCTCTATAATTTAAAAGGGGACATTTCTGGGTACAACTTTCCTTTAGAGCTGGCTGTCAGAATTGCTCAGCTGCTCCAACTTACTGGGGACACAGAACAGAGCTAGACTGGAGAGAAGGGAGGGCACCAGGGACAGTGCCAGCAGGCTTGGTACAGCCACAGCTCAGCACATGTGCGGGGACCGCCAGGGGGATCACCAGCTCGCTACTCACGTTTCAAGATGTTTCTCCTCTCCAGTTCTTCCACCGCAGGTCTTTGGCTCAGCCGTCTGCGGAAAAACACTAGAATTACATTTTGCACCATGGTGACCGCTGATGGATCCACCGGGGTTTGTGAGGTCGGAGGTGGCTGGTGCACCCCTCAAGATTGCTCTCCAAAAGCTGCAGGAGAGGAAGGGGACCTCTGGTGGCCGCCTATTGCGGCAGGTCGAGTCAGACTCCCCGTGGGAGGGAGGTCCCCGCTGTCACTGGGTTCTGGGTGGCAGCACACGTGCCGCCTCTCCAGGGGCGGCTCCTCATGTCCCGGTCCACGCCCAGCCTGGCGGGTCCGGACGATCCGGGCGCCGCGAGTTTGAGTAGCACAGAGACCCGCTCAGGAAAGGCTGCTGCCAGGCGGAGGGTGGGGCAGCCGGCTTCAGCTTCTGCTCCGGGAGCAGCGAATGCGCCTGGGTCGGAACACCTGCACCCGCGGGGCTCCTAGTGGCTCCAGCTGCTCCCGCCCCTGAACCTGCCTCTGAAACATCCTCCAGCGGCACGAGCGTGACGAGCGCGCCCCACCTCCCGGTTCAGGAGCCCGCAGCCGGGAGGGAGGGCGCCCATAACAACCGGGGATCTCCTGGTATGCGCAGCCAGCGCCCCACGCACCCAGCCTAATCTCTGCTTCCTGCGACCTGGAGACTAATCATTATTTCCTTTCAAATGGATTCTTCATTGAAGGCGTTGGAGGATGCAGCCAAAAAAATACATAAATAAACACACGGCTTGTCAGGAGAGGGAGGCATAATTAGCCAAAATTAATGCCAAGCTCCAATTGTTTCTGTAACTCCAGTAATGTTGTTCTTGGGTCACAGCCAGAAACCTCCCCAGTTTCAGACCTTTTAGCCATGGCCAGGGAGACAACAGGGCTCTGTGTTCACATGCCTTGAATTTGGGGCATAATGTTTTGCCCCAAAGATGGCACTGCCTCCAGAAACATTTGTCTGCTATTTATAACCCCTGTCCCAGCACAAAGCTGAGGGCGTCCCCAGGGCACGGCTGTTCCTCCCTCCATACTCAACAGGACAGTTAGTTTGCTGTTTGGGGCCCTTGGTGGCTTTGTGTCTCTGCTGGCTCTGTGGGTGGTTGCTTCAATGTACTAATTTAATATCTGGGGGGACATGAAACCTGCCCCCACAACTCCTGGCAGGGATCCAGGGCCCCGGGCCTCCAGGCCAGCCCCAGGCAGTAAGCACAAAACTTAGCTCACTGGGTGGGGCGCCCTCAGCCTGGTCACATTCCCCACATGCCATTCACTCAGTCACTCTGCAAGTGCCTCTGGAGTATGCGCTCTGTGCCAGGCACTGTCCCAGCCCCAGAGCACCATGTCACCAAGAAAAGCCTGCCCTGCCCTTTGGAAGGCTGACAGACCACAACATGAACAAGACCAGCCCAGAGAGCAGTCAAGGCCACAGAGGAACTAAGATCGGAGGCTTGGGGGCGGGGTGAGTGACAGGACAGGGAATTAGGTGAGATCCACTTCTGCTGAGACCATGAAGAGGAGAAGCTGGCCATGGGGTGACCACATGTCTGACAGGGTCTCTTAACTGCTCACATGCTAGGCTCGCAGTTGGGGGAGGAGGGGAGAGGAGGCCTCTGGACCAGCTCCAGGCAGTGAGCTGGGCTGATCAAGGCAGGCTTCATGAAAAAGGAGACTTTGGCCAAGTTGTAGAGACTCCATAAAGGACAGAGCCTAGTGCCTACTCACTGCCAGTTGACCAGCAGGGGTGCCTGCAGGGACACCAAGAAGGGAGGCCACGTACCTCCTCAAACCTGAAAAGTACCTCCACCTCCACCTCCACAAGAGAGACTTGTCTTCTCTTCCAAAATGAGGAGTAATAATAGCTCCTTACATAGGTGTGAGAATTGAATGAACTAACACACAGAGTGTCTGTAACATGGTGCAGTTACATGCACCATATAGTAATTTTCTAAGAACTCTCTCAAGAAGACACCCTGTAAGTTGCTGGCTGGTCATGGACTGAGTTTCTAGGAAAGCATTTCATCTAAGTCAAACATTTCAGAAAAGTGTGGACATCTCACCACCAAAATCTATGCCACTGGCCGGAGGGGGAAAGCAGGTAGGGTCCCACCACTCAGTGCAGGTTCAGCTGGTGCCGGGCTCCCCCCGATGCTTCCAGGTTGAAAGCTGGCTCCAGGGCACCTCCACCATCCAGGTGAGCTAGATGGGGCAGCTGTCTGGGTTGATGCAGTCCCATAGGTACACAGTGGTGAGCAGAGCAAAGTGTGGCTCGCCGGGTTGTCACTAACCTGCCCAATACCCAGAGGGAGCCCAGGAGCCCAGGGCTGGCTGGAGGAGAGAACCCAGAGTCCCAGGACCCAGCACTGCCAGCCCGTACCGTCCCTGTAAAATTCTTTCAGGAGAAAGATCCCAGGTCCCTCGGGAAGGGGCAGGAGACAGCATTAAGGGAAGCATGCAAGTCCAGAGCTCCCATCTAGACTCACCCTGCTTGAGCACCCAGGAAGGGCACCAGAGCTCTGAACTTCAGCCTTGGGTTAACCCAACCCCTTTTCCTCAGGTGTTAGTGAGCACTGATGACATGCCTCGCCCTAGGGACATGGCACTGAGAAGTCAGACCTAGACCCGCTTCAGGGAGCGCTGGTTCCAATGAGGCCCAGACACCCATTCTATTATCACACAAACAACTGCATTTCAGTGGTGACCAGTGCTAAAAGGTGGAACCCAACAGCACTGTAAAAGTCTAGGTTGGGTGGACTTGGATGGCACAGCTCCCTGGAGGGTGAGGCTTGAGTCCAGATCAAAAGGATAAGTGGGGACTGCTCAGCAAGGGAGGGAGGGAAGAGCTTGTGCAAAGGTCCTGAGGTTGGAAAGGATCCTGCAAACTCTACTCAGCTTGGAGAGGTGTGCACAACCATGGGCAGGAGACCTGGGCGAGCTGGGGGGAAGGGCACGCCAGCCCTGGATTTTCATTTGGAAGCACCCTGTGGACTCCTCCAGATTGCTGCCCAAGGAAGAACAGAGTAGGACCACCCACCAGGAGACAGGGACCTGCTCAGGGCCTGGAGCCTCCCAACCCCCATCAGATAGGAAGGACAGGCGTCCCAGGCTTGTGAGTGGCCAATGATCCCCTGAAACATTCAAGATGGAGGAAGCTACTAGTTCTGGTTTAAGAACTCTGTAAACTCCAGATTAATATATATTAGATGAAATATAGATAATATATCATCCATTTGCTGCCTGAAACTCACCTGGCTCTGCCTATAGGGGTGGGGCTTCTAAAATCCAAGAGTGAGGACAGCCCTGATGTCAATCATTCAGACAGCACCTGGTACCCCCTGTACAGATGAGATCATCAAGGCCCAGGGAGGCAGTGTGATCAGGTTCGGGCTCAGGGACGTGCTGTGATCAGATTCACAGCACACAGACATCCAGGGCCAGCACAGCGGGATGGGCATGGCCTGACAGAGGAAGCACACAGGCCCCCTGCCCTCCCCTGTGAAGTGTGCTCCGTGTGCCTAGTGAGGGGTGCTGCCAGGGTGTCCTTGCTTTGAGGTCTCACAGACGGGGTCCTGTGGAGACACAGCCCCAGGGAGGCTGGAATTTGGGAGCTAAGCTGAGGGGTCGAGGTTTCAGGGTGGGGGGACGGGTGGGGTCCAGCACCCTGAGGTATTCCCAGCTCCTGCCCTGTGGCCACCCCCTCTCCTGATGCATGAAACTCGCTGCTCCTGCTGGTGACGGGCAGGTGCCCCCTGGAGCTGGGGAACCGTGGTCTACTTCTGACTGTCCACACTGGGAAAGCCGGAGTGTGGCGGCTAATTCCAGTGCCACCTGGGGTGGGAGCCACACTGAGAAGAGAAATGCCAGGTAGAGAAGTGTCTGCTGTCTCCTAGCCTGGTCCCCACCTGTACACTTTGGAGAGGTAGGGTGCCGGGGCTGGGGAACAGGACCGTGAAGACAGGCCTTGGCACTCAAACAGCAGGTAGAGGTATGGAACACATGAAGAAGGGTGAAGGGGTGGCACATGTGGGTGGGAGTCATCTGGGCACGTGGGGACCAGCCCACACCATTGATCCCGTGGGGGCTCCCAGGCCCTCCTGCCTCTCCACTGCACAGAACTGGAGTGAACCCTGCTCTGCACCTGACCCCGTGCTGTGAACACAGGAGATGACTGCAGATGTAGGAGACCCCGCCAGTGAGCAGGTGGGGAAAGAGCAAGAGAAACGGGCAGAGAGGGGGTCCAGTGGACAAGATCATTGACAACGAGGTGGCCAGGATCCTGGAATAGGTTTTAGGAGATTAAATGATAGGGTTGTGGCAGCCACATTCCTCAGGCTGTCAAATTTCTATTCCCCTGGGAAATGCACTGAGGGCCACACACAGGCACAGAGTCCAATTCAAGTCCCAGCTCTGCCATCTGTCTAGGGGTGCCAGGGCCTACCGCTCTCCCCTACCTGAGCCTCCAATTACCTGGCCCCGTGAACCCACAGGACAGCGAGGAGGTCTAGATCACTAAAGCCAAGAGCAGGTACTTCCACTGACCACACTCAGACCCAGGTGGCCAGCGTCACTCCACTCAGTTCCTGTGCCCCACATCCCCACCTCCTCTAGCGCTGAGTTTCAAGCAGATGCCCAAAGTCATCCTGGCATGGAGCAGAGACTGAGATGCAATCCTGCAAACCAGGCAGACGGCCTTCCTGGAGAGCAGAGCCTCGGCTACACGGCAGACAGCCCCACACCCATGGGGACACCCGGCTATTTTGGGAGCTCCTTCCCGGGCACACCGATCCTGCTCCAGCGCCAGCCTGTATCACTCAGGAATGCTGGCATCCCTGCTCCCTGGCATGGGATTCCCCCAGGGTGATGACACCACTGCCACCCAACAGTGATTCCTCCTGCCAGACATAGGCCTGTGTTGAGTGCAGGATTCAGGGGGTTCCCTGGGGCACCATCAGGGCCGATGGATGACCAGGGGCATGTGGGCAGCATGTGAGAGAGGATGGGAGGGCAGGCCTCTCTGAGGGGCTGACATGAGGACCAGGCCACAGAAAGAGCAGGACAGGCTGCAGGCTCTGAGGGGGCAGAGTAGCTCATGTTGAGGAACAGTTAGTGTCCCCCCAAACCTTATTTGTCCTCCACTACCCCCAAGTACAGCTATCAGCCTGCTGAAGGCTCACATGGGAGGTGCTGGCTGCAGATCCCACACCAGGGTGACCCCAGGTGCTACACACACACACACACACACACACACACACACACACACATCTGAAGCCGCCTCCGTACCCTGCTCATCTCCCAGCGTCCCTGTCTCAGATTCTGGCACTGGCCATCACCCAGTCACTTGCCCCACACCCCTGGGCAACTCTTTTACTCCTTACCCTCAGCCCTCAGGAATCTCCAGTCCACGGGGTTCCGTGTGCCAACACCGCACACGTCCATCTTCCTCTCTCTATCCCCTGGCCACCTGAGCCCGGCCACCAGCTTCTATGACAGCCTCCATGGGCCCCAGCCCCCCAGCTGCCCTCCCACTGGCCCCCACAGCAGCAGGCTGGCCTTTCTGAAACATGAGCCCCATTTTCATGATAAGCCCGAACCCCAGGGTCCCCACTGAAATCAGGACATCAAAGGCCTGTGAGTGAGTCTACAGGGACCTCTGCCCTGCTGGTGACAGGCAGGTGCCTCCTGACCAATGATCACCCCCAATGGCCAATGACTACCCCCACGAGCTCCTCACACTGCCCTCCTGGGGCATAGACATCCCTCTCCTAACTCAGGGGTCCCCAACCCCACACTGCTTTATAACAACTGTCACTCTAACTCTCCATCTCTCCTGTACACCTCATTTTAAAAATCAATGCAATGTCCTAGCTGTAACAGAGGAGGAAGGAAGATCAGTTCTAATCAAATAATATGGGGGAGGGGGGAGACAGGGTAAAGTAAGTTCACACTTGTGAGCATGCGCAACAGTTCATTCTTGTACTAGTTATTTAGAAATGATATTTGTATTATTCCTACATGAACAACTGTAAACCTACTTTTGCCCAACCCTGTATACATTCAACATGTGAGTGTTCACACACAATGCTACACAAAACAGTCACTGTGACAACATCAGCTACCAAGGCAGGGCCCCAGAGTCCCCTCCTGGTCACGCACGCACAAGCGCCAAGAAACAGTGCTATGGGGGAGCTGTTCCCGAAATGAGCAATTACTAGTAAGGTTCAGAGGGAAACAAGGGAAACACTTTCATCAATTTCCAAGGCACTTGCATCCGGGGACGCTCCCTGTGACAAATCACTGTGTGCGGTTGCAGCACGTAGGCTGCAGGCGCAGGTAATCACAGCAGGCTTTGTACCCGAGTGAAGGCCCGAGGGGCACCGGGAATCAAGTGGAGTGTGTGGTAACTTGGCTGCTCAGAAGCGCCCTTCACTGCAGGGCCTCCAGGCTTGCTCCCCAAATGCAGAAATCCCTGTCACTGTGACAACCACCACGGCCACACAGGACGCTGCTCCAACCCTGAGCACTGGCGCAGCCACCTCACCTCCTCTGGGAAGCCCCTGGGGCTTGGGCAGGACCCCTTTTGCCACTAACTGTGGGCTTGCTGACACCCAGGAAGGTGTCCGTCCCCAGGCGCACCCGTCGAATACCTTCAGGCCACAGGCTCTCCTCTGAATACCTTCAGGCCACAGGCTCTCCTCTGTTGCCCTAAGGGCCAAGCCTCCTGGGCTCATTCCGGGCAGGGGGGACGGCTCTGGGGTTTGGAGTTTGCCCCCTCCCCGCCACTCACTCCCAGGGCAGGGGTCCCTCTGTGTGCCTGGACGCAGGAGATGATGGTCTCCCTCGCAGGTTTATGGTGAGCATGACAGGATCGACATACGCAGGGCCCTGTGTAGGGCGTGGGCCACACCTGAGCACCGAACACCTGGCACCCAACCTCCTGCCTCCTCTGCTGTGGCGGTTCAGGTCTGCAGGGCTTGCAGCGAGCCAGCCACCCAGGCCCAAAGGGTGACGCTGCTGGAGGGAGACCGGGCTTTCAAGGCCAGACATGTTTCTATCTGTTGAGAGGTACTTTCTCTTTTCTCTCAGTCTAGGTGGGTAATGCCCACCCTACCGCCCAACCATGCCCAATGTTCTTTTTGAAAGGAGGAATGCAGAGTGTGGAGGAGAGGCCCAGGCACGATTGGGGTGCGAGGAAGAGCGAGCAAGCTCGCAGGAGGAATGGATCACAGACCGTGCAGGAGTGCAGGGTGAGGGCAGTGACGGAGAAAGAACGTGCCCCATGGACCAGGAGAGGCAGCGGGGCTGCAGTGGGAGCCTCCCTACCACCTCTGCTTGGCCTCTTATAGGCCCAGCCGCCCTGCCTATATGACGCTGGCTTCCCCAGGCCTGGGCTGCAGCCTCTGGCACCTGCTGGGCTGGAGACACTCAGTGAGATCCTGGCACCTGTGGGATGGCGCATGGGCAGAAAACGTGCTGAATACCCATGGCCTAGCCCTCGCCCTTCTGCTGGCCTTGGCTCCCACCTTCCCACCTGCCTTCCCCCACTTCCTCCTACTTTGGTTTCTTTTAGTCACACTGACATGCTAAGCTTACTCCTACCTTAGGGCTCATATATATATATGCTGTTCCCTCTGTCTAGAAGACTGTTCCTTCCCATGGCTCAGCCTAAATGTTTCCTGCTCCAGGAAACCTACCCCGACTATTCCAGCTAAAGTAACCAACTTCTCTCTGCACTACTTGCTCTCAAGTGCATGTTTTCTGTTTTGTGGCCTTTGTAGCCCGAGGGTTCCAGCCTTTCACGAAGGCCTGGCCCATGGGTTCTGCCCCCGCCCCCCCCCCCCCCCCCCCGTCACCTAAGCCTGTGCCTTAACAATAAATCTCTAATTTATCCCCTACTCACTCTGACCAACACAGCTTTCTCTCCTATAAGCAAGGATGACAATATTGTGGGAGACGCTCTCTCAAGTTTTTGCCAGTTTTTCAACTCCGCCCAGTTAACCAAGGTGCTGAGTCCTTCTGGAAAAGCAGAATCCACTGACCACGCCCGGCAGGCAGCCCCTGCCCCCCCCCCCCCAGCTGCCCTCCTCGGTGATCTGCAGCAGGGTCCTTTGCTACCTAATCTGTGCGCACCAGGGAAACTTGTTCCTGTAATTAGGTGATTCAATTAAACTTTCTGCATGGCGATTCAACAACTCAACATGGATGTAAACAGAAAGCGTGCTATGAGAACTGAGTGGGATGCTTTGAAGCCACTCAAGACCAGAAGCTAAAGTATTGCTGTCGGCCCATGTGGAGAAAAGTATAAAAGCTGGAAAACTCTAAAACTCTGGAAGGATGCTGCACTTAGACAGCTTCCAAGCGTCTTTGAAGCCTCACTTGTCTCAAAGAGCCAACACTGGAAATTGTAGAGGACCCTCCCCCAGCAAGACGTCCTTGATTCCAGCTGAGAAGACAGTCAGACACATGCGCACCTGTGCGACTTTGGTGAGAATCAAATGTTCAGAGCATAAACAAATCATGCTTGTAATTTCTTCTATTGGCTTTCTCATTCATCACCCAGTGTCCTATGTGGAGGGCTAGAGTCCACCCAGCCTCCCTGAGGGACTGTGACCCCTCCAGGTGGCAAGCTCAGCCCCGAGCAGGACCTGTGGTATCCATTGGGTAAACGGGTTACTGTACACTAAGTACCTCGGGGCCATTTCCACTCATGTAAACCGCTTTGGAGTGGTTTCACACAACTCGGCCTGGAACGCAGGGCTACCCCTGGGCAGAGCGGTGGGGTGGGAGCCAGATCACCATTTCGTGTTTACTGCGTGTATCTGTCCCTTATTCAGAACTTAAAACACATAATGCTCCCCACTGCCTGCTCCCTGGCACTAAGATCATTTCATCATCTGGAGCGCCTGCCGGGCACAGGCCCTTGCCTTCTGTTCCTCCTGCCTCCCTGCCCCGACGGCACCTGGTGGCCGCCCCTCCTCAGGCACTGCATTTCCCACCTCAGAGCTTCTGCTCAGACAGTCCCTCCTCCAGGCCTTCCCTTCCCCACCTGCCTGGGCAGGTCTGCTGGGCATCTGGGCACAGAGGGCAGCCTCAGGGCGCACCTCTCTCTAGTCCCCAACTCAGGAAGCCTGGACCCCTCTCCCCACCCCGCTCCCCCTCGGCCAAGAGGCTCCCACACTGGGCCTCTTAACAGCTCCTATCTCTGTCTCTCCTCAGCAGGTCTGGGGACAAAGGCGGTGGGGGAGCATCTAGCACAGCTCCTGTGGCACACGGCAAGGGCCCAGCAACGCTGGGGTAAGCGGGCAAACCCTGGACAACGAGATACCGAGGCACAGAGGAACACAAACTCCACTTCCATCTGTCCTCGATTTTAAAGAAACGGCATTACCTACACACAAACAACTCCTGCAGAACACAGAATATCATCGGAGCTGAGGGGAATCTGACCTTGCCAGCCCAGTGAGGGGAGGTTGGTCACCCCAAGGGAACCCAGGACCCCATGGCACCTAGGTGCCATGGCCTGCTAGAAGTACTTCCTGTGTCCCCTGCTACATGCTGTGTAACCCTGTTCATGTCACACACCCTCTTACTTGACCTCCCTCTGGGTGCCCTTGTCTCGAAGGCAGTGCCAAAGTCCTTTTAATCCCTTTCTCCTTCCCCAGGACCCAGTATTGACAGTGGTTATGAAGAAGGCACACAGAGGTTATAAAGAAGTATCTATGCTTGAACTGAAATGTCGTGGTGGGTTTACCACTGAGGAGAGACAGCA
This sequence comes from Saccopteryx bilineata, assembly GCF_036850765.1. NCBI lineage: Eukaryota > Metazoa > Chordata > Mammalia > Chiroptera > Emballonuridae > Saccopteryx > Saccopteryx bilineata. Next base: position 184,652,549 of record NC_089495.1, read on the forward strand.
TAGCTGTCCACGTCACCCTAGAGGCATTCAGAGTTCCCCTCCCCAGCTCCCTGACAAGATGCCCTGGGCCCCGCACTGGACAGCCAGGAAAATGAGGCACTAGAAAATTCTGAACCTGCATGGGCTTCATGTAGACTCCTCCAATCAGACTGCTTTGGAAATCGCTGCTACTCAACAGAAGAAATGTGTTCCACTCACTCATCTGTTTGTTCATTCCTTCCTTGTTCCTTTGATCTGTCTATTCAACAAAGCTACTCTACACACCTACAGTACCAGAAACTGCTAATACCCAATCTTCAGTCTCCTTAAGTAGCACCAGAGAGTTGATTCTGTTCAGTGCAGCCTCTTTGCCAGCTAAGATGGTTACATGAAGAGGTGACCAAGGGAAAGGTGTGCTGAGGAGCGTCTGGGGAGCACCTCCGTAAGATCGGTCTCCACTGGGATGGATGCACCATTGGGACTTCAATGTGATGTTTGATGCTCTGGCAGCCATACTGGACCATGGAGGATAATTGAGCAGGAAGATAAAGGAGCCTGGGTCCTCAGGGACTGTTGAAACTACCACGCCAGGTCTGTCTACAACTATTCTATGAAGTAGGGTGGTTCCAGGTACAACATCCAGAATGAGCCAGCCAGTTAGCATCCAATTTCAGTCCGTCATCTACTTAGCTGTGTGACTTTGTACATCTTAGCTAACCTCTCTGAGCATTTACATCTTAGGCTTGAGTGCATGCAGGCAAAGCATAGCCCTGGGCATGTAACATGAGTTTAGTAAATGTTAGGGAACTATCATTGCATTAGTATTGCTATGATTGTTACTCACAGGATAAGCCCTGATCCAGGTCAAGCAGAACTGGGTGTATTCTTCAGTCCCTGCAAACAGCTGAGAGAAAGCAGTACACACCCAGGTCAAGTGACTAGTCTGGGCTCATTCAGTCCATGATTTTTAGCCAGGAGATCTCCAAACCCACCAGACCACCTGCTCCCCTGGGTTTGGGAGTCATGTTTATTGACACTGAAGAGAGGTAGATGTTGTCCTGCCTTTTCTTATAAAACATGCTGTGCCTTCCTGGACAGACTCGCAAGCAACCAGGAGAAATGAAGAGCAGCTGCCCCCGTGGGATGACTCACAGGAGGCGGGCTCACTCCACAGGGACACCAAACCAGGGAGCCCGAGCCCTCTCTGCCGGCACCATGGAGCCCACCCGTGGCTCTCCCCCTGTGCACACCCCACGTGCTTCCCCAAAGACCAGGACTTAGGTTTATGTTCTCTGAGGCTTAGATCTTGTTCAACTTTCCCCAATTTAGAAGTGCTCTTTTCTGTTTCTTAGCTACCTTTGAAAGCAGAATGTGTAAGGTCCACACCACACTTGACATCCAGGCTGGCCTCACCCCCTCCCTCCAGGACGGAGATCAGGGCACCCTCCCCACGACATCCCATAGGACCTGGTCATAGCTCTGTCCCACGCATTCTCTTTGCATTTTTGTAATAAATCTTTGAGCGTGCCCTAAAAATCTTGGCGTTCTTCTCAACCTTGGGGGCTGTGTAAAATCGTGGGTAGGCCCCTCACCACAGCAGCAGCAGGCTGGTGGCATCTAGTTAGGGCTTGGGAGGGTTTATCTGGAAAGAACAGACCTGACCTCAGTGTACCCTGAGGTTTCTAAGCGAAGAGACTCTGAAGCCCCAGTCACAGCCAGACTTCCCAGAGACTGAGAAAGCAAGTTGAGTACAAGGTGCTGCATCATAAAAAGAGGCAAAGCAGAGAAAACTGCTAAACACAAATTGTCTTTTTTCCTGGGAACTCAAAATCCAAAGAGCCAGACCCGGCCAGAGGGATGTCTTGCCATCCCACCAGGTCACTGCTGGTGGATGGTATCCCGGGCGAGCCCTGCCGGATCTGCGATACCCTGGCCCTGCCCACCACTTCCTGTCCAGGCAGGAGTCCACACGAGGCTCCTCACCCGGCCCGAGATGTTGGCCTTCAATCCCTCGGAACATGGAGAGATAAAGCCCCGGACGTCTTCCTACCTATGTATCTTAGACATTAAAGAGCATGAAGATGACCACCATGACGAAGGGGACGAGGAAGATGAAGAGAGTAATGATGATGATACAGATGTTGGTGAAGATGTTGCCAAAGGTGATGGTGAAGACAAAAGAGATAATAAGAGGCAGATGATAAAGACACTGACAAATATAAGATGGTGACGATGGTGAAGACCTTGAGGAAGATGATGGTAGTGGTGAAAACAAAGCTGATGATGATGACGATGGTGACACTAATGCTCAATATTGTTTGGGATGGGCCTTATGTGTAGTGTCCCCTCAATCCTGGTGACCGTAACTGCAAAATGCCCACATGACCTAGGCATTGCTCCAGGGATTAGGGAAACAGTTAAGGGATGAGGGGCTTCTTTGGGGGGGAATGAAAATGTTCTAAAATTGTGGCAATGAATACCCAACTCTATGACTATGCTAGAAGCATTGGATTGTGTGAGAAAATCTGACATATACTAGAAAGGCCACCATAAAAAATATTTTTACTAACATTTTTATAATAAAATCTAGAAATGGATTTGAAATCATGTATTAAAAAATGTACCACATAAAGATAAAAAGAAAAAAAAGGTGAGAAAATTGAGGCAAGGAGACTATAACAGAAGGTCCAAAGCAGACACACACCGAAAATGATACAACACAGTTGCCAATGGTAGCTGCACACTTAGCTCTGAGCTTCCTGGTGGCCAAAGCAAAAAGGGAAACACAATTATAAAATGTGCATTGTGAGATACTAACATCCACTGTTAGGCTGAAGCAACGCTTATTTTGAGCCCATGGCCTCAAAGAATAGTCTCCCAAGTTCCTGAGGAAGGGGACACAGTGAAGCATATGGTGGGCAGTGACACTCGGGAGAGAAAATCTCTGTTAAATAGATTCCTACTCCGGAGGTTTGGAGTGGGGTCCAGGCATGTGAATGTGTGTTTGCACTAAGCTCTCTGGTGATCTGGAAGCATAGTCAGATGTGGGAACTGGTGTGGATCAGATGACCAGGAACCTATCCTATGTTTCCTGCTGTGTGATCATGGGCAAGTGACTGCACTGCTCTGAGCATCTTCCTCATCTGAAAAATAAGACCACTGAATCTATTCCAAGGAGATAATATCCATGAAACACTTACCAGGGAGATGGTACACAGAAGGCACTTCATAACTGTCACCAACGACCATTATTATTTTTTTTTTAAATAAATTTTTATTAATGGTAATGGGATGACATTAATAAATCAGGGTACATATATTCAAAGAAAACATGTCTAGGTTATTTTGTCATCAAATTATGTTGCAAACCCCTCGCCCAAAGTCAGATTGTCCTCCGTCACCCTCTATCTAGTTCTCTGTGCCCCTCCCCCTCCCCCTCCCTCCCTCCCATGTCCTCCCTCCCCCCCCACCCTTGGTAACCACCACACTCTTGTCCATGTCTCTTAGTCTCATTTTTATGTTCCACCAATGTATGGAATCATGTAGTTCTTGTTTTTTTCTGATTTACTTATTTCACTCCTTATAATGTTATCAAGATCCCACCATGTTGCTGTAAATGATCTGATGTCATCATTTCTTATGGCTGAGTAGTATTCCATAGTGTATATGTGCCACATCTTCTTTATCCAGTCTTCTATTGAAGGGCTTTTTGGTTGTTTCCATGTCTTGGCCACTGTGAACAGTGCTGCAATGAACATGGGGCTACATGTGTCTTCACGTATCAATGTTTCTGAGGTTTTGGGGTATATACCCAGTAGAGGGATTGCTGGGTCATAAGGTAGTTCTATTTGCAGTTTTTTGAGGAACCACCATACTTTCCTCCATAATGGTTGTACTACTTTACAGTCCCACCAACAGTGAATGAGGGTTCCTTTTTCTCCACAGCCTCTCCAACATTTGCTATTACCCGTCTTGTTGATAATAGCTAATCTAACAGGAGTGAGGTGGTATCTCATTGTAGTTTTGATTTGCATTTCTCTAATAACTAATGAAGCTGAACATCTTTTCATATATCTGTTGGCCATTTGTATCTCTTCCTGGGAGAAGTGTCTGTTCATGTCCTCTTCCCATTTTTTTATTGGATTGTTTGTTTGTTTGTTGTTGAGTTTTATGAGTTCTTTGTAAATTTTGGATATTAGGCCCTTATCTGAGCTGTCGTTTGAAAATATCAGTTCCCATATAGTTGGCTGTCTGTTTATTTTGATATCAGTTTCTCTTGCTGAGCAAAAACTTTTAATTCTGATGTAGTCCCATTCATTTATCTTTGCCTTCACTTCTCTTGCCATTGGAGTCAAGTTCATAAAATGTTCTTTAAAACCCAGGTCCATGAGTTTAGTACCTATGTCTTCTTCTATGTACTTTATTGTTTCAGGTCTTATATTTAGGTCTTTGATCTATTTTGAATTAATTTTAGTACACGGGGACAGGCTGTAGTCGAGTTTCATTCTTTTGCATGTGGCTTTCCAGTTTTCCCAACACCATTTGTTGAAGAGGCTTTCTTTTCTCCATTGTGTGTTGTTGGCCCCTTTATCAAAGATTATTTGACCATATATATGTGGTTTTATTTCTGGGCTTTCTATTCTGTTCCATTGGTCTGAGTGTCTATTTTTTTGCCAATACCATGCTGTTTTGATTATCGTGGCCCTATAATATAGTTTAAAGTCAGGTATTGTAATGCCCCCAGCTTCATTCTTTTTCCTTAGGATTGTTTTGGCTATTCGGGGTTTTTTATAGTTCCATATAAATCTGATGATTTTTTGTTCCATTTCTTTAAAAAATCTCATAGGGATTTTGATGGGAATTGCATTAAATTTGTATATTGCTTTGGGTAATATGGCCATTTTGATTATATTTATTCTTCCTATCCAAGAACAAGGAATATTTTTCCATCTCATTGTATCTTTTTCGATTTCCCTTAACAATGCTTTGTAATTTTCATTATATAGGTCCTTTACGTTCTTTGTTATGTTTATTCCTAGGTATTTTATTTTTTTTGTTGCAATCGTGAAGGGGATTATTTTTTTGAGTTCGTTTTCTAATATTTCATTGTTGGCATATAGAAAGGCTATGGACTTTTGTATGTTAATTTTGTATCCTGCGACCTTACTGTATTGGTTTATTGTTTCTAATAATCTTTTTGTGGAGTCCTTCGGGTTTTCGATGTATAGGATCATATCATCAGCAAAAAGTGATAGCTTTACTTCTTCTTTTCCGATATGGATGCCTTTTATTTCTTTGTCTTGTCTGATTGCTCTGGCCAGAACTTCTAGCACCACGTTGAATAAGAGTGGAGAGAGTGGACAACCCTGTCTTGTTCCTGATTTAAGGTAGAAAGTCCTCAGTTTTATGCCCCAACGACCATTATTAACAGGCATGCTTCTTTGTCCCCTGTCCTGGGTGATGCCTGAGGGACTGGATTCAAGTCACTCAGGATGACTAGGCAGGCTCCCACCCAGCACAGGTTGGGAGGAGGGAAGTCAGCAAATACCTATCAATGGCTGGCTGTTAGTGTGCAATCCCACACCCCCAGCAATGAAGCATCCACACTTCCCAAAGGAGTGGCTTCCTTTCTGGCAATTAAAAGTCTCACTCTTCTCTCTTTTTTTTAGTAAGCCCAAGGGGGAAAAACAAAACGGTTTCTGTATTTTCACAACTCTGTGTCCATCCACAGAACTGAGACCCCGGGTCTTGAAGGTTCAGTGGAATGAAAGAAACAAGTCTAACGCTTTGGGGTCTAGCCCTCCATGATTATTAAGCTGTGCCCTTCTCTTTCATACCCTTAAGAAGGGCAAACCTTGCCTGACCAGGCAGTGGCGCAGTGGATAGAGCGTCGGACTGGGATGCCGAGGACCCAGGTTCGAGACCCTGAGGTCGCCAGCTTGAGCATGGGCTCATCTGGCTTGAGCAAAAAGCTCACCAGCTTGGACCCAAGGTTGCTGGCTCGAGCAAGGGGTTACTCGGTCTGCTGAAGGCCTACAGTCAAGGCACATAGGAGAAAACAGTCAGTGAACAACTAAGGTGTTAACGAAAAACTAATGATTGATGCTTCTCATCTCTCTCTGTTCCTGTCTGTCTGTCCCTGTCTATCCCTCTCTCTGTCTCTCTCTGTCTCTGTCCCTGTTAAAAAAAAAAAAAAAAAAAAAGGAAGGACAAGCCCCCTCTCCTCCAAATTCTGCAGATTCCAGGTGATTCCAGGTGACTGTGTGGGTTCAGGGGTGGGATCAGCATCTCACGACACTGTTTCCCCTGGGACTCATATTTTCAGGATGGCCTGCTGGTAGCAGCCTGTTCCAGATTCAGAACAGAGTGTCCATAGGGATGAGCTGAGGGTCACTTAACACCCGTGTTGACACTCCCAGTGCCTGCTTCTGAAGGATGTTTCCAAGCACTTATCAGCTCCTTACAACGAGATCGTGATCGGGTCCCAGGAGAAGGACCCCCCAGGGGAGTTAATAGAAGGTTTGAGCATCACTCAGACACTGCCTGCCAGGCTCTTCTGTCTCCGGGCAAATTACACACCAGCCACGAATAACAACAGTCATCAACAACAGGAGAAAGCTACCACCCCTGCTGCCTGCCAGCTTCCATGGCCGCCCAGGAACTGTTACCACAGCGAGCTCCCTTCAACCTCACTGAGGCCTGTGGCCTGGCCTCCCCCCTCCACAGGCGACAACTAGCCCAGGAGTGGCCCCGCCAGGACCAGAACAGCAGCAGCTCTATCGCTTGAGTACCTCCTGCCAGGAACGCGCTTTTATGTATTTTTACAGGGACTGACCTGGAACCTTCCAAGGGGCCCCAGGGAGGAAGGTGCCATCAACAGTCACCATTTTACACCCAGGAGGGAGTGCTGAAGATGGTGGTGTTTGCACAAACTCACAGCTGGGGTGGAACCTGCCTGGTGAAGGCTGGGGTGGGAACTCGCCTACTCACGTTTCCCCAAAGCCCATGCTCGGCCATGAATCTCAGATTTCTGAGTGTTTTCACTAGCTCCTCTGCTCCATGTTGGGGGACAGTCACATCATTTCCTGCCACCCACCCTAACACAGGCATGAAGCACTTTGCACCCAGAGGCCCAACGTGCTGGCTGCAGGTCTGAATGCCCCCCCCCCCCCAAGCCAAATGAGTAAAAGAGAACGCAAAGCTGAGTCTAAGGTCATGAGGCGAGGCGAGGCTGTCCCCTCCCCGAGCGCTGCACCTGAGGACAGGGCGTGGTGTCCCAAGGGCTGCACCCAGCCTCCTCCTGGCTGTGTGACCCTGGGCAAGTTTTTCTCATTAACAAAAAAGAATGAAATTCTTTTTAGCAACAACATCGATGGACCTAGAGAGTATTAAGTAAAATAAGTCAAAGACTGAGAAAAACAAATGTGTGATTCACTTACATGTAGACTCAAAGGACAAAACAAAACAGACTCAGATATAGAGAACAGACTGAGGCTTGCCCGGCAGGAGGGGAGGCGGCTGTGTGAAAGTGATGACAGGGTGGAGAAGGACAGATCAGGGTTACAGAACGGTCGCCGGGATGTAAAACACAGTCTAGGGGACACTGTCAATAATATTGTACTAACTATGTACGGGGCCAGGTGAGTACTATACTTACCTTACCTGGTGAGGTATATAAATGTCTAACCACTATGCTGTCCATCTGAAACGGATACAGCAGTGATGTCAACTGTAATTTAAAAAATTAAAAAATAAAAAAAAGACTTAGTTTTCTCCTCTGTAAAGTGGAGGGGATGATAACACCTGCTTTACTGGGCTCCTGTAAGAATGAAGTTAAATGAGGGAAAGTAAGCGACACATACTGTACGGGGTTGACACTTAGAAATTCTGTTGGGCACACTTACTGCAGGCTGCCCTCGAGGGTGTGTGCATGCCCCCGGGATGGGGTGATAACTCTGCCTGTGTGCAGAAATTTCCAGAACACGCCTCTACTGTGTGAGCCGTGGGTCCCTATGTGCCGGTCCATTTACGCAGGTGCTAAAGGTGAGCTGGGCCCTTCACAGAAGGGGACGGGAATGGGCACAGAGCTTTACTCCTCTGAATCTACTCAGGTCCCCCGGTCCAGCACAGAGGGTGCCACTGGGGGCAGGCGGACAGGGAACACGCTGATCACTTCCATCGGAGTGCCCAAAAGATCAAATTGTAAGGGTCTGGAAATAACAAAACAAGAACACCAACTGCCCTTCAGGATATGGGGGGGGAAATGGCTTGTTGCCATGGCAACAAGAGGCTGAATTATTTAGCAAGTAATGGCAGAAGAATTTCCAAAAGGAGTATAAACAAAGACAAAGGGATCCAATTAAACTATTTCTGTAGGGAAAGCAAACTGGGGGCAAGAGGGACGCCTCTGACTTCCCAGACACAATTTGTTAACAGATGCTCTGCATCTAATCTGGGGGCTGCATTCCCATTTTTAAACATAATGACAAAGGTCCAAGGAGCTGCTACTACATTCTAGCCCCAGGTATAAAATTAGTCCCAGCTTCAGTGGGTAAGGGAGGAAACTGAGGCCCTCTGCATAACTCCCACCCCCTCTGCACAAGCAGGCTGGTCCCGAGCTTCTCCACACCACGTACCCCACCTGAACTCTGTTCTATTTTTGAACCACAGATACTATCATTGAGTATTTAGTTTTTCTTTAAATGAACCCACTTAATACTTTCAAGGAGAATTTGGTTTCTTTATCAAATAGAAAACCATTACCCATTGGAATCGTTGGAAGGCAGTTGCAAAAGTAAGACCATGAGAGAGTCTTTGTTTCACCTCTGGGGAGGGAAGAATTTTTCCAACACAGCAAAGATAATACGAGCCACACACAAGAACAAAGGTCCGCAAACTTAGTCACATCGGCAGTTTGAAAATAAAGTCTTATTGGCAGTTATTGCTTACATTCATTACAGGCTGCCCACTCATCCCATACCATCCAGGGCTGTGTTAGGGCTACAAGAGCATGGTTGTGTAGTTACAGGAGACCCGGGTCCACAAAGCCACAAGTTTCAACCCAGCCCCTCACAGCAAGAGTCTGCTGATGCCTAACACATATGATTGGTAACGTAGGACCTTAAAAATGACAAATGCTGGGCCCTGGCCGGTTGGCTCAGTGGTAGAGCGTTGGCCTGGTGTGCAGGAGTCCCAGGTTTGATTCCCAGCCAGGGCACACAGGAGAAGCACCCATCTGCTTCTCCACCCTCCCCCTCTCCTTCCTCTCTGTCTCTCTCTTCCCCTCCTGCAGCCAAGGCTTCATTGGAGCAAAGTTGGCCCAGGAGCCGAGGATGGCTCCATGGCCTCTGCCTCAGGCGCTAGAATGGCTCTGGTCGCAACAGAGCGGCGCCCCAGATGGGCAGAGCATCGCCCCCTGGTGGGCATGCTGGCGGATCCCAGTCGGGCGCATGCGGGAGTCTGTCTGACTGCCTCCCCGTTTCCAAATTAAGAAAAATACAAAAAAAAAAAAAAAATGACAAATGCTGCATATCCAAAAAAAATGTGAACAAGATGAAATACAAGTCTTGCAGAGAGGATGGTGCAGCTTACAAAACTGGGCAAGGACTGGAAGCGACTATTTCCAAAGTCAACTCCTAAAATCATTATGATGCAGGTGAAGTACATGAAAAAAGGAAGAAACCAAAGAGCTGATAGACACTGAAAAGAACTTGTTCGATCTCTCTAGAAATGAGAAACAACACACCGACAGAACGTCCCATGATTGCATGGGCATCTGTGAGCCTGGTCACAACACACTGGGACAGGTGAGTGTCCATGACGGGCTTGTGGGGCAGGAGCTTTGATGATGTAGGGCAGAAATGTAAACCGAAAGAGCAACTTGGAAGAGCAATCTGGCAACGCCTGGTAAGTACCGTGCATGCTCTGTGACACCATTCCCACCAGGAGGGACCCTGGAAAAACGCTCACATGAGGACGACAGCAGAGGAATGCTCTACTTTACTGCTGATGTAAAAGCAAAAACTCGGAGGAAAATATCTAAGCATCAACAGGTGGTGGGTCCCCAGGGTGGCCTGGAGATGTCCCTGAGATACTCAGGAAGACCCTTTGTCCCCTCCTGCAGAATACAATGGGCATTACTGCATTAAAGGCTCTGACAAGTCCAGTGGCAAAGAAACCACTTGTGAAAGCGGTTCTCAGACTTATTGACCACCTAATACTTGTCATCTCTTTAGGAAATGCTGATCAGGATGGTTCTCTTCAAGGGCCTCTGAAAGAGCATGCCTGTGGCGGGGGCTGACCTCTGTCTCAGGTGTCCCTGTCCTACATGGGCCCCTTCTCCCTGCCCTGGTGTGTGTGTCCTGTGCTCAGGTCTCTGCTTCCCCTGTGGCCATCAGGTCCCCTCTCAGGGATTGGCCCACCCACGTTTCCCTCCCTCCCACGAGTGTTTTTCAAGCATCTTGTCTGTACCCAGCACCAGGGTGGCCATCAGCCCTGCTATCCAGGAATGCATGAGCTAATGGAGGGGTGTCCAACCCCATGGCTGTTACCTCCAGTGACTGCCACAGCGTCTTTGCTGATAACCAGGCAGCAAATGTCAAATGCTTAAAGGTTCTGCCTGACCTGTGGTGGCGCAGTGGATAAAGCGTCGAACTGGAAATGCTGAGGTTGCCGGTTTGAAACCCTGGGCTTGCCTGGTCAAGGCACATATGGGAGTTGATGCTTCCAGCTCCTCCCCCCTTCTCTCTCTCTCTCTCTCTCTCTCTCTCTCTCTCTCTCTCTCCCTCTCTCTCCTCTCTAAAAATGAATAAATAAAATAAAAAAATAATAATTGTTTTAAAAATGCTTAAGGGGTCTGACAACCTCACTCCCATGAGGCTAAGAAGGCCCAGTGTAGAGAGGTTCCCTCAACCCATCTGTATCAGGGAATTCATTAAAATGCCCTCTCCCAAGAGGGACAGCAGGTCTGGGTGGGGCTCCTAAATCTGTATTTTAAAGAAGCTTCTCCACGGGGAGCCCTGTCCCATTTCAGGACCATGGTCACCACCAGGAACCTTGACAGAGATCTGTGCCTCAGGCAGCCTCATGCAACTTAGACCTGAGGGGGGCCTTGGAGGACCCAGCTGCGAGCACGGTGACTGACAGAGCATCTGCCACAGGGCCTGGGCTCTGCCAAGCACCTTCCGTAAAGGATGTCCCTGCAACTCACAATGACTTTTTTATAAAAGAGTCTGCACTCTCTTCATAAATAAGAAAACCAAGGGGTGGGGAGCTGTGAACCTCTGCTCTGGTTCTTAGAAAGCAACCTTAGAGAGCTGCCCAGTGCTTGAAATCACACTTTCACACCACTGCCCTTCGCATTGTTAGGTGTCCTGTATCAGGGCACACAATCCCAACAGACCTTGGCCACGAAGGCTCACACCATGCAGTTCTGTCCCCATAGCACCTGGATCTCCAGCCAGAGGACCCCGGTGACCACTGAGGGCACCCATGGGGGCTGTACACAGAGGGTGCTCAGTGCTGGGTCTAGGTCATTGCCCAACAGCAACAGGCTTGGTTTGGCACACAGACTACCCCCCCCAATACACAGAACTCTGCCTTTTCTTGAAACACTTAGAAGATTTGGCAACACGGGATGCATAGTCTTGCAGGAAAATGACCAGGTGACAGTGAATAGGGACACTTCCCCCCTCCCCCATAAGGCACATCTTCCCCACTTTGCCACAGTCTCTGCTAACTGCCACCCTTCACTCCTCAGGCACTTGCTTGGTTCTAGTCACCACTGTTCTCCACTGGAGGGCAGGTGGCGAAGTCAAGGGGAAGTTTTGGTTGTCACCAGGGGATGTAACATGTAGAGACCAAGGATGCTGCTAAGCATGTGACAGTGCACAGGCCAACCCCCATGACAGAGGTCCCAAGTGTGCACAGCAGCCAGGCTGAGAACTGCTGTGGGTTGTTGGGGACCGAAAGCCAACAGGGTCTTTGCAAAGTTTAAATTTTGGGGGGACAGAGGTGTGGGGAACTTGCAGTAAGCCGACAGTCTGCCCAACCCCCCACCTCACTTGTTCTGTGAAGTTGCTAAAGGCTATTTTTCCCCACACCTTTCTGTTTGCTATGGTGCTGGATTGTTTATACTAGTTCTACCTTCTATGTCCCTCTGAAAGACTGGAGGCAAGTTTCTTTTTATCCTTTGTCTTGTGAAGTTAAGATGTTATGTATGGTGGGGGTTTTCTGTACTTGGGAGAATTCTTGGGATGCCTTGGAAATGTGACTTTGCTTTAGTGATCTCTTTGATTTGCTAATAGCTCACTTTGCCCTATAAATAAAGCAGGTTGAAGGATGGAGGGTGGCTTTTTGCAAGCTATCTCTTGCGTTGCAAAGAGACCTCCCGAGCCCATCGTTTTCTCTTTAAGTCTATTTTCTTAATTCCACACCATTCCCACTCAGTACCTGGAATTACTAGCTGTGCTGGTTCATGGCAGTGGGTGCCACATTTGGAGCCCAGGGACGGCGCATGGTGGGATGTGGAGGTTGCACAGGGTTTGAGCGGCAGGACAGGACCAGCCTCTGTGTGGCCCTCAAGCCACTACTTACTTGGAGAGCTTCATTTCAATCTGCTGCCGAATTTCCTGCCTCTCTTCATCTGTCCTCCTGGGGAAAATATTCCGGTCCTCCAGTTCCTGCTTGCTGGGCCGGTTCCTCAGTCTCACTGCCAACAGCTCCTTCTTGCATTTCCTTGGCAATGTCCCTAGGAGAGCCAGGAGGGCAGCAAAGACAGGTGTGAGTGAGGGCTGGCTTGTCACTGCAGCCACCCACCTGTTGGAGGAAGGGATGTGGATAGAGCGAGGGTGGCACCATCAGCTTGTGGTGACTTCCAGGGGGAACTCTGGGCAACACAGGGGGACCAGGATGATGCCAGCTCCTGTGATCATAGCCAGGGGTCAAACACACAGCCTAGGGCTCCAGGGGCAGTGCTGATTGACACCAGTTACCCCAGAGTGATTATTAATAGCATCTACTTTTTTTCAAAAGTGTTCATGTTTGACTTGTAACTTACCATTACTTATCCATGGCAACCCTCCCCTCCCCACTGCCTGCTGCCTTCTGGCCACGTGGATCTTTCGGTTGCTAGCACGTCCCACCTCAGTCTGTGCCCATGTCTGTCCTCTGCCTGGACCGTCCGGGGCTGGCCTATTGCTGAGCTGTGCAGCTAGCCTTGAACCAGCTCCTCAAACAGGTCCGACAGGGCCTTCCATCACTATCACCCCCCCCCCCCCCATTAACTCCTCCCTCATCTGCCTCTTTCTTGCGAATTTATTTTGTCTCCTCCACAGGACTTTAGCTTCAACCAGTGTCTGCTCTCCAAGGTCCTAAGGCAGTATAGGCAAAGGAGGTAACCAATGATTACTGCTGCAGGAAGAAATGGTGAGTGGAGGGCTGACTCGGGGTCCATGAAGCTGAGACTGACCTTGTGTTCTGCACATGTCCAGATCAGTGGGCTGAAATTCAGGCATAAGTAGGAACTTGGGGAACAGACTGTCTACACTTACATAGAGCAGAATTGGGGTTTGGCTGCATTCACAGTCAGAGAAGGGTCATTCATTAGCACTCTTTGAAATGGGGTGTTCCGTTGATTGAGTTTTCTGGGTAGCAGAGTCCAACCTGCCCCTCGCAGATATTGACTACCAGCAAGGAGTGGCAAAGTATGACAGAGACTGCAGGTTTGCAGGGTGTGACGCTGCAGTTTTACTAGAGCCATAGATTTAAGTCCCGTGGCTCAAATCATTAGCCCGCACAGTTATTCTTACAGATGGAGGCAAACTAAGAAAAATGGCTCCCCCCCAAAAGTCAACTCCTCAAGTTTGAGATGAAAATACAAAATAAGAAATGTCTAATAACATGATAGTTTAATAGAGTTTGGGACAAAGTAAGACAGAAAGTTGGACTCAGCTCAGGTGTGAATTTCTAATACTAATTCATTTGTGTGTTTTACAGAGAAATCAGAAAAACAATGACTCCAGAAACCATTTCAGCATGGGCTCCAGCCTGAATTTGCTTTAGTAGCATTATAAAGAACTGGAAGCATGTATTTATGGAATCAGAGAGAGCCTAAAGGAGTCACATGCATTTTCAGTTGTTCTGGACTGCATGTTTTGGGGAGACTGGAAGCTATGGTAACGTTCATGACTCAAGGGCATCTTTAAGGTCTCGGGACCAATCCTTCGTGAATGTCAAGGGTCTAATACATGGCAGAAGAGATTGCCTTTTTCAGAGAACTATACTATGTCAAACAAAACAAAAAGACTATATGGACTGTGGTTTAACCTTTTAGCATTTGATAGAGTCCCTAAATTTATTGCAAATATCTCAGGCTTGTCATTACAAACTTTAATCATATTTGACCTTAACCAAAAGAGACTTTCACCAGAGATTCCTAGAGGTAACTGAGAACTCAGTTCCTGTAAAATCAATGTGTGGGGCAAGTCTTCCCCCTGTCACTCGTCATCCAGTCTCCATAAGCACAACCGGGCACACAGTAGTACCACAATGAACACCTGTCAGGTCTTCCCCAAGGCATCAGGAGGTTACTGAGTTCTGCTACATAAAAGTCAGAAAAGGAAATTTCCAAATATCTTACAATGAGAGCTTTTCATGAATTTGAGTGGTGCATCTACCCAACCGATGCAATTCACCAGGACAAGCACGCTGGGCAGGTGGGAAGCTGAGACACAAGCCAGGACACCCCTCCGTCCACACCGTGGGGAGTGAGCAATCCTCCCTCCCGAAGCTTCCCAAACACGCTTGTTTTCTGATCTTTTGATCCAGAAATCCCACTTTCAGGGGTCTGTTGCCCAAAACAATTGGAATAAGCACATAAAATACATGTACAGGTCAGCCCTCCAGCTTCATTGATGAAAGAAAGAAATGAAACCACCTAGATATCCAACAAGAGGGGCTTGTTTAATGACAGGCACCTGTACCGTCTGCACACTGTGAACCTGTGAAGACAGTGGTGGCATGTGCTCCCGAGGGACAAAAGGACAGTCACAGTGTTCCTGCGAAAAGCAACGTGTAGAAAAGTATGTTTGTTTATACATAAGAACTACAGTCATGTGTAATTTTGTAAGAATATATAATCTTACTATAAATCAGCAGAGTAATACCAGAAATGGATGATTTAACTTTTTTAGTTTCTGGTATTTTAAAAATCCTAAACAGTTTTCTTATGTTAAATAATTGTTTAAAAACCAAGAACTTTTTTTTTTTTTTTTCATTTTTCTGAAGCTGGAAACAGGGAGAGACAGTCAGACAGACTCCCGCATGCGCCCGACCGGGATCCACCCGGCACGCCTACCATGAGGCGACGCTCTGCCCACCAGGGGGCGATGCTCTGCCCATCCTGGGCGTCGCCATGTTGCGACCAGAGCCACTCTAGCGCCTGGGGCAGAGGCCACAGAGCCATCCCCAGCGCCCGGGCCATCTTTGCTCCAATGGAGCCTTGGCTGCGGGAGGGGAAGAGAGAGACAGAGAGGAAAGTGCGGCGGAGGGGTGGAGAAGCAAATGGGCGCTTCTCCTGTGTGCCCTGGCCGGAAATCGAACCCGGGTCCTCCGCACGCTAGGCCGACGCTCTACCGCTGAGCCAACCGGCCAGGGCAAAAACCAAGAACTTTAAGCAAAAGGACACAAATAGATTAAAAGTACATGGGGGAAAAGATCTCATTCTGAGACTAGTAAAAAAAAAAAAAAAAAAGCTGAGTGGTCTATTACTCTCAGACAAGGTAGATTTCAGAGCCAAGAGCCTTACCAAGAACAAAGAAGGGTCTCATAAGGATACGGGGACAACTTCAGGAGGACAGAACAATCCTAAATGTTTATGACCTTATGGAGAGGTTCAAATACATAAAGTAAAAATTGTTGCCACTGAGAGAAGAACTAGTAAATCTAGTTAGAGTGGGAAATTTCAAAACCTCTAAGTAATGACCAGAACAAGCAGATAGAATGCGTGAGAACAGGGAAGATGTGAACACCATTCTCAAGCAATTTGATTTGATTAATGTTTATAAAAACATGCTACTCCAAACTGAACAACATACGCTTTTAAGTGCACTTGCGACATTTACCAAGATAAACCATATTCTAGGCCATACAAGTCTTAATAAATTTAGAAGTACTCAAATCATACTAAGTATGCTCTCTGCTCAGAGTGGAATTAAGTTGGAAATAAAAAGGTCTCTAGAAAAATACCAAACTCTTTGGAAACTAAATAAAAAAACTTCTGAATAACCCATAGTTCCAAGAAGGAATTAAAAGGGAAATTAGCATTTTGAAGTAAATAAAAATACAACCTACCAATAGGGTGTTTGGGGGACATTTGCAGCATTAAATGCCTCTATTAAAATTAATAAAAGTCTCAACTCAGTGCCCTCAGATTCCCCCATAAACAAACTAGAGAAAGGGCAAATTAAAACCAAGGAAGTAGAAAAAAGAAATAATAAAGATGAGAACAGAAACCAATGAAAATATTTGAAACCAAAAGCTGGGTCTTTGAGAAGAACAAGGAAATTGATCAAATTCTAGCCAGACTTTCTGGGGAGGGAGAGAGAATGAGAGACCACTTACCAATGTCAAGAACTAAAGGGGTGATAGCTCCATCTGATTCCCTACAAACTGTCAAGGCTCACTCAAGAAGAAACATATAACCACAACAGACCTGTATCTATTAAATAATATGATTTCAGTTAAAAACCTTCCTCCACATATCAAAAACAACAACAAACCACCACCACCACCACTCTACAGGGCCAGGTAGATGCACTGATAAATTCTATAAAACATGTTGAGAAATAAATAATATCTATTTTATACACATTATTTTAGAAAATTGAAACGAAGGTGATACTTAAAACTCATGCTATCATGCTAGAATTTACTGTGATGTCAAAATCAGAAAAGATATTGAAAAAAAACTAAAGACTAATAGCCCCCAGGAACAGTGATGTAAACTTCTAAACAAAATTTCAGTAAATTCAATTCGACAGTTTATAGAAGTGCTAATCTACCAGGATGAACTGGGATGCAAGGCGGTCCATCACTTGAAAAGCAACCAATGTCATTCACCAAATGAAACTTAAAAGGAGAAAAACCCTATGATTACTTCCATGGACTACCCTTAGACCTCTGGGGTCCTGGCCCTGAGTGTTGAAGCCAAAAGGGGCCACCAAGCTCTCACCGGTGAATTGATGAGAGGGACAGTGAAGTTCATGGAGATGTGAGGTGTCTCAGGTCACAGCTGACATCCGGCTCAGAGAGCTGTGTTCTCTCAGCTATGAAAATTACACATACTCATTGCAAACAACTTAAGGCTAACAGCTGAAGTAAGAGAAGATGATTCTCCACCCACATCTCACCTCCAGAAGAAACCACTTCTAACATTTTGCCGAGTCTGCTTCCAGACCTATTTCTACACAGTGGACAACTTATAGCTCCTACCTGACTCTTACGTTCTCTGCAGTGGGCTCCCACCGCACACAACGGCCTGCAGTACGGCCTCGCTCAGTTGTGTGTCTGGCTCAGGTTCCAAACCAGAATGAATGGATCCAGCTCTTCCCTTCAATGGTGGTATATTCTCCTGGAGTGTGGGTCTAGCCCGCTGTGAATGGACCCACAGCCCGCTGTGAGTGGATTTTGGTCTTCAACCATAGCTGCAGGAAATGCCCACACTCTATTTCCCTGCACATGTATGAATATTCCCATCAGCTCCACCCTGGAAAGGGGAGAACACCCCAGGCAAAGCTGCTATTTTAGGTCTCAACAGGCACTCCTGGCCCTGCTCCACCCCCACACCCCCTCGTCCTTGGCTAGCTGTTGCTTTCAGACCTGTCCTGGGAGCCCTCTTGGGAAGGAGGAGGAAATGTAAAAGGGTCCTGTGTAAATGAGAACATGAGGCTGAGAGGCTCTGGAGTTAAAAATAAACTCACCATGAGCTATCTTTTTCTCAATTAGTCCCACTTTGGAATTTATCCTAAGGATAATTACAGAGATGCACAAAGTCTTCGCTGCAAGGATGTCTGCGTATCCCCATGTTGCTAAGGCAGCAGCTTCCCACCCAAAAACAGCAATCCTGGAGCCTGGCGGGCTTGGCCGCATGGGTTCATGTGGGAGGCTCTGACACTGAGTGGGAGGAGGCGGAGGCGGGATGGATGCCAGGAGAGGGGAGGGCAGCAGATCCGCTGCCTTGTCCTGGCCCAGGCGCCCGTGGTGAGGACTGTCTGGGAGCCTGTCTTGGCACACACAGTATCACTGTAGGGCCATCTTCAGTCTGCTGTGAAAGTCTCATTTCAGAGATTATACTTTTTAATTCTAGAATTTGCACTGGGTTCTGAGAGTCTGTTTCTTTGCCAAGATCCTCCTTCTGTTCATTCATCAGGGTCGAGTCTACTGTGGTTTTGAACATGATCCTTATTCCAAGACGCACCCTTCCTCCTCAGGCTTGGTTTTTCTCAGGTTTTAAGAGACTGTGTACTCGTGTCTGGACTGGATCCCTGCCCACAGCATCCCTGACCTCCGGGATCACCATTCATCTCTCATTCCCACAGGTGCTCAGTCTTGGGGGAATTCCACCTCCACAGCACATCCCAGCCCTGGCCGACAGAATCTCCACGCACACTCGCGGGGCCCCTGCTTCCCGGCCCCCTCTTGCCCAGCACCCTGTCCTACGAATCCCAGCCGCTTCAGTGGGCCAGACTGCAATCTTCACTTCATCTCAGCAAGGCCACTGCCCGGCACTCCCAACAAGATGTCCCAGGTGGAGAGAACAGGCCACGGTGGGGCTCACCCTGTGTGTCTCCCCTCTGTCCAGAGAAGTCCTGCATATCTTGTTCGATGACCCCAAACAGTGGCCTCCTACACCCAGTTCTGTGGGTGATTTTGGCAAGAGGGCAGCTACCAGAAGCAGTGGTGGCTGACCCCTTCTAGAAACAAAGTGACACTGTTCTAGATGCTGCCACCAGACTCATGGTGTGCGACTGATATTTCCTGAATGATTAATGAGTGTGTTTTGGGGACAGAGTGGGAAGATGGGGAAGAAAGGAGGGGACTGCTGAGGCTTGAGTGTCTGGCACCATGGAGAGAACACTAATTGGGCCAGGGACCTGGGAGGTTGAGCAGGTTTTCTGGGCAAGGGGATAGTGCTGGCTTTTGTTCTCGTTAGGGGACTGTTGAGCCTCAGGGACTCCGGCAGTGAGGAAGGACAGCACACAGGGCTTTCACATTAGAGGGGAGCCTAGAGCCAGGGATACAGATCTGGAACCATCCACTTACACGTTGAGGACAGCGTGTACGGAGGAGCCTAGAGGAAGAACCCGGGGCTGGGGGAGGGAAGAGGCTGGGAGTGGAGGTCACACCCCCAGGAGGGCAGGTCAGGACCCTGTGCAGAGGTGGGGAGGGTGGGGAGAGAGCCAGCCTGTGGCAGCCAGGAGAGTGTGAGCTCAGAGGTCAGTGAGCAGAGGGTGCCACCCTGACATGGACCCTGAAAAGCGAGGTCACAGTCCTCTCCAGTCATCGTCCCCACGTTCCATCGATTCCAGGAAACCCTGTCATGGGCCACCTGACTTCGGAAATTATCTCAACCTCAGCACACTCATCAGTCTTATTTACAGAAAGGATGTCAGGCTAGTACTTTGTACGGAGTCTCAAACGTGCTCCATGGGGATGAGCTTCTCCAGGGTTTCGGTGTGGATTTCAAATGTGAACCAGTACTGCAATTTTAGCAAATAATTCTGTGGATCCCTGTAACTCTATATCCCCAGAGTTCTCTGGGGTCTGGAAACACAAGGCTGCCTGTCACCAAGGGAAGGTGCTCTGCTCTGTCCACCAGCTGTGCACAGGCAGGAAAGGGGCGTGGGAATCATAGCCTGTGCCCGGGCCCTGGGTTCCCGCCCAGACCCATCATGGACTGGCCGCAGGGCCCAAAACGGACAATCTTTTGGGCCTCAGTTCTGTCATCTGGGAAATGGGATGATGGAACCCAGTCCGGGTCACACCACCTCAACCCATCACTGAGGACCCATCATGTGCCAGCACTCTGCTGAGAGTGACATGGAAGTGAGCCATAGAGCCTGACCTGAAGGACTAAGCACCTGAGACAGGAATAAAGCAAGTCCATCTAAAACTGGTCCCTTCTGAGAGGACGGGAGGTAGGAACGGCCACCCTGCCACCCCAGCCAAAGGAAAGGATGGCTTTCAGACCTGCAGCCCCTCGTCTGAGACACAGAGCACCCAGGGTCCCAGCACAATGCGGCCCTGGTTCCGCAGGTCAAGTGGAACCTGAGCACTGCCTCTCTAAGCTCGCAAGGGAT
The DNA here is from genome assembly GCF_036850765.1 of Saccopteryx bilineata. Classification (NCBI taxonomy): domain Eukaryota; kingdom Metazoa; phylum Chordata; class Mammalia; order Chiroptera; family Emballonuridae; genus Saccopteryx; species Saccopteryx bilineata. Next base: position 184,672,885 of record NC_089495.1, read on the forward strand.
GCCTGGCTAGGGCCCCCCCCGATGAGTGAGGCTTGGGACCCTTCTCTCCTCCTCAGCAACTCCTTGTCAGGGGGCTCTGTGTGCCACCGAGGTCAGCAGAAAAACAAAGGTGTCCCTGTCTTGATCCCAGAACCTAGGACTATGTTACCTTACATGACAAAGGGACTTTGCAGATGTGACTAAAGACCTTAAAATGGGGAGATTCTCCTGGATTAACCAAGGGGACCCAATGTAATCTACAGCATCCTGTATCCCAGTGCCTGCTGACAGTGCCACCTAGTGCCCATTGGAAAAATGGCCAGGTTTCTGGGTAATCTTAACCGCAGAGCTTCAACTTTAAGCAGTCGTTACCATATCCCATGATGATGACAGGTGAGAAAGGAATTAGGATTACTTTGTTAACGTAAGGTACTCATACTACCTGTGAAGTGGCACAGTGCTATTTAAAGTGAACCTGGATGTACACATGTATTATCAACTCCAGGCCAGCCACTAGAGCAGTTTAAAGAAAATTATAACTGATATGCTCAGAAAGAAAATAAAATAGAATCATGTAAAATGCTCAATTAAAACCACAAAATGTAGAAAAAGAGCAGAGGAACAAGGGTAATAATAATAAAAAAAAAGTAACAAATATGGCAGAGATTAATTCAACAATCAATCATCACTTTGAACACCCATGGTCTAAATACCAGTTAAAAGGCAGAGATCCTCAGAGTGGATCAAAGAACAATGCTATGTTTCTATAAGAAACCCTCTTTAAGTATAAAGACACTTATAGATTATGAGTAAATGAATGGAGAAAAATGTACCATGCTAATACTAATTAAAAAGAAAGCAGGAGGAGCTATATTAATTGCAGACAGAGCACACTTCAAAGAAAGAAGTTACCAGGGACAAAGAAGGACATGACATAATTGTAAATGGGTCAATTCTCCAAGAAGACATAATCCTTAATGTACATATGCCTAACAACCAAATGTCAAACTGTATGAGGCAAAAACAGAAATGCAAAGAGAAATGGACGAATCTATTATTATAGTTGGAGACTTCAACACTCCTCTATCAGAAGTGGACAGATTGGCAGGCAGAAAATCAGAAAGGCCACAGCTGAACTGAACACCATCAGCCAACTGGGTATAATTGGCAAGTATAGACTATCACCCAACAACAGAGGATTACACATTCTTCTCAAGCTCATATGAAACGTTCACTAATGTAGACCACTTTCTGGGCCATAATACACACCTTCACAAATTTAAAATAGAAACAATACTATGTCTCCTCTCAGAACCTAAAATTAGACTAGAAATCAGAAAGATAACAGAAACATCCCAAAATATATAGAGGTTAAACACATTTCTAAACACATAGGTTTAATAAATTTCAAGAGAAATTTAAATGTATTTTGAACTAAATGAAAGTGAAAACACAATTTACCAAAATTTGCATGATGCAAGAAAGATATAAAATCGATAATCTGTTACCAATTTAGAAAACCAAAGAGCAAATTAAATCCAAAGCAAGCAGAAGAAATATGAATTCGAGCAAGAATCAGTGATATGCAAAACAGAAAATCCACAGAAAAAAAAATCAACAAAACCCAAAGTTGGCTCTTTGAAAAGATCAGTAAAACTGATACACCTCTAGCCATCTTTAGAAGACACAGATTACTAATATCAGAAATGAAAGAAGGGCCATTACTATAGGCCTAATGGACATTAAAAGAGTAAAACATGAACAGCTCTATGCTTACAAATTTGATAATCTCGATAAAATGGACAAATTCCTTGAAAGATATACCTGCCCCAAATCACAAGAAATAGATGATCTGAACAGTCCTATATCTATTAAAGAAATTGAATCAATAATTAATAATCTTTTAAACAGAAAATACCAGGCCAAGACAGGTTTACTGGTGAATTCTACCAAACTTAAGAAATTATACCAATTCTCTACAATCTTGAGAAGAATACTAAGTCATTCTATGGGGAGGGCATTACCCTCATGCCCAAACCAGACCAAGACAGTACAAGAAAACTACAGACCAATCTCTCTCATGAATACGTGCAAAAATCCTCAACAAAATATTGGCCACAATGATTTAAGTTGTCAATGAAAATTTATCTAAGTATTTAAATTACATTTTTATTAAAAATTACTTATAAATTTAAAAATGTTAATAAGCAAATTAGCTTAAAAATAAATCTAGACATAGATGTTATAACCTTCACAAAATGGATCACAGACCTAAATGTAAAATTCAAAACCATATAACTCCCAATATAACAGGAAAAAACCTAGATGATGTAAGTATAGTAATGCCTTTTTATTTTTTTATTTTTTATTTTTCTGAAGCTGGAAACAGGGAGAGACAGTCAGACAGACTCCCGCATGCGCCCAACCGGGATCCACCCGGCACGCCCATCAGGGAGCGACGCTCTGCCCACCAGGGGGTGACGCTCTGCCCCTCCGGGGCGTCGCTCTGTTGCGACCAGAGCCACTCTAGCGCCTGGGGCAGAGGCCAAGGAGCCATCCCAGCGCCCGGGCCATCTTTGCTCCAATGGAGCCTCGCTGCGGGAGGGGAAGAGAGAGACAGAGAGGAAGGAGAGGCGGAGGGGTGGAGAAGCAGATGGGCGCTTCTCCTGTGTGCCCTGGCCGGGAATTGAACCCGGGACTTCTGCATGCCAAGCCAACGCTCTACCACTGAGACAACCGGCCAGGGCCAGTAATGACTTTTTATATAAGATTGTCAAAGGCACAACCCATGAAGGAAAGAATTGATAAGCTGGACTTCATTAAAATTAAAAACTTCTGCTCTGCAATAGACAGTGTCAACAGAATTAGAAGACAAACCGTAGACTGAGGAAAAAATGTGCAAAAAAATTTTGATAAAAGATTATCCAAAATATATAAAAGCACTTAAAATTCAACCGTGAGAAAATAGCCCTTAACAGACACCTCACCAAGAAGACACACAGGTGACAAATAAACAAAAAGATGCTTCACAGCAGAGGTCTCCAAACTTTTTACACAGGGGGCCAGTTCACTGTCCCTCAGACTATTGGAGGGCCACCATATACAGTGCTCCTGTCACTGACCACCAATGAAAGAAGTGTCCCTTCTGGAAGTGCGGTGGGGGCCGGATAAATGGTCTCAGGGGGCCGCATGCGGCCTGGGCCGTAGTTTGGGGACCCCTGCCTCACAGCCTATGTCATCAGGGAAATGCACATTAAACAATGAGATACCACTGCACACTTAAAAGAATGGCCAAGATCCAGAGCACTGACAACACCAAGTGCTGATGAGGATGTGGAGCGGAAGAAATCTTATTCATGGCTGGTGGGAATGCAAAATGATACATTCACTTTGGAAGACAGTTTGGGGGTTTGCTATGAAATTAAACATATTCCCACCATATGATCCAGCAATCATGCACTTTTGTATTTACCTGAAGGGGCTGACAACTGATGTCTACACAAAAAACTGCACATGGACATTTATAGCAGTTTTATTCATAATTGCCAAAATTTGGAAGCAACAAAGATGATCTTCAGCAGGTGAATGGATAAATCAACTGTGATACATCCAACAACAGACTCTTATTCAGCGCTAACAAGAAATGAGTTATCAAGCCATGAAAAGACAAGCAGGAACCTTAAATGCACATTACTAAGTGAAAGAAGCCAATCTAAAAGGCTATATGCCATATGATTCCAACTCTGACACTCTGGAAAAGGTAAAACTATTGTGACAGTAAGAGACTAGTGATTACCAGGGATTCAGGGGGAAAGGCTGAATCAACAGAATACAGAGGATTTTGGGGGCAGTGAAAATAAATTATATGTTAATGATGGACGATGTGTGTCAGTACACATCTGTCCAGACCGAGAGTGATCCCTAACATAAGCTACAGATGTGAGCGATGATGTGTTGATTTAGGGTCATCAGCTGTAACAAATGTAACCTGGTGGGGAATGGTGATAATGGGGGAGGGGTGTTATGCAGATCTGGGGCAGGGTATTTGAGAATTTTCTGTACATTTCACTTTTGCTGTGAAGGTAAAACTGCTCCATAAAGCAAAATCTTTTTTAAAACTCACCTTTGATGGACTCAAGAATGCCCCCACTGTCCTACTCTAACTTGGCGCTGACTGCACATGCCCACAGGTGCCCATGTGCACAGGCAGGTGCATGTACACATTGCAGGTCATGGCGACCAGTGAGTGAGGCGCGCACACATGCGCGGCCTGTGACGCACCTTTCTGCGTTGGTCAAGACATCGTATTTTCCCTGCACAGAAACCCAACTGTCCCTCTCCGGCTAAGACAAACACAACTTCACTACAATCTGGTCAAGCAGGAGTCCGTCCAGTGGATCCACAGGGTTGGCTGCTGGCTGCTAGGACGGGGCCTCCTCAGCTCCAGAAATTAGATTCTAACACCGATGTGTATGATGCCGACTATTAGAGAACTCTGTATGACAAGATGTTTGATAACAAAAATTGGGTTGGCATGGTTACGTGGGACAGCCGATACCTGCAGCGGTTCTGCCAGCCGGACGTTCAATGGTTAAAACAAAACAAAACAAAGCAACAGTGCAGTTTTTATGACTAATAATGAATGAAGGTGCTGCCTGGTGTTTTTTGGCTTCCACACCACAGAGATCCATCCACAAATAACGAAGCAGCCGCAACAGAGGGAGTGAGGTTTGAACCCGAGAACCAAATAACCCCCATTCCTGGCCACTGTCCTGCCGGGCAGAGTGGGACACTTCTATGGGCCCTTCCTACTATGAATGATACCCTCATCACAGTAACAATTTATGGACTTTTTCTATAAGCAATATTGAATTTTTTCCTCCAAGCATTTTATCTCTGACATTCCTGAGGAGTTACGGACACACGGGAGAATGTGACAGAAGCCACGCCCCTGCCCTCTGTTCTCGGCTGCAGGGCGTCAGGGGCCCCAAGTTCAGGGGCTGCCCTCAGAGACACAGTCTACAGATGGCAGGAATCCACACACAGGCCTGTGTCCAGTGGGCCCAGCCTTCAACATGAGGTTCTTAGGGCCGAGTGTGAGGCTTTGACCTTTGGCTCCAAACGCAGGTGCCCACAAAAGGCTCCGGGTGGAGAGGCAGCTTTGCTGGGAGGTTGCTAATATGGTAAGTGGTGGTGAGCAGGGCACAGTAGTGACACCTGAGTTTCTAGAATGAGTTGACCCTTCCTGCATTCCTGTCAGACCACAAACTCTACGTTCAGTTAAGAGCATCAGGTTTTAAGTGACAAAAAACAAAAAACCGAAAAACAGGAGACTCAGATTTGTCCCATTCCCTGGGAGAAATGGCTTATCTTCCACGGGCTGGCCAGGACAGGGCTCCCTGGGCTGACAGTTTCCCTTCGCAGGCCCTGTGTCCTTTAATGCCCCTAAGGCTGTCTGCACATCAGGTGTCAAGTTGAGCGCATTAAGGTGGCTCCAGGCCACAGGAAGGTCCAGAGCTCAGACCTGAAGACACCTGGTCAACCACACCCAAAAGACTGGTGGACATACGAGTAAACAGACATACATGATGCTCAGAGGTCATGGGCCTGAGCAGTGACTGGGGACCCATGGGTGTTACAGGCAGAACTTCAAGCCTCTTTCTGGCTCTTAGAACCAGGCACCATGTGGATGATGGCTACCACTGTGTGCAACCACACTGCTGCTGTCCCTTGTACAAACAACAGTCAGATGCAATATTAGATAACGGAAATAATCGGGTAACTGATAAATTAGTGAGAAGGTGGGCAATAGTCAGGTAATGACAAATATTAGCGTCCAGTGTTGGAGCTAACTGTGTTGGAGTTGCAAAGGAACAGTGTAGTCATAGGAGCCCAGGGTGAGGGTGTTTGATCTGGTCAATGAGAAAGTGGAGATGAGACAGTGGGGACCCGTCCAGGGCTACAGGGGCAGATCCCGTCTGAGCCAGGGAGATTAGCCTCACTGCAGAGAACCCCACGTTCTATCCATGGCTGTGACAGTCACCAGGAGATGCTACCATGAAAAACCACCACCATTCAATAACAGTCACCCTCCCTGAAGGACCTACAGCCATGGCCACCCCAGAGGCTCCTGTGACAGTGCACTCAGCATAGCCTGCAAAAGGCTGGCAGTAGCCCTCTGCATGTCCTGCTCCTGGCCTGCGTCCCTTCCCTTTATTAAGAGGGTGTCTACAGTGCTCTGTCTTCCCGAGTCCTCGATGGGAGGACAGAGCAAACACCGCAACTCGGAGGACACACTGTGAGGACAGATATGAGCTGGACTTCCAAGGGTCTTGTGATGCTTGGCCCCAAACAAGCACAGGCTGTCACAGTTACACCGTTTCTGGGTGGCACTGGAATGGCTCCCTCTTCTTCTCGCCCAGATGTCACCTCACTTTCCTGCTAGCATTTTCTGCCACATTTCCAAACACTGGCCTTCAAGTACAACCTATATTAGTTTGAGCCTTGTCATTCCAAGCAGACTCCCAGAGTTCACTGAGCCCACCTGCGCGCCCCCTGCTCATCTTCAGAGGAAGTCTCCCTTTCACCATTCATGGGCGCAGACCCCCTTCCCTGTCCTCCTCCGAGCTGTGACAGGAGCACCACCTCAAACATGTTGCCGGGCACACAAGCCCCCTTGTGGGAGCCTTCTGCTCGGCTGGATCCGCCCACTCACCGGAGATGATGGAGTCGTTCAACGCCTCCTCGTCCTGGTATAGGAGCAAGTCGTCCTTGAGCTCTGAGTTAACGAGCAAGTTCTCCTTGTTCTCCTCTGACTCCTTGGTTGCAGTCCGCTTGCCCTCTGGGGTGCCGTCGAAGTTCCAGGCCTCCTCTCGCTCCTTGCCCCGCTCCACGCTGGATGTTCTTGACAAACGGACATCCACCCGCTTCTTCGGGGACCCTTTACTGTCCCTCCCTTGAAAACTGAATCAGAAAAGTAGTTCGGGTTATATGTTGTCCCTTTTACCAGGAAACCCCGCAAAGCTGACAGGGGCGCTTATGGTGGATATTGCAAAGACTAACCCAAGTGTGAGAGTGACATCTTGGCTTCCATCCCGAACACAGAACAAGAAGCACCAGAGGCACACACACACGGCTGAGTCCAAGGCACACGGATATGGAGAATGTGCCGTTTTGAACAGCATGAACACATGCAATAAAACCTGCCAACCTGAGCATAGCAAAGGCTCAGAACAAGAGCTTCCGAGAACTGAGCAAGGTATTTTGCTTGTCCGGTGTTTTCTGCCAAGCCCTGTGTGTGTCCCATCACCTGCTTTGCCCGCCAACAATTTGTTTCTCCTTCACACACCACTGGCTGTAAAATCGAGAGGACCACAGGGAGCCACAGGAACAAGCTCCTCTGTCATCCTTCCTGTCAAACACTTTGGGACTCCGCCATCAGTAGCCTCTTGTGAGCCCCCCCCCCCCCCCGCCCCACTGAGATCCTCTGAGGAAATACAGGGACTTTGCAGGCAGAATGTGGCAACCAAGACCAGCTACAAACCAGCTGCAGAGCCTGGTGCAAAATGCAAATGCTGGGCCCCTTGTTAAAAACTAAGAATTTCAAGAAGGTGACATAGAGCAGCAAGCCCAGACTGGACGCTGCACAGGTGTGCTGCATGGGCTGGCCCCGCATGGGCAAACGGGTCTCAGCTGCCAGAGCAGAGGCCTACCTGTCCTGGCGGTGCTTGGTGGCCAGCGCCCGGTGCAGCTCCTCGATGACACGGCTGGGGGGCAGTGGCCGGTGGACAGTGGTGGGATGCGGAGACCCCGTGGGTGTGGAAAGCTGTCCTCGGAGGGGAGGGTCAGTATTCTTCCCGCCAGAGTCTTGGAAGAGCACAGACTGTCCTGGGGAGTGAGAGGACGTGACGACAATGTAAGTCCGCTGGAGCAGGAGACAGGACCACTGAGACAGGAGCCGGGGAGCAGAGAGGACGAGGACCTGGCCAGGAGAGCCCGCTGATGCCCCCTCAGCCTGGACCCCACCCAGGGCCGGAGCGCCACTATCCAGCACAGACACAGGGAACAAATGCCGCCTGGCCGAGCACTTTCCACGCCTACGGGGCCGTTTATCATCCCACTTCTCAGGTGAGGAAACAGGTTCCAAGTCCACTCCAAGTCTGCACCTCCAGGAGATGGCAGGGGTTGGGACTGGAACCTGGCAGATAATCCCAGGTGTAGTAGGCAAAGGCCACAGGACTCCATACAAGGAGCCATCACCCAGCGGGGCAGGGGCAGGAAAAGCTTGCCTGAGGGGATAAGTCACCAGTCTCTGGGGTCCAGGCAGGTGAAACACTGGGGAGTCAAGGGGCAATTCATACAAAAGGGAGGGGAGAGGAAGGGACTGCAGCAAACAGGAGAGCCCGTCCATCTTCACGGGGCTGTTGCGACTCGGGGCTGCCAGGTATGAAGACTCATCAAAAAAAGCCAAAGGTTTGGATTAACTGTTTCCAACGTTTTTATACATAGTGATATCTAATACTTCAATATGCTTTAATGTTTTAAATGTCGGCAACCCACTTTAAAAAAAATATTGAACACCATGCAGACGCGGCACAGCAAGTCCACGGTGGGATCTGGGCCAGGTGATTCCCTGACAACAGGTGTGGGGCTGGGCTGGGGGCTGCTGTGCAGCTCAGACAGGAAAGCGCCCAGGGGGATTCAGCTTGTGTGTTGTCCCGTGTGGCCCGGGTGAGGGGCATTTCTCCTTTGTGCCACCTAGTGTTCACAGGATGAAGCAAACTTGCCCCGGAAGGAAAGGAAAAAGGACAGGGGAAAAAATGAAACTCTCTCAAATGGAGTCTCAGCTCTGAACAATCCAGGCCAAAGTCTTGTAGCCACCCTCCTGTCCCTTCCATTCTTACTCCAGGCCCCATAGTAGTGGGTGACATATCCAATTAATGCCCCCGATGCTCTTCTACATGTGGTCAATGTTGGAGGGTGAGGTGTGCGTGGCTGTGGGGTTTTGGTCAGGAAAGGCCCCCGGAAGGAAGGACAGGGATGCACTGACCAGGTGAAGTTAAGGAGGAAGAACATTCCAGCAGGGAAGTCAGGGGGGCGGAGGGTGTTAGCTTTGGGCCCCAAACTGGGTCCAAGCCTGCATTAGCTGGGTTATCTGGAAGAGTTGCTGGAGCCCCCTGAGGCTGTTTTCTTCACTGTACACTGGGCACATGTCCTGACCCTTGAAGGTAGTGACTGGGGTGTGTGTACTCAGGATTCCTCGGTGTGCCTGGGGCTGGTGCGCACCCGACAAGTGGTAAGTGGTCATATTACGGGTGGTGGTCAAGGGTGTAGAGCAGAATTAAACTCTGCTATCCATGGTCATCTTGGTGCCTTGCACCCTGAAAGCAAGTCCAGGATTTACTCTTAAAAACAATCACCTCTTAGTAAAGGGCCTCCTTTTCCCCTAAGACCAGCAGCACCCCTAGTTTCCAGCAGTGACGGGACAAGAGATACCCAAGCTTGGAAAGTAAATGATTCAACTACCTGGGATTATTCAGCCAGCATGGAGCCATCGTGGCCAAAGCTCCAAAAGTGAGGCCTTGGGAGCCTCTGCCCAGCCATGCTTCCCTCTCTGACCAGCGCCCTAATCTGCCTTTCTGGATGGAGCTCACCAGAGATAACTGGTAAAGCAGAGGAGCAAAGACAGTGATTGAGAGAGAGAGGAAGGAAGGAAAGAAAGAGAGAGAGAGAGAGAGAGAGAGAGAGAGAGAGAGAAGAGAAAACAAACAAATATAGGACACCTGAACACCCAGGTAGACAGAAAGACCTTGTCCTGGGGCTGGCTATGTCTCCTGCATTTAGGTTCTGAAAGACATCAGACTCCTGTCAACAGACTACTCCATTTGCTAGAGAGGGCCCAAGTGGTCTGCTTCTGACAACCAGACACCCTTACTAAAAACAGACCTCCTGCCCCAGGTTCTGCTCCCTGGACCTCCCCAGAACCTGACTGCAGAAGCAAAGGATGAGAACCATCCCCCAGTAGAAGCCCAGTCAGGACTGTTGAAGCACTGATGCATGGGTGGGCACAGGAGGGATGGATGGATAGGAAGGGGAGAGAGGGAGGGATGGATGGGGAGGATGGATGGATGGGAAAGATGAAAGAATTGGAAGGATGGGATGGATGGGAAGGAAGGATGGATGGGAAGGATGGAGGATGGGAAGGATGGATGGATGGGAAGGATGGATGGATGGGAAGGATGGAGGACGGGAAGGATGGAGGACGGGAAGGATGGAGGACGGGAAGGATGGATGGATGGATGGGAAGGATGGATGGATGGGAAGGATGGATGGATGGATGGGAAGGATGGATGGATGGATGGATGGGAAGGATGGATGGATGGATGGATGGGAAGGATGGATGGATGGATGGATGGGAAGGGTGGATGGATGGATGGGAAGGGTGGATGGATGGATGGGAAGGGTGGATGGATGGATGGGAAGGGTGGATGGATGGATGGGAAGGATGGATGGATGGATGGGAAGGATGGATGGATGGGAAGGATGGATGGATGGATGGGAAGGATGGATGGATGGGAAGGATGGATGGGAAGGAAGGATGGATGGGAAGGAAGGATGGATGGGAAGGATGGATGGATGGGAAGGAAGGATGGATGGGAAGGAAGGATGGATGGGAAGGAAGGATGGATGGGAAGGAAGGATGGATGGGAGAGTGGGTGGATGGATGGATGCTACACACAGACCCACCTGTGACATTTTTTGTGGCTTTGGAGCCTGCCTTGGGCAGTGGGGTGGGCAGCAACGGGGGACTGGGGAGCTGGCCCACGGATCTCTCCAGGGTTCTGGGAGGACTGTCCAGGGAGTCAGTCCCAGCTAAGGCTTGAGAGGACTCATCCGTGGTAGGCGGGAGGCTGCCAGCAGCATCTGTTTCTTCACCTCTGGATGCTGAGGGTGTCTTGGCTGGTTCAAAGGCAAAACAGAGTTCTTAAACTATGGTTCCTCCAACTGGGGTGGATGTGAGTGAGGACAGCAAGGGAGGGTAGTACTGTCAACACAAAAAATGCAGAGGGGTCACTTCACATACTGACTTGACTTTCTGTGAGTTCAACCATGGACAAAACTGTCAGAAGCAAAGAGAAAGAGCAGGAGGGAGGGAAATAATTTCAAGAGTGTTAAGTTATTCAGTCCCTTTTTCACTCACTAGGTGGTGCTGAAGCTCCCACCCGGCCTGAGGGTGGTGGTCACAATCACAGGTTTTGGGGTCAGACACAGCTGGGCCCCAGTTGGACCCTGCACTTAATCTGTGACCCAGGGTACTTTACTAAACCCCTCAGTGCCTCTATCTACCCATGCATGACACTGGACTAGTAACAGGAATGACATTTAAACAAGAAGCGACAACAAGGTATGTTCCTAGCATGCTGTAGATCCTCAAATTCAGCAGCTACTAATTTCATGTGCCTGGTTTTCAGCAGCCCTGTCCCCTGGCATGCCGGCTAGATGAGTGGTGGAGAGAGGGTCGGCCTGCCCAGAGCCCCCACCCTGAGTGGTGGAGAGGGTTGGCCCGCCCAGAGCCCCACCTCCACCCTCTTCTTCCAGCCACTGGTCCAGGCTCCCCTGGAACAGCTCCTCCAGTCCCTTGAGCACCGCCCTCCACACTGCCCACCCCCTGCTTTCTCCTAACCCCTCAACCAGGGGTCCCCAAACTTTTTACACAGGGGGCCAGTTCATTGTCCCTCAGACCACTGGAGGGACAGACTATAAAAAGAAACTATGAACAAATCCCTATGCACACTGCATATACCTTATTTTAAAGTAAAAAAAAAACCAAAACGGGAACAAATACAATATTTAAAATGAAGAACAAGTAAATTTAAATCAACAAACTGACCAGTATTTCAATGGGAACTAAAAATAAGACAGCCCCCATATTTTGGGGGTAAAATTAATATAAGACAGGTCTTATAATAGGGGAAACCTGGTGTGTAGTAATGTGGGGGGAGACTTTTGGGCAAAGGGAAGTTATAGGGGCCATTATGTTGTTGTACATTTGGGGAATATGGGGACCATTGTACTGTGTAGTAATGGTTATAGTGCTCTGCCTTTCTTCCTACTTCTGCTGTTATTTCACACTGCTTCTGGTGATGTGCTTCACATGACGTGCTTCCAGAGCCCTGACGCGTGTGTCCTGCATCACTGGAAATAGTACTGCACGTGAGCGATGCCGGGCTTTGCGTCACCGCCACATACAGTACTGCAGGAGCACAGGATGCAGATGCATCCGCATCCTGTGCTCCTCTCACTGACCACCAATGAAAGAGGTGCCCCTTCCAGAAGTGCGGTGGGGCCAGATAAATGGCTTCAGGGGGCCGCATGCGGCCCGCAGGCCGTAGTTTGGGGACCCCTGCCCTCAACCTTCCTCTTCCAACTTTATCCAGCTTAACTTCCACCTGCCACCATAGCAACCACTTCACCCATTGCCCACAGTCCTCTGCCTCACTTTCTTCCCATTTAACTCTGGAGAAATCCCACCTCTGGATGAAGCTCCGCATCATCCTACCCCTGTGGAGGCGGACACAGAAGCCCCAGTCTTGGCTGTCTCAGGAGCGCCTTCCCCCGAGCCCTCAGTCTCCCTCCACTCTCAGTCACTGTTTCATACCTTTCCTTGCTCTCTCCTGCCTGGGTTCTCACCTCCCTCCTGCCGTGCAGCCTCACCTCCAGCTTTACAGGGGAAACTAGGGCCATCAAACAGGAGCTGTCCTCCAATTCCAGCTCAAACACAAATCTACTGACCCTGACACCCTCCTTATAAAACTAGAGGCAGTCTCCTGTCCGCACCCTGGGACCCCAGTTAGCCAGGCCTGTGCAAGGCCCTTGCCATTTTGCTTTTACAACCACCTGAGTAGGATACTAATATCCAGGAACAACCTTTCAGAGCTGGTCCTACAAGTCAGAGTGAACCTATCCATCCATCAGGGACCATTTGGTGCTTGCCCAACAGGGACAGGCGCTGTCCGTGGTGCTGAATGCACGTAAGGCCTGACGCGGCGGATCCCTGCCCTTTAGGGAGCTTCCACTGAGGCTACGGCAGCAAACAACACACGCCCCTCGGGTCCCACTACTTATCACCATTTCTATCACTTTGTTGTCCATGTTGGAAGTTGAAAACCATCTCAGGCAGGTCCTTTCTCTTGTGAGGCTCATGGAAATGCAGTCTTTGCTGTGATAGGGCTGGCCGTCCCAACTGCTAACGGGAAAAATCTAAGAAAGTAAATGCCCCTTCTCCACCCTCTGCAGAAGGCAGCCTGTTTTGTATCACAAAGTTAATCTGAACTGAGAACAGCAGTTCAAGCATGCTCCTTACATTCCCAGTCTATTCCAGTGTCCTGCCCTGCTCAGATACCCACATGATAATGCTGTTTTTAATTACTACTACTACTTATAAAACTGTCCTCAAGTGTTGTCAATACTTTTTTTGGGGGGGGGTTTGGTTTGTTTTTCTGAAATGAGAAGTGGGGGGCAGCAGACAGACTCCCGCATGCGCCCGACCAGGATCCACCTGCGATGCTCGGCCCATCTAGGGGGTTGCTCTGCTGCAACCAGAGCCATTCTAGTGCCTAAGGCGGAGGCCATGGAGCCATCCTCAGCGCTGGGGCCAACTTTGCTCCAATGGAGCCTTGGCTGCTGAAAGGGAAGAGAAAGATAGAAATGAGAGAGGGAGGGGTGGAGAAGCAGACGGGCACTTCTCCTGTGTGTCCTGGCTGGGAATCAAACCTGGGACTTCCACACACAGGCCGATGCTCTACCGCTGAGTCAACTGGCCAGGGCCTCAATACGAGTTTTTTAAAGAATCCTAGACTTCAAGCCTAGTGTTATGTCCCATGAAATGTAATCTATACTTCTAAGAGTTCACAGCTCTGATTAAGTTTTAGCACTAACAACATTAAAATAACATTTTATTTTCTAGGTAAAAACAGTTGTGGGGTTTACCTTGTTAAGCCAGGGTAAGCACAGAAATGTCCTGTCTCTCCAGGAGTGGAGTTTCCTGTCTCATATAAGTAGTGCCAGGCGATGCACACTCATCCTTGAACACCACGCACCATAGCCCTGGTAATCTGCAGCCACACTTACAGCCAGAAGCAGCAGATGCGGGCTGGCATGAGCTCATGGTACTTCACCCAGGCTCAGTTTCTGTCCTTGGGGCACCGAGTGTGCTTCTAAAGCCATGGTTTCAGGAGAGACAGGGCAAGTCACCTGGCCTGGAGGACACCAGTCTCCCACAACTATCCCTTGCCTCTGTTGTGGTTTGACTCATTTCCAGACATGTGACCTTGGTCTCCACCTCTGAGCCTCAGTTTCCTCATCTGTAAAAATACCTGTGTAAAATACATGCTCCTGCCCACCTCAAGGGTGGGGAGGCTTACACGAGGTCAGAAGGAAATGCTTGTTGGAACATTGTGGCATTCATCTGACATTTAAGGGTTAACCTTCCAGAGATAGAAGTGATCGTGAAACACAGGTGAGTCTCCTACTCATCCTAGGTCTGGGTTCTCATCCAGCACTGTGACATTTCAGGCCAGACAATTCTGTTATGAGGGGCTGCCCTGTAAGACGTTAAGCAGCACTCCAGGCCTCTAGCCACAGGATGCTAGCAACTTTTCCCTGTTTTGACTACCGAAAGATGTCTCCAGACACTGCTCAATGACCCCTGGTGGGGGACAAAGTGCCCAGGACTGAGAACCAGAGATTCAGGTAGACACTAGTTCAATTTCTGGAGGGAGGCACTGTGGTGTCTACTTGGTGAGGAAGGCTCGTGACTGTGACATCCTCTCACCATAGAAACACGGACAGGCCAGTTTCTCCCTCTGGGCTTCAGTCTCCTCCCCCAGGTCCAGAGTTTAGACAAGGCAGTGTTTGGACTGGACTCCACAGTTCCCTTAGAAGTGTCACTGATGGAAGCACTACCAGGGCAATAGAGGGGGTCCGGCCCCTACTCCTGGGTCAGCCACTGCAGGTCCACGTGGCTCTGCCTTCGCACAGCCCCTCAATCTCTATCTCTAACAGGGGTCCCCAAACTTTTTACACAGGGGGCCAGTTCACTGTCCCTCAGACCGTTGGGGACACATACAGTGCTCCTCTCACTGACCACCAATGAAAGAGGTGCTCCTTCCGGAAGTGCTGCGGGGGGCCAGATAAATGGCCTCAGGGGGCCGCATGCGGCCCGTGGGCTGTAGTTTGGGGACACCTGAGAGCTTCCCTCTTGGCTTATGGAACCACGTTCTTCTGGTTCTGTCCTGGTTTCCTTCTCGCTTGTTGGCCACACCCGTCAACCCTTGACCTTTCTCAAAGCTCCCGACTCATTCATTATTGGCTACTTTTCATCTCCACTTGGAGGTTAAGTGGACAAAATGAAACTGCCACATGCATCTCGATTTCCTATGAGCAGCCCCCCCCTTTCAATCACCCATCTGTTCATCCATCTTGCAAATGTCCTTGAACAAACATGAGGCCCTGGCACCCTCCTAGGAACCACCGACTTGGCACTGACCAAGACAGAGCACTGCCTTTAGCAGGCAGATTGCATGAACCCCTCCCCAGCTGTCCAGGGAAATTGGACGCGATACTTGATCCCTCTCATCCTTTTCACCTTGTACTCTGCCCCTCTTACCTAGTTCGTGAGTAGACACTGCACTCTCCCTTCAAAATACTTCTCAGAAACGTCCACTTGCCCTCCCAGCATCAGCTGCCTTGGTCTCCAGCTGGATCTCAGCAATGGCCGCCTCACTCTTAATCCTTCTCATCTGCCCCAAATCCATTCTCCAAATAACAGGATGGCAAACGTTTTCTGTAAAGGGCTTTGGCTTTGTTGGTCACAGGGTCTCTGGTGGCACAGAAAACCCTGGAAGGGTTGGCCAATCCAAACAGCAGAACTCCCCTCACTGTGCTCCAAAGTGGACAGCATCTATCACCCTCTGTGCTGCCCATAGGAACTTGCTACAACAATGGAAATAGTTCCTCCCTGTCCGTCACAGTAGCCACTAGCTACGTGTGGCAGATGAGCACCTGACAAGTGGCTGGTGTGATTGGAGAGCTGAACTTTTAATTTTGTTTTAATTTAAATAGCCATGCAGATAGAGGTGATTGGATGGGATAGCTGGATTTCTGGGAGTCAGTGGTCATAGCCCATAACTGCTAAACTAGAGAGATCAGTTACACAAAGGTCTACCCATCCCACTAGCTCAAGATGGAACATGGGCCCCCTTCTGCTCTGAAGGCCCTGGGACTCAACACACCAGTAACTCTTACCAAAGCCCTCCTCCAAAGTCTCTCCACAAAACTATCTACAGTCACCACACACTCGACCCTCATGCTTCTGCCCCATCTGAGCGGTCTGCAGCATCCTCTTCTGCATCTCACGTGTGTGTGTGTGTGTGTGTGTGTAGCTACAATTATACTCTGGAATCTTGTTGAAACAAATTTTAACATCACTTTAAGTCTCAAATGTTGTAATGGAGGGGGGAAAAAGAAGAGAAAGTGAGGTCTACAGTGTTCCTGATTTGGGGATCTCTCCCTAAGCTGTTCCTGTCTTATACTGACCAGCAGAGGGCGCTGCTCACCTACCAAACACTCAGCAGAGGCTCCGATGTCCTGTGCAAACTCCAGTGAAGGGCTACGATCTAGGAAAAGAAGTCACTGAAGCCCACCTTCTCCCATCACTCTGGAAGGTTGACACCCCTACCCCCCCCCCCGACAGACTCAACAGCACATCCTACCTACGAGAAGGTCCTTAATATAAATTTGTGCTCAACATACCAAGTCTACTCTCAAATCCACCCCCAAACCCTCTGGAGAGAGCACCTGAGGTTAGATGGGTGTTGACGGGACCAGGCATATTCCTCAGGGCTGAGCAAGCAGAAGGAACCAGCCAAGGACGAGCGCCAGGTGCCAGCAGCAGGCAGGGCAGCCACTTAGCGGAACAGCAGGTTCAGAGGCCAAGGCCAGCCGCTCAGCAGCAAGGACCACCAGTGGAGGGCAAAGCCTTGCTCAGCCACCAACCTCCAACCTGGCTGAAGTCTGATGCCTGGGGGATGGCAAGACACAGGTGTGCCACAAGGGCCTCTGCAGGGGAGGCTGGGATGTCCCACCAGCCATACTCTTCAGACCTCAAACTCCTAATACATCCCCAAGTCAGGGTGAAACTGGACAGGCACAGTCAGCCCCTCTTGGCAGGTGCCTAGATCAGTGGTGGGATTCAAATAATTTAACAACCAGTTCTATGCCCTAATGACCATTTTAAGTATAAAGAAACGATATACTGAAAGGTGGTTTATTATTTCATGCATTTCACTCTTAAATAATAATAAAAAAGGTATACAAAACTATATTCTAAGAAAGTTTTAAAATGTTAATAAAAATATTCAATATCTGGAAAAAAACAATAAAACTGTTATTTAAGATATTTCCATATTGCTTCTTGATTGGCATCCTCACTTGCAATTATTTTCACCTATGGGCAGAATGAACACTACTACAGGCTCCTGTAATACACTGTTGTGCAGATGAACATTAAGAAAGAGTAAGGATCATAGGGGTTCCTGAAGAAGAAGAAAAAGAACAAGGGATAGAGACTTTGTTCAATCATATCATAGCTGAAAACTTCCCTAAATTAATGCAAGAGAAACTCTCACAAGTCCAAGAAGCACAGACGACTCCATTAAAGAGAAACCCAAAGAAACCTACACCAAGACACATCATAATTAAAATACCAAAGCTAAGTGATAAAGAGAAAATATTAAAAGCTGCAAGAGAAAAAAAAGTTATCACCTACAAAGGAGCCCCCATAAGGATGACATCCGACTTCTCAACAGAAACACTTGAGACCAGAAGGGAATGGCAAGAAATATTCAAAGTAATGCAGAACAAGAACCTACAACCAAGACTACTTTATCCAGCAAGGCTATCATTTAAAATCGAAGGAGAAATAAAAAGCTTCCCAGACAAAAAACAACTCAAAGAATTCATTACAACCAAAACAATGCTGCAGGAAATGTTAAGGGGCCTGTTGTAAACAGATCAAAGTGGGAAAAGAATATAGCAAAAAAGGAATACACCATTAAAGAAGAAAATGGCAATAAACAGCTACATATCAATAACCTTAAATGTAAATGGATTAAATGATCCAATCAAAAGACATAGGGTAGCTGTGTGGATAAGAAAACAGGACCCATACATATGCTGTCTACAAGAGGCACACCTTAGAACAAAAGATACACATAGATTGAAGGTAAAAGGATGGAAAAAAACATTTCATGCAAATGAAAATGAAAAAAAGCTGGGGTAGCAATACTTATATCAGACAAATTGGACTTTAAAACAAAGGATATAGTAAGAGATAAAGAAGGCTACTACATAATGATAAAGGGAGTAATCCAACAGGAAGATATAACTATTATAAATATCTATGCACCTAATATAGGAGCACCCAAATATATAAAGCAGACTTTCATGGATTTAAAGGGCGAGATCAACAGCAATACTATAATAGTAGGGGATTTCAACACCCCACTAACATCACTAGATAGATCCTCAAGAAAGAAAATTAACAAAGAAACAGCAGACTTATTGGAAACACTAGATAAACTCGATTTAATAGATATTTTCAGAACCTTTCACGCTAAAGCAGCAGAATATACATTCTTTTCAAGTGCTCATGGTACATTCTCTAGGATAGACCACATGTTAGGGCACAAAAGTGCTCTCAACAAATTTAAGAAGACTGAAATCATATCAAGCACTTTCTCCGATCACAACGGCATGAAACTAGAAATGAACCACAACAGAAAAGCTCAAAAATTCTCAAACACATGGAAACTAAATAGCAGGTTGTTAAATAATGAATGGATTAAGAATGAGATCAAAGAAGAAATAAAAAAAATCCTAGAAACGAATAACAATGAGCATACAACAACTCAAAATTTGTGGGACACAGCGAAAGCAGTACTGAGAGGGAAGTGTATAGCACTACAGGCACACTTTCAGAAGCTAGAAAAAGCTCAAATAAACAACTTAACCCTGCATCTAAAATTAGAAAAAGAACAGCAAGTAAAGCCCAAATGTAGTAGAAGGAAGGAAATAATAAAGGTCAGAGCAGAAATAAATGACATAGAGGCTAAAGAAACAATACAGAGGATCAATGAAACTAGGAGCTGGTTCTTTGAAAAGGTAAACAAGATTGATGAACCTTTAACCAGACTCACCAAGAAAAAGAGAGAGAGGACTCAAATAAAATTAGAAATGAGAGAGGAGAAATAACAACTGACACAACAGAAATACAAAATATTGTAAGAAAATACTATGAAGAACTGTATGCCAAAAAACTAGACAACCTAGATGAAATGGACAAATTCCTTGAAACATACAATCTTCCAAAAATCAATCTGGAAGAATCAGAAAACCTAAACAGACCAATTACATCAAATGAGATCAAAACAGTTATCAAAAAACTCCCAACAAAGAAAAGTCCGGGGCCCGATGGCTTCACAAGTGAATTCTACCAAATATTCAAAGAAGAATTAACTCCTATCCTTCTCAAACTATTTCAAAAAATTCAAGAGGAAGGAAGACTTCCAAGCTCCTTTTATGAGGTGAGCATAATTCTGATTCCAAAACTAGGCAAAGA
Organism: Saccopteryx bilineata; assembly: GCF_036850765.1. Taxonomy (NCBI): domain Eukaryota; kingdom Metazoa; phylum Chordata; class Mammalia; order Chiroptera; family Emballonuridae; genus Saccopteryx; species Saccopteryx bilineata. The sequence goes on from NC_089495.1 coordinate 184,692,542, forward strand.
CAACACAAAGAAAGAAAATCATAGGCCAATATCTCCGATGAATATAGATGCTAAAATCCTCAACAAAATGTTAGCAAACCGGATCCAACAATATATGGAAAAAACCATACACCATGATCAAGTGGGATTTATTCTGGGGAGGCAAGGCTGATACAATATTTGTAAATCAATCAATGCGATGCATCACATAAACAAAAAGAAGGAGAAAAACCATATGATAATTTCAATAGATGCAGAAAAAGCATTTGATAAAATCCAGCACCCATTCATGATCAACTCTCAGCAAAGTGGGAATACAGGGAACATACCTCAACATGATAAAAGCCATCTATGAGAAACCCACAGCCAACATCATACTCAATGGGCAAAAATTAAAAGCAATACCCTTAAGATCATGAACAAGGCAGGCATGCCCCCTTTCACCACTCTTATTTAACATAGTCCTAGAAGTCCTAGCCACAGCAATCAAACAAGAAGAAATAAAAGGCATTCAAGTTGGAAAAGAAGAAGTAAAACTATCATTATTTGCAGATGATATGATATTGTATATAGAAAACCCTAAAGTCTCAGTCAAAAAGCTACTGGACCTGATAAATGAATTCAGCAAAGTGGTGGGATATAAAATCAATACTCAGAAATCAGAGGCATTTTTATACACCAACAATGAACAGTCAGAAAGAGAAATTAAGGAAACAATCCCCTTCACAATTACAACCAAAAAAATAAAGTACCTAGGAATAAACTTAACCAAGGAGACTAAAGACTTGTACTCGGAAAATTACAAAGCATTGATAAAAGAAATCAAGGAAGATACAAACAAGTGGAAGCATATACCGTGCTCATGGTTAGGAAGAATAAACATCATTAAAATGTCTATATTACCCAAAGCAATCTATAAACTCAATGCAATACCAATTAAAATACCAATGACATACTTCAAAGATATAGACCACATATTCCAAAAATTTATATGGAACCAAAAGAGAACACGAATAGCCTCAGCAATCTTAAAAAAGAAGAATAAAGTGGGAGGTATCACACTTCCTGATATCAAGTTATACTACAAGGCCATTGTATTCAAAACAGCCTGGTACTGGCATAAGAACAGGCATATAGATCAATGGAACAGAACAGAGAACCCAGAAATAAACCCACAGTTCTATGGACAACTGATATTTGACAAAGGAGGTAAGGAAATACAATGGAGTAAAGACAGCCTCTTCAACAAATGGTGTTAGGAAAATTGGACAGCTACCTGCAAAAAAATGAAACTAGATCACCAGCTTACACCACTCACAAAAATAAACTCAAAATGGATAAAAGATTTAAATGTAGGCCGTGAAACCATAAGCATCTTAGAAGAAAACATAGGCAGTAAGCTCTCCGACATCTCTTGGAGCAATATATTTGCTGATTTATCTCCATGGGGAAGTGAAATAAAAGACAGGATAAACAAATGGGACTATATCAAACTAAAAAGCTTTTGCACAGCTAAAGACAACAAGAACAGAATAAAAAGACAAACTACACAATGGGAGAACATATTTGACAATACGTCTGATAAGGGGTTAAAAACCAAAATTTATGAAGAACTTGTAAATCTCAAAACCAGGAAGACAAACAATCCAATCAAAAAATGGGCAAAAGAGATGAATAGACACTTCTCCAAAGAGGACATACAGATGGCCAGTAGGCATATGAAAAAATGCTCAACATCACTAATCATTAGAGAAATGCAAATTAAAACCACAATGATATATCACCTCACACCAGCCAGAATTGCGCTCATCAACAAAACAACACAGAATAAGTGCTGGCGAGGATGTGGAGAAAAGGGAACCCTCCTGCACTGCTGGTGGGAATGCAGAATGGTGCAGCCTCTGTGGAAAACAGTATGGAGATTCCTCAAAAACCTGAAAATCAAACTGCCTTTTGACCCAGCTATCCCACTTTTAGGAATATACCCCAAGAACACCATAGAATGGCTCCAAAAGGAGAAATGCACCCCCATGTTTGTGGCAGCATTGTTCACAATAGCGAAGATCTGGAAACAGCCCAAATGTCCGTCAGTGGACAAGTGGATTAAAAAGCTTTGATACATATATACTATGGAATACTACTCAGCCATAAGAAATGATGACATCGGATCATTTACAATAACATGGATGGACCTTGATAACATTATACGGAGTGAAATAAGTAAATCAGAAAAAAAAAACTAAGAACTATATGAATCCATACATAGAAGGGACATAAAAATGAGACTCAGAGACATGAACAAGAATGTGATGGCAACAAGGGTGGGGGGTGGGGGGAGGGGGGATGGGGCGAAGAAGGAGAGAGGGGTTGGGGGAGGGGAAGGGCACAAAGAAAACCAGATAGAAGGTGACAGAAGACAATTTAACTTTGGGGGAGGGGTATACAGCACAATCAAATGTCAAAATAATCTAGAGATGTTTTCTCTCAACATATGTACCCTGATTTATCAATGTCACTGCATTAAATTTAATAAATAAATTAAAAAAAAAAAGAGTAAGGAGCCTGACTGGGCGATGCGCAGTGGATAGAGTGTTGGACTTGGCTGTGGAGGACCCAGGTTCGAGACCCTGAGGTCGCCAGCTTGAGTGCGGGCTCATCTCGTTTGAGCAAAGCTCACCAGCTTGGACCCAAAGTCACTGGCTCGAGCAAGGGGTTACTCAGTCTGCTGAAGGCCCATGGTCAAGGCACATATGAGAGAGCAGTCAATGAACAACTAAGGTGTCGCAACGAAAAACTGATGATTGATGCTTCTCATCTCTCTCCGTTCCTGTCTGTCTGCCCCTATCTATCCCTCTCTCTGACTCTCTCTCTGTCTCTTCAAAAAGAAAAAAAAAGTGTAGGGGATGTAAAGTTGTGATTTCCACACTGGAAAGAGACCTTAGAGTGAACAAGTGCCATTTTAACAATCAGTTCTCCAAACTCAACAAAAAATTAGGTATCAGTTCTGCTGACCCGTTGTGAACTGGCTGGATCCTACCACTGGCCTAAATGCTGGAAGGCGGCGGCAGGTAGAGGCAGTAGTGAGAAGCACAGGTGGGAGCCCTGCTGGGCAGGAAGTAGTAGCCGAGGCCAGAGGCCCATCCGGCTATGAAGCCAAAGACCTCGCCCACCACGGAAGACCCAGCATACCTGTCCTCATGGCCTGGATTCCCAACCTCCCACAATTGTGAGGACACAGTTCAAGTCCCAGCCCCCACACCATACCTGACATGTTCATTGCTGCAACTTTACTAGGGAACACACTTCCCACTGGACAGTGAGGTCCCCGGAAGATTTCTCTAAAAACGCTGCTAACAGGTCTGAGAGCAGGGGATGGTCACCTCACAGCACCCCCAGGTTTCTCTGCCGGATTCATGCTTTTCTCCTCTTCTTCCCCACAGCTGACAACCGTCCTGATCAGTTAAAATCGGGACCATCACCATTCCAGCCGCACCACCAATAACCAACACGACAGACACTGCGCTGAGGCCTTCCACCTGCCAGGCCCCACTGTTTGTCCCACTCAACAGAGGAAATGGGAGCTTGAAGCAGGGTACCAAGCATACCGAGGGGAGGAGCAGCGAGCCGCACTCTCCCACTGGAGGAGCAGCACTGGGCCCTTCCAGTGCGACCCGCCAGGCTGCCACAGCAGGCACTGAAGCACCGTCTCAGGGCCAGAGGCCGCGCTCCACAGAGAGGCAGCCGCTGCTGTGGGACTCAGGCCACCAGGAAGGTCCCTCCACCTCCATCTTGCCTTATGGTCTTGGGCTCATCTAAGCTGTTTCCACTGGACACTGGCTCCTTAGTAGAAAACTTCCTGCTCTGAGGTGCCCAGTGAACAAGCATAGGTAGCCGGGAGGAAGGCACACGGGAGGGCCACCTGTAAGCATCCTAAGCACTCTCACTTACACGCTGTGCCCGACTTAAGAGACCGCACAAGGAAAATGCTCCAGCAAACACTCAGACCCAGCTGCATGGTGGAGGGGGGCGGAGCTAGAGCTTGTCCCTCAGGGCATGGCTGTCCCTCCTGACAGAGCTACTGCCCAGGCCAGGGACCCCAGCTGCCACCCAGGCCGACGGCCATGCTGCAGCAGCTCAACCCCACATTGTGCCCTCTGATACCTGCATCATCCGAATGGGTGTCCGAGGACATGGGCTCGTCCAGGGAAGCCTGGTCTATGCCAGCGGCCAAGGGGCTTCCTGGCGGGGCATCTTCCAGAGTCTGGGTCTCCTGCTTGGGAGTGGATGGCTCGCTTTGTGTGGCTCGGGGACCTCTGTCAGAGTTACCCACTTTGCTTTCAGCATCTGCAAGGAAATTCAGCTGTCAGCCTAGCCTGTCCTCCCTTCCTGTGTGCTTTCATGCATGCAAATGCCTTGCTGGGCAATGTGCCTCCCCAGACCAGGGGCAGTACCCTACCGCCTTCCCCCACATCCCTGGAGTCCCTGTCCATACCGTCTTTCTAAGGCAGCACAGAGCACTGCAACAGCCCTCGCCTCTGCCCTGCAGCCCTGCCTACGCACTCTCACTCTAACACCTGCGGAGACTGGACAATGCCCGCCCCCCCCCCCCCCCCCGACTCTGTAGCTTACTTTGGTCAGTGGAACCTTAGCGGGTTTGATGCAACCATGGCTTCAAAAAATATCTGCCTGCTGCTTGTGTGTACCTGGCCCTCACCTTAAGGATACACCTGGCTAGCATGCTGAGGGGATGAGAGGCAGGTGGGGCAGGGCTGAGCTGCCTCCATCCTGCCAGCCTGGGTCAATCCAACAGCTGAAAACACCCCCGAGGTGCTGGGTTGTTAGGTGACACTATCGTGGCTACAGATAACAGATTTACCTGTGCAGCCACCACCCCACAGAGGTCCTGGGAAGGCAGGAGAAATAAGCTGCAATCCTTACCCTCCATCGGCTCATATACTAAGGCTCATAATCCTAGGATTGGGGGGCATCACAGAGCAGGCAGTCCCTGGTTGTAGACAGGCGGAGATTCCAGAAAGATGACACCAGGATCCTAGCAGGGCTCGGAGGAGACCTGGAATCCCCCTGTTTGGGGCTCAGCCTTTGAGGGTCTGACCCTCAACCTCTCAGGATCACATCTTACTGATGAGGGGCCTGGCGCTCAGGAGAACAACTGGTCCTAGTCACACAGTCATAAGGCGGCAGGTCCAGGCTGGGAGACTCCGCTGACACAAGTCTCCCCTTCTGAAACACAAATCAGTCCCCCGCAGGACCCCCGAGGGTCCCCTCTTCCCCGCAGCAGGTTCGGGGGCCACCACGGTGGAAAGTGGCAGCGTAACGTGCACACAGTTGGGAGGCAGCAGCGTGGGGACCCCAGCCTGTCTTGGAAGAACGTCCCCATGCTGCTGCCTCCCATCACGGTGGGGAAAGGAGAAGGAAATATTTATTTTGGAGTCTGGGGCCCCCTTTGCCTGCCGTCCTTGTGTCCCTCAACAGTGTGTTCCTCATTGACAAAAAGAAAAAGCTGATCAGAATCCTTAACCAGGAGGACCGAAAGGTGTCCAGCCTCGGAGGGACTCAGCAGAGGCTGCCCCCCAACCCCCACTTCCACAGCCGACCGGGCTTAGAGCTGCAGCTCAATCTTGTTCAATGAAAAGTTACAGTTCCCAAAATAGCCCTGGTGGCAGGGAGGTTGCTAAGAAACACTGGTTGGGGTGGGGGAGCTGTGGGTGCAGGCCCTCCCTCCTGCCCAATCTCCACCGCTGCTGCCCTTTCGTTCCGAGGGCCACAGTGGGGAGCACAAGGCTGAGCCTCTGTCTACAGAGGACTCAGTGAGAGGGAACATGCTATAAACACGCTTGCACACATACATGCACACACATGCATGCAGGCATGCACCCACTGACCCCCATGTTCAGTTGCACAGAGACCAGACGGACCTCTTGCCTCTGCCCAAGTCCCCCGAGGAAAGCTCCCTGAATCTCCCAGGTCATAGAGCACAGCAGCAGGCTCACCAGCTCTCACAGAACCAACAATGGAGTATGAAACTCCTTAAGTTATTTAAGAAAATGCCACGTGGACATGAACAGGAAGGTGAAGGGAAGTCACCCAGGAACATGCAGGATCTGGCACAGAGATACCCGCCAACTCCTCTCCTCACTCAGGTCATTTGGGTGGAGCCAGGTGCAGGGACTGGGAGGCTGGTGGGTCCTCGCTTGTCACATGTCAGAGAAGGACGGCCACAGCAGTGAAGATGGAGAGAAAAGGGGTCACCTCCGCCCTCCTCATGCAGACCTGGTCCCTCTCGTATATCCCACACTGCACAAACGGTCCTTCCTGGGTGCCAGCAGATCACTCAACTTCCAGGAGCCACCGCAGAGGGGTCAGGTGGGACGTGAAACTCACTGTCACTGTCACCTACTCAGCCTCCCAGGCACTTGCCTTGTGTGGAGTCATAGTGACAGCAAGCGGCCACAGGGGGGCGCTCCCAGCTGCAGGGATGTTCACCTGGTCTGGAGCAAGTGCTGGCAGCTGAGGGAGATTCCTTGGCTTAACCCAAACCCAGGAAACCACAGCAGCCTCCTGGGGGCGGCAGGAGTGGGGAGAGCTCACAGCACAGCTACAACAGTCAGAGACCTGTGTGTGTGTGGGGGTGCTGGATTCCCATCCAGAACTCCCACCCCAGCTCCCACCCCTCTGGGGTCAGGGCGATGCCACAGAATCCTATCAGCCCACTAGGACCCGTTATCGCAATGTCAGTACGAATTACAGATACACAGAACCTAACCCCAAGCTTGACTTCGCCCCCAGTGAGGAAAAGCATTGTCTGAGCAGGTAACAACAGAAACAATAGGGCAAGAAAGTATCTACCGCAGATGCCTTCTGCCAAACAAATCCACATGTCCTGTTATCACTACGTCCAGAAGAGGTGAGACACAGTAGGAATTCAGGCAGCACCTGTCCATGTGAAGAACACAGTCCTCCACTCCTCTCCCCGACGCCAGGTCCCTTCCCAGAGGACCTGGGACCGGCTTCTATCATGCCCTGCAGCGACGGCCTGGGCAGGCTCACTGCAAACCCACTCACCGGTCGCCCTGTGGCTGCCCTGGGCTCCCATATCGGCTTAGAGGCACCTGTCCCTCGATCCCTTCCTGGGGACTCAAACTGTCTTGACTCTAACCATGTTGGAGAGAAAAGGTAGACAAGACATGATTCTCTGTGGATCGCAGGCCCCCCTCCCTGTTTCTACCCTCACTGCACCCCACCTGCTCTTGGTTTCTTCACGGGGCTCCCCGCTCCCTTCCAGTACGAGGTCCTGCTTCTCTGGGCTGAAGACACACTCCTGCTTTCCCGGCTCTCCTGGCTTCTCACCCTTGGCCGCACTGAAGCCGGCAGCAGCTGAGGTTTATAAAGCATGGAAGCCACGCCCACAATGCTTGTTAAGAGCTGCTCAGGTGGAGCCCATGTGCGCAAACAGAACCAGCCAGGCCAGGTGCCCGTTTCACGTTCTCAGGGCACGTTGTGCCAGTCCCTCACCACACTCGTGTCAGCTGTGATCATGCAACGCTGGCGCATTCTATAAAGCGGCACTCCTGGAGCGCCTGTCGTGATTCCCAACACCTGCGCCACGTTACAAACCCTGGTGTTTGTCTCCCCTCCCCCCCCCATACTGGGCTATGTGTTCTGGGAGGGTGGCACTTGGCTCACCTGCATCCTCAGATGCTGCACATAGCAGGAGCTCCTCCAAAAAGTACCGGAGTACCAATTAAAAAGTGCATGTTCAACTTCTGAGGAAAGAGACTGAGTCTCAGGCCCTTCTAGTTCCTGATCCAAAATCACTTACGAGAGAGAAAGATCAGGCTGCCAACCTGCACCCTGGGGGCAAAAGCCAGCCTATCGCCTGTTCCAACGCCCAAGCGAAGCACAGACTCCACATCTTTACATGGTTGAAAAAAAAAATCAAAAAAGAAATATAATAGCTCATGAGTTACCCCAAATTCAAACTTCAATGTCCACAAATAAGGGTTTCCTGGGGCGGCCATGCCCACTGTTATGTGTTATTGGCTTTTGCCTTTCAATGGCAGAGTCAGTGGTTGTGACAGAGACCCTCTGGCCCCCAGAGCCTAAGTTAACTGTACGATCTTCTGCAGGGAAGGTGTGCCAACCCAATCTAGCTGGTGTGGGGCATCATCTCACACATGGAGGCCAGGAGCACAGCCTGCCCAGCAGCCCAGCCTGGCGGTCACCCTGACACCTTGGCTGCTGCCATGGTCTGTCCCCAGGTCTCTGTCCTCAGCCCATCAAACAACACCATTCTACAAATAATCAGCATTCAGGAGAGGCAAGCTGCCCTTCTAGAAGTTCCCTCCTTCAGTCATTCCCCCCATCCCTTTGTTTTTCCAGGAGTCAGTCTACATCCTTATTTAGTCTTCACTCACCAATGATTATATTTTCCATAATGGATGATACACAGGCCTGAATTCTTCCCCAAGATCCAAAGTCAAGTTTGTTGGCAACACATTCGAAACGCCCTGTGCCCGGAGCTGTTTCGTCCCGTCCAGATGAAAACAGCCCACACTTCTCTCAGCAATGACATCCCTGCAAACCTGAGTCAGCAGAGTCATCCCTTGCACATGTAAAGTTTGGTTACTGGTACTGAGTATGTGCCCGTGTTGGTTTCCTCTGAAATATCATCCTCAAATTCCTTCAGTCTTTGACTATAAAGGAAGGATGACAAAGGCCTTGGACCCCACTGGGCCTGGAGGTGAGGGCCCCGCAGAGCCAGGGAATTTAGGAAGCTGGACTCGCCGAGTGTCCTTCCTGATTCCTGAGACCTAGGCCAGGCAACAAACACGCCATTCACAGTATAAGGCACAATGTGGGAGATAGGAATTTTGATAGGAATCTCCCCCACCCCTCCCAGGGGCCAGGATCCTTCAGTCAGGAGGAAGAGCCCGGTACAGCTCCAAGAGAGCGGTTTTGTGACCCCCCTCACACACACACACCAAGCCCAGGAGGTCAGGGAACCGGAAGCACACCAGGACCCAGGCCTGTGCTCTAGGCCTTCCGGGACCACGGAGAGAGGAAGGCGGGGAACTCAAGAATCTTATGAATTAATAATGCTAGCATAATAACCGCTGTTTCTCAAAGATGCAAATGAAGGTGGCCACACAGATACCACCACAATTAAGCTCTCCAGACCAGGGACTGAACCGTTCTCGGCCCTGTGGGTGCTGCCTCCTGGACCCCGCACTCCTTCTCTGCACACGGGAGGAGGGGAAAGGACGCAGCGGCCCGGGGGTGCTGTGGGGGCCACAGCGATAAGGCCGGTACAGTGCCCAGCACTCAGCCGACAGTCCAGTCGCTGGTTAACACAGGGTAGCCGGAGTTGTAGGTGGCAGTAAAAGTAACTTGCTCAAATCAAGGATTAAAATGTGAATATGAAAATAAAAGCCAACGCTATCACTCCAGGGGAATCAGGACCCACCACAAGCTTAATCCACACCCGGCTTAGAGGAAGCTGTCACACTCCTCAGGGAAGAAGCAGGCTCTTCGCTCTGTGCCCCATGAGAGGTGGCCTCCGACTCCCTGATGGGCTCTCAGAGGCCCCGGGGGGCTGGCCTCATGGGGCGTAACTCTGGGAATTTCTCCAACCGTGGAGGACGCATCAGGTCCAGCAGCCACGTGGACACCAGACTCCTCCAATTTCCATGCTGCCCTAAAGTGCTTCCTGGGCCCAGGAGAGACGCCCAGTCCTGTATTCCTTGGCCCAGGGGTTCCCATTTACCCTGCCCGCACTCACCCTGCTCCACCATCTCCAGCAGCCCCTTCTTGATGAGCTCCTCGCGACCTTGCCGGCCGGCCATCTTCTTCTCCAATGCTGCACAAGCACAAACACCAGGTTAGTCCGGGCAGGGACATCCAGAAGACACAGGGAGGCAGCAGGGGAGGCAGGGTTAGGGGCCTGGTCCCTGGCAAGGGCCGTGTTCAGGAAGCCCACGCTTTCTCACTGACCGAGCTGACCAGCTGAGAAGCAACACCTGGCATGACACCCTTCCTTCAGCCGCCCCACTGCTGCCCTCCACCAAATGCTCTTTAACTAACCAGCCGGGAACAGCCTCCCTCTGCCCCCAACTCTCTGGGGCACTTCTCTGCGGTTCGGTGATGGATTGCTAAATGCATCCTGACCACTCTGTTCATAAACCCAGTCTCTGCGCAGCTGCCCCAGGGCTTCCTCCACACACCCAGGTTAATGCTGTCAAAGAATTCACCAGGTGAACAGGGAGGGAGGGGACCCCTCCCTGACCTCACTCTGCCAAATCTCCTCAGTTCTTCCTCCCCGTCTCCCCACGCCAGAGCAAAGCACTCAGCAACGTGCTTGTGTTCCCCCTTGCTTTCTCTACCTGTCCAGGAAACTGTTTCCCTACAGTCGAACCCAGTCTCCAAATACAAACTTATGTCATCCTAGGACCCTTTCTTTAAACGATGCAGAGAGCCAGCCGTTAGCTTGCATCACAGAGGGTCACTCATATGTGTAAGCCCTCTGCCCGTGCTGGCTGTGGGGGGACAGACAGAGCCAGCCCACCTGTCAGAGCTTCAAGTCCGGCAGTGGTGGACAAGCAGGGAATGGCAACGAAGTTATTTAGTCTGTTTAAAATTCTTTACTGAGCACCTACTATGTGCCAGGAGTTGGGTGAGTCCTGGGGGTGGGGGTCACTGCGAGGCAGAACCAACTCAGCCCTCCTTCAGGGAGCAGGTAGTGACAGGAGGCTTGTCAGTGGAGTCGCACTAATACGGCATGTACTGAGCACTCACTGTGCGCCAGGCAGAGGAGCGAGACGGGCACGGTCTCTGCCTGAGGACAGATGACAGACATCCGCCAGAACCAGAGGGCCCAGGGCCGGGGGCGTGCGGCCTCCCCGAGGTGCCCGCTCTGGGAGCTGAGGGGTGAGCAGGGCAAACCCAGAGGTATCAGGGAGAAGGATCAGTTTCCTTTCTGTAGTCCCACCTCCAACCTAGTTCCCAGGTGCGTGATGTGTGGGTAAAACTGAGAAACTGAACTCTGACTTTGGGAAGGGCAAGTGAAGAGGGTGGCGCTCCCCCCCCCCCCCAGAAACAGGGTGGAGGTCAGAGAGCTGTGGGACCCCCATGACACTCACGAGGGCCAGCTCTGATGCAGGATGTCACCTGCTCTGACTCGTGGTCTTCCCAATGACCCGAAGAGGCAGCTGTGAGGACCTGCTGCCCCCATCTCAGGGGTCACTGCCCCCACTGCCAGAGCCACCCCCAGAGCACGTAGGGGCTCAGATGCCACTTCCCAAACTCCCGAGAGCACCCTCATGATGCCGCCCAGGCCTTGCCCTGCCCAACCTCTCTGTTTGTTTTTTTTCTTTAAATCTTTTTTTTTTTTTAATTTTATCTCATTCTAACCAAGAATGCCTAAGAAATCAGGGATTTGATATGCTGAAATAACATCCCACATTTTGGGGGAAAAGAATGCTTTAGAATAAAGAAACGAAAGAAATGCAGTCCTGTTCTAAGATACCTAAATGCTGGAATAAAGGGTCTGACGGTAGGGAAGCTATGTCCACAGGTGAGGATATTGCAGAGGTTGCTGGAGCCCTCAGTGCCCCTACGGGGTCCTACAGTATCCTGATGACCTCAGAGGCCACTCTCCCACAGTGCTGAGGGGGCCCGAGGCACGGGGTCCTCACAGCGCATATAGCTCGACCCTCCAATCCCACGGCTGGGGGCGTCCAACCCAGAGAGTGTCCGGCTCCCGCTTTGGCTCTCTCTGCCTCTCACTGCTACACAGACATGTCTCCCCCAACTTAGCACCTTTGCACGGGCTGTTCCTATTGCTGCAAGGCTTTTCTCTGCCCTTCTCAAGGAGGCCAACTGTGTCTCAGCTCAATGTCACCTCCTCACCCTGGGTCTTCTCAGCCAAGCAACGCCCACCCTGCCCACTCCCCCAGCACCTGCACAGCTCTTGCGAGGCCCCACCGGAGTCCCCACTGTCTCGCTTGCTTGTTGTAGGTCCGTGGCCTGACTGGAAGCTCACAGTGGGCAGGCCGGGCGCCCCGTCTGCCCTGGCATTAGGAGGCACTCAGCATTCACTGGTTCATGGTGTCTACTCTGCTTTCATTCTTGCCAAGGAGAATTAGTTAATCGACTTCTTGAGTAATTAAAAAAAAATGTGTAAGAAGTATGAGTGGAGGACCAGCTGCTGCTCTTCGTGGTCCCCCCACTGGCTGTGCCTCTGCCAGCCTCTGACCCTGGGGAGGAAGCGGGGACCTGGGGGACCACCAGAGGCAAAGCCCTGAGCCAAGCACTTACCAGGCAGGTCCCCGAGGCCCAGGACTGACTCCTTACCAGCAGCTCACTCACTATCTGTTTCCAGCCTTAGCTAACAGGTGCGTGGCCCAGCAGAGAGGCCTGTGGGATTGAGATGCTGTCTCCCTGGGGTTGCTTCTCCAGGCCCCGACCTCTCCTTCACCAAGGACACCCTGTTGTCTGGGCGCTGACCCTGAGCAGGACTGCCGGGCTCCTCCCCAGCTCCCTGACCGCTGCCTGCCTGGCCCTGGGAGCAGTTTCCTCTCTCTGAGCCCAGCTGTGTCTCTGAGATGGGCAGGGACACAGCAGCAGCACTGGCCTTAGGCATGGTTCTGAATATTCTGTTAGCTGGAAATGTGTTCTGTCACCATTTGCTAATATGGCCAGTTTGCTGCTGTTACCACCCACGTCCCCTATTGTTTAGTCTGATGGTCATAGTTCCCAGTGTGAATTGTGAGGGGAGAAAGTGGCACCGCCCGTCACAACCTGACTTCCCACAGAGCCAGGACTGGCAAGAGATAAGGAAGTGGCCAGCGGTGAGGGGGGGTCTTCAGGGTCCTCTGAGGGAGGCAAGGAGCCTTCCCTCCAGAAAGAGCTGAGAGCTGAGGGCCCTAACACTCCCAATCCCCAGGGGGCTCTTAGGGACCGAGGGCCCCAGGGTTGTCAAAGTGGCTTTCCCTGCGGGAGGGCTAGGTGCTTGCTACTCGAGTGGGGTCAGCCAGGAAAGCTGTGACAAGCCAGGGTCTTGGCTCAGGCCAGCCCCGCCTTTGTAATGAGGTCTCTGGTGATGTGTGTTTTTTAGGGTCCGGGCGGTGAGTGGATGATGGTGCTGACTGTCTTAGCTGGGTGGGTGGGGCCTGCACGGGCCCACGGAGGATGGTGACCTGGAGCAGGCTGAGCAGCTTCTGGCTGTCAGGGGCCACTAAGCACAGTCTGCCCTCCTGTGGGGCTCAGAGACAACATCAGCCACAGAAGGCACCATGACAATGACACCAGGCCCGGCTTCTGCGTGCTCACCAGACGTTGTCTGCTTCAATTTTTCGTTTTTCTTTTTCCTCCATTTCCAGGGTTTGAAGATCCTGCCCAGGGTGGCCAGTTTGCTGTTCCTCCTCACGGGCGGAGTCCGGATCCCTGAGACCAGATATTCTGAGCGCACTGGGGGGGTAGAGTCCATCTCATCTATAAGAAAACCAAGGACAGGCTCAAGTGATCACCAATGTTACATGACTCGCCAAGGATCCACTGTATTTCTCCAGAGCCTGGAGCTCAAGAGAGTCCTCGGAGCAATGGAGAATCTCTGAGGCTCATTCCAATCAGGTGCACCCATGGGTGGCATGTGCCAGTTCATAAATGACTGTACCACATTTCCCTCTATGAGACCCTCCCTCCTGCCACCTCCCCATCATCTGCTGCAGGTCCTCACCCAGCTCTGCCTTCCGCCACAGCAATTTGAAGACACTGAGTTCCAGGATGAAACTTTTGCCACCCCTGGACCTTTGTTCATGCTGCATCTTCTACCTGCAATGCTCTCCCTGTTAGCTTCCTCTGTGCCCTGTGACCTCTAGTTGCTCAGCTGAGTCTAACTTCCTGCAGGAAGTTTGTCCTCCTCCTGTCCCAGACGAGGTCCAGCCCCTGGCCCTCTGGTCCTGAAGTGACTCATGTAGGCAGCAGGGAGCTGCAATGCCGCGGCCCCAGCACAGACCTGGCTGTGCTTCTCAGTGGACAGCTACAGAATGACTAAGTCCAGGAGTGGACAGAGCAAAGCAACTTCGGTTTCCTTCCCTGTTCAGAAAATGAGGCCATTTTGTACACTCTGTGGGGTGCAGGGAGACAGGGCCGAGGAAGCACAGGGCACCATTGTGTTGCACAGGAGACTGGTTGCAACTACAAGCCCAACAACAGGACACTGGTTAGGCCATCGTCCTTCGTTTCAATGACCCACGTACAGAGGTGGGAAAGTAAAGCAGATGGGTGTGAGTGGACAGGAAGCTGGCTGAGATAAACCACTGGGTGAAAAAGCCGGCACTCAGAACCACACAGCATGTGTCACAGGTGGGCAAAAGGGGACCACACACACACACACACACACACACACACACACACGCTGGTGTATCAGGGAAACATCCGCACAGCCCCAAGAAACGGGACACACTGTTGGGAGGCCTGGGAAAGAGGATGGCATAGGTTTCACCACAGGCTGCAAGTGAGGTGTATTATTATTTTTTAAGATAGACAAAATAGAAAACAAAATATGACTAACTGATGGTGAAAGGCAGAACGGTGAGAAACAGCCAGGGCGTCCCCATCAGCTCACTCCAGCCCCGTCATTGGGCCGAGCTGAGCCCAGAGTTCGGGTCCTCATTGTGTAGGACCAAGAAAAAAACGCCCAAGTTGCCCCAAGCCCCTCCTGGGACAGGGACAGTGATGAGGACCCGAGTCCCCTACAGGCTCTCAGATTTAACCTCCCAGTGTTATTTGGCTGAAAGGAGGCCCCCTGCAGTCAGAGGGACCTGGGATGGACCGCCCTCTGCCAGACCCAGCCCAACCCCTCATACGACAGGTGTTATTTTACCCTCACAGTGAACCTATGGGCTGGACACTGTTATTATGTCCATTTTATAGATGCACACACCGAGGCTCTGAGCAGTGAGCCATTTTGTCAATTGTCACAGAGCAAGGAATGCTGAGGTGAGGTGTGACCTCGAGCAGCCTGACTCCAGAGATCCCTCTCAAATCGCTAAGCTGCTTCTAGGGTGACTGCATATATTTGTTACCCAGGGCGGGACACAATGATGGGACACCAAGACAAGGGGCATAAACCAGGACAGGCTCAGGCCAGCCGGGGTATGTACCCGCACACTCTCTCTGTTACCTGAGCATGCACTGCGTGCCTGGGGACTGTGGCCACAGCTGGTCCGTACAGCGGCCCTGGGTGGGAGGCATTTTTATTCAGGATGAACCCAGTGTCTTCTTGTTTCAGAACATCTCCCTCCAGGCTCAGCAACCAATAAGACACCAAAGGCAATGACATTCTGTGCTTGTTTTCTGCTCTGATCCCAACACCCAGCACCCAGTAGGAACCTAGGACATGCAGGTGAGGAAGTGATGGAGCCAGGGAGACCCAAGGGTGCCAGTCAGGATCCCGCCCCCTATCATCGCCCCAGCTCAACCCGCAGCATGAGGGATGCAGCCGGGCCCCCTTTTCCCAGAGGCGGTTTATTCTGATATCCCCACCTTCCCTTCCTGCACCCACGGATGCCAGATGGAGTGAAACGGCCAGTGCCACCTGTTCCCGGGGAAGCTGACTGTCCTGGAGGCATTTTGGGCACAATTTGTAAAGAATTAGCCAGGCCTTCACAAGCCTCGCGGCTCATTAGAAAATAAAGACAAAGATCCCCAGAGATGAGCAGGGGGACAATCCAGCCTTGCCATTGTTTTCTTTATGCCTTGCCTAGTCCACAAAGGATGGGTGACCCTTACAAAAAATACACGTGCCTATCAAGATAAAATGAGCATCCAAGGAAATACGGAAGAAGGGGAACTGACAAGCCTACAGTATCCGGGGGCTAGAGACTTCACGTGGGTGCCAGAGGAGGGCACACATGTGACTCCGAGCTCCCTAGCAGCCAAAGCAAAAAGGAGCAGGACAAAGAATAAACTACACATTAGACTACAAATTCCACCCTACTGGCCACCTGCATTGCTGAGACCCTGGTCCAGGTCACCAGAAAGAGAAAGAGTGCATTCAAGGGCTCGGAGGAAGAACATAGCCGGTGAGGGCCAGGGATGCAGCTGGGAAGGTGAGAAGGCCTTGAACTTGGTTCAGAATTCAGCAGGGAGCCACGGGGGACCTTCAGTTCAAAATATCTGATTTGTGCATGTACTGAATGGGCAACGTGCTCAGTCTGAGTGACTTCTCAGGGGCCTGCTCTCAGGAGGGAGCAAAGATCCCCAAGCTCAGTGGACGGCAATCTCCAGAGGTCTGAAGGAGGATACACCCTTTCCCGCTTCCTCCCCAGGTGGCTCAGGCCCAGGGCCAGGCTGGTGAGGGCTTCTCCACACTGTGACTTGCAATCTAAGACCAGAAAGCAGAAGAGAGGCGGTGCTATTCAGTGAAGGAATTACTTATAAATACCTCGAGGGCAGAGAGAGCATGACTGTGCCATCAACTCTGTAGGGGGGTCTGAGTGAGCGAGAGGGAGGTGTGGGTCCTTCTGGGCATGGAGTCGTCCCCACACGTGCGAGGGTGTGTGGGAATGTGAGTGGGTGTGTGGGAATGTGTGCAAGTGTGCACCTACATGGTGGGAGTGTACATATGTAGTGGGTGTGCATGTACCCCTCGTTGTGTGTCCACAGGGAAGGGAGGCCTGGCGTGCCTGCCTGCTTCCCTTTCCAGCTTGGGAATCTCCGAATCTCTCAGAGTTGCTGAGGAACCCCCTTTTCACCCTGGGGAGGATCGGAGGTGCAAACACATTAGCGGGTCCCTCTACCCTCTGAATAACACAGCGGTGCTAACTTCCAGAGGCACCTCTGCTGCCTGTGAGACATTAGCAGTTAATTAATGAGAATGTTTCACCACATGTGTGTGAGAAGGTACTACACACATGGGAGGGGCCTCCCAGGTACCCGAATGATGGATGGGGCTGACGGCTGGCGGCCACCCTGTTGTCATCACACACCCAGAGCAAAGGTTCTGTCCCCCATCAGGCTCAGGACAGTCAGTGCACTTGTCCTCAGGTGCCCAGCCCCACCCATCATGCCCTCAATGGATCCCAGAAGTTGACAAGTCAGGTACTGTTCTATAACAAGTTAGTGAGGGACACCAGTGCCATGGCTGAGCTCACTGAGCTCACAGGCTACTCTCCAAACTTGGCACAGGGCCAACTCCTTTATTAATGACAGCCCCTTCCACCCTAGCACTGGTCACTCTCAGATCTCATTGTGGGATATGCTGTTTACTGTTGCCATCTGTCCTTCCCACTGGAGCAAACGTTTGCTCCATGAGCCCAGGGACTTTGGCTGTCTTGTCCATCGTTGTGTCCCTGGCATCTTTACGGATACCCAGCACCCAGGAGGTGGTTCAATAAACACCTGCTCGACCTATGAGTCTGGGATGCGGAGCTGCCAGTGTTGGAGCCAGGATCTGGTCCCATCCACCTGATTGCAAAGTCCACCCCTTAGAGATGCCAGCATTTCTGCTTCCTTGTCTTCTCTCCACGGACCCATCCGTGTCTTCTCTCTCCACATCCCTGGGACACCTTGCCCTAAAATACAATGGAGGGAAATCCTACCTCATTGGGAGAGAAAGGTCTGGTACCAGGGGCCACATGCTGAATGGCTGGCCTCTTAAGGAAGACAGGCATCATCTGCATCAGACAATGTTGGAACATGCCTTTTGCTTGTTTCATTCATTCATTTACAAACTCATTCATGAAGTACCAGCTGAGGCCTGCTGTGTGCCAGGGCTTCTCTGAATCTGAGTCAAGTAAACATGATCGACATGCCACACTGCATGAAGCTCACCTGCTTATGGAGCAGGAACAAAACAAACAAGAAAACCACGCGATAACTTCAGAATGTGACATTGGCTATGAAGGAGGCAAACAAGAAGCCGGGATAAGGACCAATAGAGCACAGCTTCTATTTCTTCCATGAGTCCGTCCTTACCCAAGAGTCCATCTGGCCATACCTAATGACTATCTTCTATGAACAAAGGCTCTGCTGGACACCCCTTGCTCTGGTGGGCTCCCTGATCCACCAGACCTACAGAGGAAACCAAGGTGCAAGGAGTCACCAGGAAGAACCAAGACAGAGGATTACAACTACAGAGGAAATAATTCTGAGAAGCAATCTGAAAACTCTGAGAAGGCTACTGTTGCTGAGGAATATTTGAGTCGGGCCTTGGAAACTGTGTAGGAGTTGAATAAAAAGAGCAAATCCATAAAAGCAATGGCAGTACACATTGTTTAGGGAATGGGGAATAATGCAGAGAGGTGAGATCTGATGTCCCCAGTCTGAGGTTCAGACAAAGCAAAATTCCCACATATAAAATTAGGATCACAGAGAGATGCCAGCTTTCTCTGGTGCTGACTAATGACCAACACACACACACACACACACACACACACACACACACACACACAAATACTCATACGCAAAGCTATCATCTATTATTCTCACTACTGACTATAACTAATAGAAAGAATATAATCTCATTGTAAGAAAAGAATCTTTTCATTAAATACACATTGATAAATAAGAAAAATACCAAGGCTATGTTGTCCTAAGTGTCCTAATTTGCTGGCATGGGGTCTGAGAACTCTTAATTTGGAGCTCATAGTGTCTGAAATGGAGGGAATGGAGCTGAGGCTGGGGACCAGCCAAGAAGAGCTGTGTGTGGCCATGAATGACATCCTGAGAGCACAGGAACCACTGGCAGACCTGGGGTGAGATCAGCATTGTGGGAAGGCCACACACAGAATGTCAGTGTGACTGACAGACTTCAGGGGAACAAGAGCAAAGGCAGGGAGGCCCATTGAGCGGGCACAGCCAGATAAGGGCAGGAGGGTCATCAGAGAAAGGAAGGAGGAATCAGGGGATGTCACCAAGGCAGAATCGTCTTCAGAGCAGAATGAGAAATGAATGTGAGATATAAACTCATATGGAAGAATCAAGAAAACCAAGCTTTGTTTTGTTGTCACTGTCATGAACACTTGCTGTGTGACAAGCTCTGTCCTGAGCACCTGACTTGAATGGGCTTGTCCCATTCCCATCCAGACTCTAGAGGGCAGGCCACTCTTTTCATCACCCACATTCAAGGACAAAAATGGAGGCAAAGAGAAATGAAATGATTTCCCCAGGTCATAAGGTTAAAGTGATAGAGTGGGCTTAGAAGTCAGGACATCTGCCCCAAAGCCCTTATCCTAACCCCTTGTTAGACCACAGGGAGCAGACGATGTTATCAGGGGTGTGGGGTGAGGGAGGCGAAGCAGGACTGGGACAGAGTTCAGTAAAGCAGCACATAGAGTACAATTATGGTATTCAGGGGGCTAGGAGACCAATGGCTTGTGTCTAGGCTGCAAGATGTGGCTTGACGGCCATCTACAAAGACAGTGCTGGGTGCTGTAATTGACCCACCACCAGGATGGGTCTGACCCTCTTAAACCAAATTTTCAAAATGCATTTGAAGTTTCCCAGATGTAAAAGTATTCCTGACCTTCTCCACGCCTCCTGGAAAATTCTTGAGTAACATCTGAAGAGCGGGATACTTTGGGAACATTGATCAGAATGAACAGAACTAGAGCCACATGTGAACACCTTCCAGGAAGGAGGTAGACCAGCTCAAACTGCTGGCCATGGAGGAAGAAACTGGTGGCCAGGATGGGCAGGGCAGGGAGGGAGGCAGTAAGAAGGGCTAATTTATTAAAGAGAGAAGAACCGCCTGGCCTGTGGTGGCGCAGTGGATAAAGCGTCGGTGTCGCCCTGGAATGCTGAGGTCGCCGGTTCAAACCCTGGGCTTGCCTGGTCAGAGCACATATGGGAGTTGAAGCTTCCTGCTCCTCCCCCCTTCTCTCTCTCTCTCCCTTCTCTAAAATGAATAAATAAAGTCTTTAAACAGTCAGTTCCTCTATTAAAAATAATAAGAATAAATAAATAAAGAGAGAAGAACCTCTCGGGGTCTGGGCTGCATTCCCAGAACCTCTGCAGGCTTTTTCCTACAGCTCCGAGAGCGTACCCCTCAGAACCCGCAGTCAGTTACGGCCCCGGGAGGGAAACGCTGCTGCCTTCCAGGTACGGAGAACCAGGATCTCGACGGCACCGCTCCTTCCTCCTTCAGCACCCAGCACAGTGGCAGGCACGTGGGGTGAAGGAATGAAGGAGTGAGGGAGGCAGTCAGACTGATCCTGAGATATAAAACAAACAAAATGACAATGCAGGTCAGTGGTTATCAATGACAACCTGGAGTCATTTCTGTGCCCCTCGACAGCAGAATAATGGCAATTCCTAAGCAAAGGCCCGGCCTCACACTGGCTCATCACCTCTCCTGGCTGCCACCCAAGCAGCCCTTAACACAGACGGCATCTCCCTTCCCTGCCTCGCTCACTAGTCTGGGAGCTAAGACGCACAGAGGAGGAAATAGAAGAGCCAGGCTAAGTTTGCTGAATGACGGGCCCCTGGAATGTGGTGAGTCCAACCCAGCCGACACGTAGGAGAACAGTTTATTAAATGCCCTGGGGAAACAACTGAATTCTTCAGCATGTTCGAGCAAACAACCCTAGGATGCAGGGACATTTTCAGCTCTATTTGACGTTTAGAAAGTGGTGGTTAAGGGCGGGGAGCCTGTGTGTGAAGTCACACACAGTTGTTAAACGGCAGGTCTGGCACGGGTGTCCAGGCTCTGGGATCTAAAGTTCACCATCTGGGCATGGCACCAGCGGGTCCCAAAGCATGTTCCATGGGACCTGAGCATGGGGAGGTGCTTTGTGGATGGAAAACACGGTCGACACTACAAGCCTTCCCTGAAGATTCCCACCACGTCGTCTCAAAGGCACTGTGAAGTCCTGAAAGTAAGCACTCCTATCCAGTCGTTGAGCCAGCTTTTCCTAGACAGATGGACCGGGCAACCCTATTTACTTACACCTTGATGCCCAGACAGCAATAACCGCACAAAATGGAGCTGGAGCAATAAACCTGAGATTAAGCAGTCTGAACGTACTCCTGCTAAGTAGTGTTAATGACAATGTATTTTCGGAATAGAGATGTCTCCTTCCCTCTATCAGCGTTCCAAAGATAATAGCATTCTTTAGCAGAGGTTGGGCCACAAAATTTCCCAAGTCTCTAAGCTTCGTCTAGCTGTCTGAGGGCCCCCTACACAGCAAAGATGCTGACATTGGGGCTAGATAAATGGGCGTCATTTTTGCCTCTGACACCAGTGGAAAAATCAAGACGTTATTAGTGGCTTCTTTTTCCTCACATGTATGGTGGAAAAAACAGCACATGTAACCACAGGGCCCATCTGTTTAGTATCAGCCCCATAATTCTGCCAATGGTCCCTGGTGCCTGCCAGACATATGGCCAGTTCTCCTAGTGAAAATCAGCTCAGCTCCGTAAATCAAGTGGTTCTGAAAGACGGTGCCGGGACTTTGGAAGCAGGAGTTACAACATGAAGAGGCCGGGGTCAGGGAAGGAGAAGGTGGGGCCTGGAAAAAGGGCTTCGTCGTTGCATCGTCCTGGCCCTCTGCTGTT